>NW_006256812.1:1015043-1174245 GCF_000478725.1 Eutrema salsugineum | reverse complement strand
GGAACAGTCGTGATGGGGAATGGGATTGTATCACATGGTGATGGGAATAATACTAAATCTTCTTTTGGAATCAGTTTGAGGGAGTTTCTAAAATCAAGTTATGCTAAACGAGAGAAACGCCACAGCCTTTGTCTATTTAGGCAGCTGGTGGAGCTGGTTGACTCAGTCCATTCACAAGGATTATTTTTGCTGGACTTGAGACCATCCCGTCTCACCTTGGCCCCATCGAAGAAACTTAGATATATTGGTACTTTGGGAAAGAACAGTTTAGACTCAGATATTGACGAAGACTTGAATAGGAATAGGCCCGTGGTTCAGGAATCATCTATTGTAGGAAGGGATCTGAAGAAAAGAAAAATGGACTTGCGTGTGCATTCTCCAGGGAATCAACTTCAGGCCACTTCAACTGGGAGACCTTTCAAAAGGAAAAGCCCTGTAATTGATTTAAATGTGGTGGATGCACGTAATCCAGACAGTTGTGAACTTCAACAGCAAAACTATATCAAAAATTTAGGCGTGGCTTCAATGACGAGAAAACAATCTACGTCCACTTGGCTAGAAGAGCAATGGTATACTTGTCCAGAGGAGATAAATGGAGAAGATATCGGAGAAAAATCAAATATATATGCCCTTGGTGTTCTTCTGTTTGAGGTAAGGACATATACCGGTTCTAAATTAGTGCTAAAAACTCTCGTTTACTTGTTTGACCCGTTTACGTGGAGACCCTTACTGACATCTCTAGCTTGAACATGGTTGTTTTAGTTGCTATGCCATTGTGAGTCCAGTGAGATGCATGCTGCAATGATGGCAGATTTGCGTCAACGGATTCTCCCTCCAACGTTTCTCTCAAGATACCCGAAGGAAGCTGGATTTTGTCTTTGGCTTCTACATCCTGAACCCTCCTCCCGACCAACAGCTAGGTATTTCGCTGAGTGCTACTCTGAAATTAATCATGTAAAGAATATTTACTATAAGTGGTACATAGGCGAATCTGTGGATCTTAGACAAGATTTTCTTTTTTAGCTTAAATAGTCGTCTATAAGATTCCTTGCCCGATACCTTCATTTCTATTCATTGTTTTCCCTCATAGTTGTGAAGACGTGATGTCATGCCACTGTGTGAATTATCTTGTTGTTTCTTTTTGTGTTCTCAGTCTTTTCTTTTAATGTGACAGAGAAATACTGAAGTCTGAGTTGATAAGCGAGGATGATTCAGTTATATCGACTGCTGCTGATGAGGAGATATCTGAGCTCTTACTTCATTTTCTATCTTCACTGGAAGAGCAGAAGCAGAAAAAAGCATCTAAGCTTTTGAAAGACATCCAGACTTTGGAGGATGATATTAAGGAGGCCGAGCGAAGATATTCTTCAAATGCATCTCTGGTGAGATCTCATGGAGCTATTGAAAGAAGAGTGCAAACATCTCCTTTAGACGTGCGCTGTACAACTACTTCTGGCGCCTTATTTGTTCCAACTCCTAATACAGAGAGGCTGATGAGTAATATCCGTCAACTTGAAGATGCATATTTCTTCATGAGGTCACAAATGAAGTTATCGGATTCTGCCGCCAGTGCCCGTTCTGACAAAAGCCTTTTAAAAGACAGGGACAGGTGGTCTGAAAACCAAAATGAGAATCATAATACGAGAACCAAAGGAAAATCTTCAGATCAACTGGAAGTTTTTTTCGAGGGGTTGTGCAAATTTGCTCGGTATAGCAAGTTTGAAACCTGTGGGACAATAAGAAGTGGAGACCTTTTAAACTCTGCCAGTGTGGTCTGTTCATTGAGTTTTGATCCTGATGAGGAACACATAGCAGCAGCTGGGATATCAAAGAAAATCAAGATTTTTGACTTCAATGCATTTATGAATGAATCTGCCGGTCTTCATTATCCACTAGTAGAAATGGTCAACAAATCCAAATTAAGCTGTGTTTGCTGGAATAGTTACATCAAAAATTACTTGGCCTCGACTGACTACGATGGTGTAGTTCAGGTGTGTACGGAATAGTATCTCCTATCTATGTCATGTTTGGAATCTATCTTAATTATCATCCTTTGTTGCACTGTAGAATCTATAGGACCAGGCCCCTGAGATCTTTCTACCTCTAAGGGATGTGTGCATGTCAATCTTGTGATAAAATAGAGATTTAGAGCCGTCTTAGTGACCGTGAAACTGCATTGATCATGTTTTTTACTTGACATTTTCTTACTATATGGTGCTTGGTGAGTGCAGATATGGGATGCGGGGACCGGACAAGGATTTTCGCAGTACACAGAACACCAGAAGAGAGCCTGGTCAGTTGATTTTTCTCCATCTGACCCGACAAAATTTGTCAGTGGAAGTGATGACTGTTCGGTAAAGCTTTGGAGTGTCAATGAGGTACGGCTCTTCCCGTTGTCTCATAATATTGCTAGAATTTTGTTTATGTCAAGCTTCTCGACCTGTATTTTTTTAAACCAAATCAGTATAGGTCCAGAAAGTATGATTCTCTATTTAGACTTAGGACTATCCAAACGTAGTGGAACTTATATTTTTCTCTGGTGGCTATACAGAAACGGTCGTTAGGCACGATCTGGAGTCCAGCAAATGTATGTTGCGTGCAATTCTCTGCTTATTCCAATCACTTATTGGCATTTGGGTCAGCTGATTACAAGGTGTATTGCTATGATCTTCGGTATGTGAAAACTCCCTTGTGCACATTGGCTGGGCATGAGAAAGCTGTTAGCTATGTCAAATTTATGGATTCAGAGACCATTGTCTCTGCTTCCACTGATAACTCTCTCAAGCTTTGGAATCTTAACAAGACAAATTCCTCTGGTTTATCTCCTGGTGCTTGTTCATTGACGTATAAAGGACATACAAATCAGAAGGTAAGTCCCAAAAGAAAAATAAAATTCTATCTAATCTTGTCATCCAATATCATCAGTTAGTTCTGATGTCTAATCTTTTACCTGAATACAGAATTTTGTCGGATTATCAGTCTTGGATGGATACATAGCATGTGGTTCCGAGACCAATGAGGTATTTATTAAAAAGATCACCACACAAAGTTTCAGCCTTTATAAGATTCTCATGGGTATAGGTCAATTCCACGTAGTTTGCCTCGATGATAGTAATTATAACTGATAAATATCCTTATTTACTTGGATTTTGCTTCGCAGGTATATAGTTACTATAGGTCCTTACCGATGCCAATGACTTCATACAAGTTTGGATCGGTGGATCCGATTTCTGGAAACGAATACTTTGATGACAACGGGCAGTTTGTGTCAAGCGTATGTTGGAGGAAGAAATCGAATATGCTTGTAGCTGCAAATTCTACTGGAAACATGAAGCTGCTTAAACTGGTTTGACACTGGGCACTGGACTCTTTGAGTAAGTACGTTCTATGGACTAATCTCAAAAGCTGATCTATGAGTCTGAATCGAGGACAACAATTTGACTTGAAGAAGCAAAGTTTGTCCTGGAAACTATGATGATAGATGACCATGACAAGTTGGAAACGTAGGGAAAAAAAGGGTTACGAATCTTGGAGAGATTGAATCAAGAAAGTTGTCTGTGTCTGTGATAATATTTGATTCTTCTTCGTGTAATTCTATATATGATATAAATTGAGATAAAGTTCTCAGATTCTTTGGAAGTGATCCAGATTTGGTCTTGCACAAGGTCGGCATCAATGTGTAATGAGGAGAGGGTATATAACTGTACAAGTGAGCTTGATTATGTAATTGTTGTTAAAGATTCACTCTTAGAGGTAAATAGAGAGAAAAGAAGTCTCTGATTATTATTTACCAGTTGAAAATATTTTTCACTGATGGCTACTTCTCGTCTGCATTTTTCACAATTTCTTTTCTAACAAGCATCCAAGGTTTATGGTTTTAGTTTATGTTTAGTTCTTATGAAAATTAAATATATAAAGAATTTCGATTGGTCGTCAAAAAAAAAAAAAGAATTTCGATTGATTTTCAATAGTTTTAGTAAAGCTCTACTTTTGTATCGCTGTACCATTAGCGGCCCAAAAACGCACCTAAATGGGCCGTTGATTAAAAAAGATGGCGCAAGGAAGCAATTCATAAACTAAGAATCGTGGCGCACGTTAGCAGCGCTTACCCGTGCAGCTCGACGCAGCACTACTTGAGCCTTGAACATATTATCCGAAATCAGGATCAGAAATCTTTTGTTTTTTTTTTAAGGTTGTCAATGGGGATCTACTAGTTTCGTTCGCACCTTTGTAGGTGCGGTTTGGATTTTATAAGGAAATACACTAATACTAATAATAGAACAAAGTTGTAGAGAATATGATGAATCGAGAGTAGAAAAGGGAACAAAAGAGAAATAATGGAAAATGAGGTCTTGCATTTCCTACTAAACTAACATGGCTTTATATAGTAGATTACAAGGTTACAGCAAGTAAACGACACAAGATATAAAATAGTAATACAATTTGGAAAAATTCATTCATTCCACTAATTAACCAACTGGGATATTTTTTTTCCCTAAAGTTAATGACACACACTACCAAGTGTGAGTTTTGTCTTCTTTTGTTGCAGTAGTTTCTATTCAAAAGATTCGCAACAAGGCCAGCCGACACTTTTGTATAACATTTCCTGAGTTTAGATTATACAAACCGTAAGGCACTTCATGAACTTGTAAAAGTATTTTCAATGTAGAAAGCTGAGAGAAACGCGTTTACGTGTGATTTCATCCCCATGTGCATACGATGTTGTTAAGTGTGATCAAGTCCCTAGAATAACAAGTGTACTAGAATGTGGCGTTGATGAGGGGCACATGGGTTAATTGGGTGGGGTTGGATGGCTTTCGTCATTGATCCCATGAGTTTTATATTTCATTCAAAACAGAGTATAAAACTATCACTACGAAGTCATAAAACTGGTTAGCAAAATATAAATTACAGAGAAAAATAATCAGATAAAAAGTAGTAAAAAAAATTCAAAAATCACTCTCTCCTGTTGGGTTTAAAAATAAACAATGTTAAACAAAATCAAAACGTTATCTCTTGCAAGTCATCTTTCACATCTGCCAGGTAATCGTCTTTTGAATATTCCCCCTTGTAAGTTGTAACAAGTCTGGGCAAACACTTTTTTCTTTTCTGGATTCCAAACTACATTAAATAATCAGTGACTTGGCAAAATATCAATTTTCTGGATATTTGTTCATGGCACCAACAGTTCTATAGTCTCTGTTGTGTCAAATAACATTTTCTGATAATATGTTATCATCTTGTAAAATACGAAAGATAATTGGTTATCAATATATTGCTAATAGAATTTTCAATACTTGACAAAACATTGACAATGGAATTGGAACCAAAAGAGGCCAGTTGGATTCTCAGGGCACATGGTTGCTTCAACAAGCCCATTACTCCATCCTTTTCATTGTCCCTCTATTTTCAGGCTCTTTGTACTAATCTCTAATTTCTTTCTTTAACCAAAGAATATTATACCAAGCTTTAAAATTGTTCTTAAATAATTAATTTAGGACGTACGAAAATTTTGCCAAGTAAAGCTTGATGTAAGTATCGGTTATTTTATAAAATTATAACTACTAATTAAATTCACTTGGTTCATCTCTCTCTGATCTTTTGATATATATTGTTCTAGGATTACGAATATATTCCATATAATTAATATACAATTGGAAAATTTATTGAAGATGTAAGAGAGCAAGAGTCATTTAGCTATTTGCATCACATGTGTATATCTTCCCTTCTGGATTTACATAAATTCTAAACCATTAATTGAATTATTGCAAGATATCCAACTTTTGTTTGTTTAATTACTCCTGTAAAATATACATTATTTCCAAATTTAGAACATTTTACGAGATGTTAAAAACAAAAGAACATTTTACGATTTCCAAATTTTAAAAAGGTAACCCTGCATTATTTCCAATTCCAACTGCAACTTGCATGTTCCAGTAATGTTATTATAAAATTCTGAAACATAAAATGATTGATATAACCGATCCAACGGCTAATTCCTCTCACTAGTTTGTGAAATAGCCACCTAATAAAGATTACACCAATGATTAAATAACAATTATAAATACAACATATTATTCATGCTGTCGTATATTCAACAACCGATGTACTCCAAAATATTAAATAAGTCAGCATAGTTAGAGCCTAGAGGTGAAACTAGAAATAACTTATATCGTGGTCATAACAATTAATTTTGAACACAAAATTACTGGATCAAACACTAGTTTTTTGTCGAGATTAAACAGTAATTTTTAACCAAACATTTTACAGAATTCAATCAAAATTATACTTAAGTGATATAAATAGTAATCATAATCATATGTTTCTATTATTTGATTGATAATAAAATTACCAAACAAACTCACTAAACCACGTCATTGAACTATTACCGTAAATGTGTCAAAAACATTAAAGCGTATAAACACTCTACGTAACACCAAAACAACAAAGTTTAGGTTATACACCATCAAAAAAAAAAAAAATATATATATATATATATATATTGTTTTTCTTCTGAAACCACATGTCAGATTGTCAGATACGAAAATAATTTTTCAGAAATCTAAATCTTGCCGGATTAACCGATAATCACGCTGATTAACACCTACTAGCCGTTAAACAATTAACAAAAGAAATTCACATTGCGTAATTATATAAAATAATTGAATATCGTAAAATAGGAAAAAAAAAAAAAGGATGAGAGAATAGTAACGAATAAGTCCAGTTTGGCTGCCAGTCTGTCAGCCCCACCATTACATCCCAAAAGTTTTGTTTTTCTTCTTATTTAACAAAATCGTAGCAAATTTTTTTTTTTTTTTTTGGTAAGAAAGAGATAATCACATCACATGGCCTTTCTGTAACGTTACTAAACTAGCCGCCAATTTCAATTAAAGAATTTTTGTTTTTTTTTATCACGAAATTTTTGTTGTTTTAGAGATATAAAGCTTTTTTTTTAAAAAAAAAATCCTGTTTTCTTTAAAATTATAAAATTCAATTTCATTTCAATCACTTGGCAGTGATATTTTTCTTTAACAGCTAATTTATTAATTTATAATATGATAGGACAATACAAATAGTTCATTAACCAAGTTGGGGGAATATCTAAAAGAAGAAAAGGATTCAGTCCTTAAGTAAGCTGTAAGCCCTTGACAGTAATATATGTGATGTTTTTTTTTCCTTTGAAATGTAAATTAGTGAAATATGTTTCCATTTAACTAAAAATCAACTTTATCTAGAAACATATCAATGTCAATTTTGACAAGAAAACTGGAAAAAGAACAATCGAGGAAGGAAGAAGGGTCAATAAAGAAAAATAAAATAAAGAGAATTCCAGGAAAATCATGCTTCTTGAATTATTTAGCTGACTGGTAAATAGATTTGACCGGGTGAATTACCGGTTATAACCGGTAACCTTTAACCGGCCTTCAACTATAAGAGCACCTTAACAAGTCGTCTCCTCACTTCTTCATCCTCATAGGGTTTTCTCTCTCCTCCGTCTCTCGTCATCGTCTCTGCAGATACTCTCGCCGGAATTTTTACCTGCAGAGCCCACGATTTTCCCGAGGATCTTCTATTTCGTCCACAGAGAGATGGCGTCTAGGATTTCCGTTGCCGGTTTCGCGTTATTCACTTTTGTTTTCGCCGTCATTTCGTCTCTCGCCAGCGCTCAATCCCTAGCTCCTGCTCCTGCTCCCACCAGCGATGGTAAGTATCATCTTCTATCCTCCGCGATATTCACATTCCCTTTTTCTTTCTATCTCTCCATACAGATCTGAATCCTGAGTTTTCTCCACATTTCACGTGAAATCTGGAAAACAATGGATCTCAAATGTATCTCAAAATCATATATCATCGATCGATGTAACCGTAACCTGTGGTTAATTGACAGTCGAATATGGTTTTGGTTTCGCAGGGACATCGATAGATCAAGGGATAGCGTATTTGCTAATGGTGGTGGCGCTAGTCCTCACTTACCTAATTCATCCTCTTGATGCTTCTTCTTCTTACAGCTTCTTCTGATATTTCTCTTCAGCAAATTTTTATTCATTTCCCAAGTTCTAGTTTCAATTTGCCTTTTATTTTTGTGGATAAATTCTCAGTCTGGCTATTAATTTGCTCATGATTTGTGCCTTGTCTCGATTGTGATTTCGATTTCTGGAGAATGATCACTATTCTATTTGTTTTCCATCACTCTTATTGTTCCTTAATTAATTTATTCATATATAATTCATGAGATGTTTGTTTATAAGCTTGAATGAAATGAAATACCATAAATTTTTAACAATTATTATGAACTCTGGAATGGGAAAAATTCCGGTCATTGTTCAAATTTGGCCTCCCACAGAAATCTGACAATCTCAAAATCAAAATATGAAATCTAGAAATTTAAAATTTCAAAAACAAAATATGAAATATAGAAATTTCTTGCCGTTATAATCGATTCTTTTGAATAATTCATGTTGAAAATTATTATTTACATTACCATTGTCAATTGTTACAAAAAAACTATGAATATTACACTTCTATCTAACTGGGTAATAAAAATAAATCTCAAATGAAAATATAGAGAAATAATATATATAAACAAATAAATAAGATACAATTGCACATGATAAATAGCAGAAATCCTATGAAATCACGGGATTATTTATGCCAACTCACATGTTACTTTAATACATACCCTTGACCATGGAGTTATTATATTCCTCCGATAAGAATCTCGTGTTGAAAAATAAATAATACTACTATTCAACTTAAAAGAAAATGGGAAAAGCTGAAATTTCTAATGTCACTGTTCTTGAAAGGTGCTTCTTATTGAGTTAGCTGCGGAAGAGTTCTTTAGCTTTGGCATCAAAACGTAACTTTTGTAGTAACAAAAAGTGTTACTGTTTGTGAAGGTGGTGTAGTCCGTACTTGACCACTTCGTAAAAGGAAACCACAATGGCTACAGATGGTCCTGCCCGTCCCACTCGAGCCGCTGCTCCACTAAACATCCCTCTCATTCCTCCGTCCCTAAACCAAACATGGATCTTACGTTTCGAACTTTCTTATTACAAAAAGGAAGTTGTCTAAATGGATCTCTTTTTGCTAGTTCATACCTCCAAATCTCTGCCAATGTTTCTCTTGTGGTCATTCTCATGGCTCTATCTGCATTCTTCTGCAAAAACCAAACAAAAAGTTTAAAATGCTATCTGGTTTAAGAACCCGGACTTACTTAATGCAGCTATCTAAAACCTGGTGATGAACTCTAATCTGTAGAGCAATACAAGGGAAATATGGAAGAAGAAGTTAGTTAGGTATTCTTACCTCTATTTGACGCCGAGTCTTTGCAACATCTAGTGGGCAAGTAGCTGCAGCAGCAACCGCACCAGCAACAAAACCAGCAGTAAAGTTTGCACCTATTATACTACCTGCCCTTGGTTTTTCACCCATGAACGAGAGAATGCTTCTCCGGGTCTGAAGTCATAATGAAACAGTCGTGAGGACCAGCACAACAATAGCAAGACACAATGGTGGAAGAATTGTAGATGTTTTTTTTTCAGAGATAGATTGCTCACGGGCTCAAGTATCGACCAGCAGATTGCAGAGAATGGAACATCCCGAGCAAGTTGAGCACCAAGACCAGTCCATAACATCCTGTAATTTTGTCCATTATTTGAGCCCTTGACTGGATTGACGGCATCAACTAATGTCTTCCAAACGCCAGGCAATTTCACATCTCTATGAGTTCCCTTAAATGCCTGTTAGTGAAATAAAAGAATCAGTGTGTCCATTGGTTCTTTGTCGATCTCTCTTCACAGATAAATTTTCAGCTGGATTGGACTATTATAGAGTGGCTAGATACTCGACTGATTTATAGTTTAACACCTAATGAAATAAGGTAGGCTTTCATTAAAGTAACTGGGCAATAACGAGTGCTCAAACCCTTGGGATTACCTGCATCCGTGTCCTTGCCAGCTCAACAGGATAACAAGAGATACAAGCTAAGGAGCGTGCTATTGTCCCGGCAACTAGTGGGACATAAGGTGTCAAAGATGGAGACTTCTCTGCCGTGAAATCCTCAAGTACATTGCGGAAATAATCATAACAAGGCATGTAGATCCCAACCTAGCAGCATATTCAAAGAAGACGTCCCAATGATCAATAGGTTGCAGAAGCAAACGGATTTTACTAAAGAGAACCGTAAGATGAAACATTCTTTGAAAAAAGGACTCACGGTTGGAACGGCCAAGGCTAAACTAGCGTTTGTACCTCTCCAAAGCCTAGAAAACCCTTCCTGCATAAAGTTGTTCCTGTGAAACTCTACCAATGAGTAAATAGTGAACTAGAAACAATCCTCAGCTGAGGTATTTACTAGATCATGTTACAATTTTTTAAGATAAATTGCATTACACCAACACTAAACCAGAAGTCAGCAAGATGATAAATTATGAATTTCAAAGAACAATAAGCATGACAATCTGCAACCTTTTTTTTTACCATCTTAGTTTCGATATCCACGATGACCAGACAAGGCAAATGTTCTAACCTGGCGGATAATTTTGTAAAACACATCAAGTGTTCCCTTGTACTGATTATCTGAGCATACAGATGCAGAGCCAGTAATTCGACACATCCCTGGAGGATTACCTCTCAATTCCGGTACCACCTACAATAAACAGATGAAATCTAAGCTAAAGAAGATGGATTCAGCAATCAAAAATCCGTTTCAAAGCTAAGAGGGCTTTCTAAGAAAATCAGCTCAGCTATCAAACATACCGTGGAATTCGATTCGAAACAACCTAGACGACATGAGCCTTGATACGGAACTCCTGCAGCCTGCGCTTGTAATCTCGTCTGCTTATTAACAAAACCACAAAAAACAAAGCTCAATCGGGTTTTCGCAATCCGAAAAAAACAGACCAAAGTGGAGAATTGTTGTTTCTTTCTCGAACCTTAACAACGTCGAGAGGATTAACTATGACCGCCGATATAAAAGCGGCGCCGCCGGCTGACAAAGCCCTTTCTCCGAATCTCAGATTCTCATTCGGCATCGGTTTCGATTTTGAATCCGATCTTGCTTCTGCCACCATCAGGAAAACAAATTCTCGAGCAGATTCAATTCAATTTCAATCCCTGAGCAATCAGATTCTGCAGCTACGCCAGGATTTTTCACGTCGACGTTAATATGATTGCGGATGGCTCGTATTCTAGGGCTTTCCAAAATTTGCATGGGGAATCTAAAAAAGGAAAGAAAATTATTCTGAACATGATTCGCTGCGGCGACGTTGCCGTAAATCAACCAGACAATGAAACAAATACACGCCGCCGTTTTGACCGCACTGCTTGCCGTTTTGGACTGAGTTTTGTTCACATTATGGGCCTCGAATGGGCCTCACCTTCTTATCCTCGGTGATTTAGCCCGGTAAAATAGTATGAGTTTATTGATGTAAACTCGGTGCCGTTTTGTCAGATTTAGACCAAATTCATTTTACAGTATATATTAAAGTTTTTGGAAAACAGTCTATTCATCAACAAGAGGAGGGTCTATATGTTTGTGAAGGCAAGAATGAGAACCAAGCTGGCGAAATCAATAGTGCTAAGTGTTACCTTTCTATTGACCCAATATCCTCTATGAGCATTTCATCACCAACCAGGTACTATTACCACCTAACACTGTTATTGTTACTGTTATTAACAAGAAAAACACACACACATTATGGGATTTGGGATATTTAAGACAAAATCATTCATCATTGACTTAGTTCTTCTCTTCTAACAAGAACGACATGGCTAGCTTAGCTCTACGTTTTTTTATGAATAATAATATTAATTGTGATATATTTGATGTATCCAACACGATTGGCTCATATTCGTCCAAAAAAAGTTGGCTCAACTTGTTCCAGAATTTGTGTGTCATACTGAACCCGGTTTGGAATAAGTTCAACGTGTACACAAGATTTTAAATGCCGGTCAGATCCGGAAAGATGTACTCAAAAACTCACAACTCTGTCCATATTCAATATATGCATTTGACTTGTTTTGAATTTCACAGTCGAAACAAGAGAGAAAAAAATAGCCTAACCATAATCTACACCTCTCTAGTCGGTTTTTGTTTTCCTGTGTACTAATTCATAATTATCTCATCTCTCTATATAGAAAGGTTTTTTTTTGTCAGTTATATTTGCAACAACTTTCATGCGTTTTATGGTGTTAGTTGAGGAGAGGAAAATCTTATCGAACTCGTTCCAGATTTGTAATTTTGAATGGTACATGATTTAAGTGATCAAGGCTGTGAAAAAAACAATACTTTTGCTTTTACTCTTTGTTCTTTACCTTGTTGCCTAAATTGACAACACAATGCCAAAGCACAGAAGACAAACCTTTATCTCTACCAATTGATAATTCATAACTATAAATTTACCAGCTTTGCATTTACAAGATAACCGGTGTTAAACCGATTTATATCTAAATTAACACAGAAAGTGTAAAGCGTTTCGAGATGGTTTCACTTAAAGATCTTATGGGACCCATAATAATCTCATTGGTACAGAGATTTTGTAGGCAACTTGTCTCACCTCTCAATTTGATTTGGGCCAACCTCTGTCTGAAAAAGACATTACCTTTTGCAACGTGGTTCGCTACATGGGCTTAGACCCACTTTTTTTTTTAATTTTCATCTATGTGAGATATTACAAACTAAAGTCTTTTGAATTTTACTGCGGAAAAACGATTGGTCGATATTGTTTTAAAATTTTTTTTGGTGTGTTCGACGTCATTTTAAAAATTTGTTTGTAGAGCATCTCCTGCCACACGCATTAAATGATCCAAAATACTTTGCACGAAGTTTTTTTTTTTTTAACAACCAAAGGGTTGTTTATGTTTTATTTTATTTTTGCTATAACATTTGTATGTCTTAATCAAGTAGATCTTAGAAAATGAATATTTTGTTTTGTTTTATAAATCTTCATTGTGATTCCATATGGGTTAGTCATCAATCTTTGTCACACTCGTGATTATGGATTGCGTATTATACGCACATCCAAAGTTATCTGTTTTATAGTATGATTTTCAAACAAACATACAGTACTTTAGTGTTTTTTAATTTCTAATCTTTCCGCATTACGCATTGGATTGATAGATTTCAAATAACATAAACAAAAGCGAAAATTTACCAGATTATACAGAAATGCACTATACTCAAAAGAAAAAATGGTTGGCTTTCAACCACAACAGTAAACAATTGAGTATTTTATAGTTAAGTTAAAATAAATGAATAAATAAAAATAGGTGAATGGAACATTGCTTCTGGCTTAAAAAGAGGGTTTGCGCAGACTAGTCGCACTTCGGGAAGCCAAAATGGTCTGGTCCAATTTTTAAAACACGAAAGAGACAAATCTACTCAATTGGTCAAATTAAACCTCGAACGGACCAATACTGTTGTTATTGCTGTTTTTGGTGAATGGTCCTTTTTTTATTTCTAAAACATCACAGACCCCTTTCTCTATTTGCAGTTTATTCACATAAGTGTTTATTTGTTTTTGTTTTTTGCAAGTATACTCTTACTGCTTGTCGATTTGATTTACATTCTGTTCACAACTAGAAAAATAATAATGTTGAAGAAAGAAACATAGTTAGTAGAAATGCAAGAAAAGTCTACAATCAAATTTAAAACATTTCCAAAAGTAGACAGAGAGTGACAGGTTGAAACCATGTGAGTAAAATAAATGGCAATTCCACAAGACATTTCTGTAATATGAGTAATAATATTAGGAAACGTCGTAATCGAAAAGATTGATAAATTAGAAAAAAAAAAATATAGTGGGGGAGTAAGGTCAACGACAAGATAATGAGAAGTCTTCATCTTCATTGGAAGACTCTTTCCTTTAAATTTTCATTTGCCAAAACTGAGTTCTGTGGTTTTTTGACAGAAAGACATCTAAGTTCATGTCCCAATACATTGTCTTTCTCTTCTCGTAACTGTTTCATTGCTTCTTTTTTTGTTTGTTTTTTTTTTATTGTTGCTAGCCCACCGTTGAATATATATCAAACTCAATACATAATCAATCTGGTTTGTTTTGGTTCGTAAGTAATTAATGAAATAATAAAACGACTAATCCCTTTGAAAATCTAATTTTGCATTTATTTAGCGATACTTTTATTCTGTTTTGCAGATTTTTATTTTTTATCACTACTTTGCATTGCTAAGCAACCAACTGTTTAAGGTGTAGAATTGAGAAGATAAATTGTTGGTACTTTAGGTGCTAGATACTTCACAGTCACTCCCATGTACAAGAAACTGACCCATTTAATAAGTAACTAAGAAGACATTGCTTTTCTCCTTTTAAATTGATGTATACCAAACTTTGTATTGTATAGCTTTGCTGTTTGTATCGAATCAGCTAACCATTTGCTTAGACATCGACCAAATTTTGGATACAAGAAGAAGAAAAAGAGTGTAGTAATAAATTGTCTTTGAAATTGAGAAGGTTGTTAAAGTGGAGACAATTTGTAGGGTTGCATATGATTCTATGAGTTGGTTCTTCACATTAATGGGCATTGTTGCTCTGACACTTAGTGCCAAAAAAAAAACAAAGAAAGAAAAAGGAAAAAACATAAAAAAACAACAAGATGGACGTTTACACTTTAAATCAGATGTTTAAGATGATTTGGTTTGAATTCATACCATAGTTAGGAGGTAAGATATTTTCGGATTTCTTGGTTTAAAATAATTTAGTTTATAGATATTTTGTTTGTTAGGATATGATATTAATTTGATGTTTTTATGCATGTATAAGAAAATGTGACATGTCACACAAACCCCACTTGTGAGATTCATGCGAAGGAACAAAAGACAAAGATTTACATTTTAATAATATACGGTCAATATACTGCTTCCTTGCATAGTGACAGACTCGGAGATAAATGAAAACAACAAAGAAACCTCCCAAAATCCCCAATTTAAAAACCTCTAAAAAAACTCTCACTCTCACATCTTAAAATCTAATACTATATTTACTCGCAATAATAAATTAAAATTCCCAATATGAAAATAAGAATCCGTTACGCTTCTTCTTCAGCAGATCGGAGCCGTCCACGTTCGTCGAACGGGGAGAGAAAAAACGGACGGCCCAGATACATCCCCGTCGTTATCATCAAAACACTCATCACTCGAAAAAAACAAACCCGAAAAAAGAAAATTCCGGAGAAGGAACTTACTCTCAATCCAACAAATGATCTTGGAAAAACTCATCGACATCCCATGAACAAGAGCTTAAATCTCCGATCACGCTTAGCGGAAAGCTCTCCGACAAAGTCGGATCCTTACTAGTGATTGTGTTGTTGGTCTGTAACGACTGGATTTCGTCTAGAAACAAAGGGTCAGGGGCAATTTCGGAATCCCAGAAACAGTCTCCGGCGCGAAACAGATCAGGCAAGAAAAACGGATCAGATAACGAAGAACTCGCCGGAGTTTCTTCGTCGACGGCCTTTGACTCGAGTTTGACGGGCTCTATTATGTACTCTGTTTCTTCGTTGCTATTAAACCGGAGAACAGAAGTCGGAGAACAGAGGTTGGTTAGAGATTCTCTCGCCGAATCGCAACCGGAGACAGTTTCAAGGTCGATTACCGGCGTTTCCGGGAGATTAGAAGGAGGAGTGAGAAAATTCGTCTGCGCGTTATGACCTTTGAGTTGAATCGCGGCTCTGTCGTAACCCATGGCAGCTTCCTCCGCCGTCGCAAACGTGCCGAGCCAGATTCGAGTACGAGTCTTAGGATCACGAATCTCCGCCGCGTATTTCCCCCATGGTCGCTGCCTCACTCCTCTATACTTCACTGGCTTCACCGATCCATCACCACCGTTCTCCGCCGCCTTGTTCGTCGCTTTTCTCGCCGGTTTTTCGCGTTTCGCAGCTCCGTCCTCATCGCAGAACCTAATCTCTTCCACGTAACGCTTCACCCTAGTCGTCGTCGCCGGAGCCATCGTTTTGTCGTTTTCTTCGTCGCTGGAGGAATCGGTGGCACATGGGTCAGTCACTGTGATTTTGACAACTTTGGGGAAACCGGTTAAGGGTTTTTCCGTTATGGAGGTGATTTTCCGGTGAACCGTGTACTTTACCTTTGTCTCTCGGCTTTTCATTTCTCTTTGTTACGGGAGAAGAATACGAACGAAAGGGGGAGAGACTGTAAATTTTTTGGATTTAACAGTTATGCAATAAGAGAGAAAATGCGAGTCAAAAAGGCTACGAAACGTTTCTTAGTAACATCTTCTTAAATATAGTCACGCCCCATTTATTGCTTTTTCCAATTTAAAAAAATATTATTCCCTTTTTTGTTTTGCTTTTTATTACTTTCCTTCTTCATTTTCGAAATTTGTTATTACTACGGAATTTCCGAGATTTGATTATTTTATTCAAATTTTATTGGACTATATATCATAATGGTGTTTTCTCTTTAAAAAAATTAAGTAGCAATTTAGAGGGAAATTAGTGGCCCTTCAAACGATTAGCCGCTTCTCTAATTAGAGAGCTAAAATTCTGACACGTAGCATAGTTCGGTATAAGAGCTCCGGTTCTGGTCTTAAGTGCTTCATAGCTTGTTCTACAAGCAACTCTGGCATACCCACGCGCAATTAATGTTCACGCGCCAGTGAGTAGAAATGGGCCTTCTGTCACGTGAGACTGGTCACAGTGCTGTCACTCACTGCTTTTGACCCACTACGATAATTATGAATTTTATGGTAATGATATGTAATTGGAATGTTTTTAAGAACTTTGGGAAAGAACGTTTTTGTTATTATCATCTCGTCTTAATTCGAATGTCTACTGTGATTATTTTAGTTTAGCGAAATTATTATCTGTTTGCTTGGAGATCAAGTGATTGCAGCCCTATAATATTTTGTTTCCTTATTATAGTTATACTCAGCTTTAACACTGGACACGAAAAAGGGAAAACACAATTTAAAAATTGTCTTACTATGATAATTAATCTTCTTATTAATGGTAGTATTTAGCATTTAAAAACTATGTACATGTTCTTACAATTGAACATCGAATAAAAAAATTATCTACCATAGTTTTTATTTGACTTCTTAAGTTTCATTTTACTGAAGTTTTGGCCAAATAAGGTTATTGTGTATATTTTCCCCAATTTTAAGTGGACACAGACTTCTTTAGTAAGTTGTTATAATAGAACCTCGACACTACAAGAAAGATTGGGTTTTACGTCGGGAGATATCGACGTAAAATCAACGTAAAATAGCATTTACGTCGAATTAACGACGAAAAAAAAATCATTGTAAAACAATCGTCGTAAAACCGAAATCGTCGTAAAATCGTCGTAAAATTACCAACCCGGGAAAATCGTCGTAAAATCGTCGGAAACTATTCGTCGTAAACGCGACGTAAAGTTTCCAACGAAAGTACAACGAAAGAAGTCCATCATAAGAACGACGTAAAATCGATGTAAAATTACATCGATTTTACAACGATTAGGAGACGAACAATTTCAATTAAAGGAAACTAATTTTTTAATTGTCGATGTTAATTCGTCGTAAAGTTTCGACGTAAATCCGACGTAAACATATTCGACGTAAATTCGTCGTTAATAATTCGACGTTAGATCGACGTAAATTTACGACGAATTTACGTCGATTTATAAATTAATTATTTAATTCGATTTTAATTTAATTAATGAATTTTTAAAATAATAAAAAATTGAAAATAGAAAAAAAAACAATTTTAATTGAAATTTAAATTCGAAAATAATTTATAAAAAAAGAAAAAATTTAATACAAATTGTTTTTTACAAAAAAACCTAATCTACAATGTGATTTCGTAATCGTCGAGGTTGAGATCGACGTCACGAGGAGGCTCTCCGTCTTGGCCGTCCGTCGCTGCTGGACCGTCGTTTCCTGTCTGCACTACCGGAGCCGAAGACTGACCCTGCGTCTGCTGGTCCGATGGTCCAGTACCGGAAGTACCACCGGTCTCAAAAACCCTTCGTGCTCACTGTTGCCTCGCTCGGATTGCGGTGGCCAACTGCGGAACCGCTTCCGCAACGATGTCGAAGAGATCGTGTATCTCGGTGAGCTCCTGCTTCTGGGCCACTTGCTCATTAATTACAATTAATTTTTAATTACGATCCTAAATCTAAATTCCGATCCTAAATTTAACAAATTCCGAGCCTAAACTAATTCCCGACCTAAACCGTTTGAATTTCTAAACTATTTAATAATATTATAATTTTAAGTAATTAAAAAAAAATTACCTTTTTTGTTTTTTTGCGTCAAAAGGAGGAGGAATGCAAGGGAGGAGAAAGCAGAGAGAGAGAAAGGAGAGATGAGCGACGAAATGGGGAAGGGGTGCGGTCCTATATATAGAATTTATTTTCGTCGTAAATTCGACGTAAATATTACGACGAATTTACGACGGATTCGTCGTAAATTCGTCGTAATGGTCCCACCGTACAAGAAAGCAAATAAGACAAACACACGTGGCTGTATCTGGGCTTTGCGACGATTTTACGATGATCCGTGTTATTCGTCGTAAAATCGTCGTAATGTTACGACGATTTTACGACGAATCGTATAAATCATAAAAATTAAGACGGCTGTGTTTTCACCCATTCGTCGTAAATTCGTCGTAATATTACGACGAATTTACGACAAATTATACCAAAACTGATGAAATTCAAAAATTGAAACATCCATAAGCACATACAAGCATGTCTATTCATGATAAATGTGGTCTGTATAACTTTCTAGCATGTTTACGTAACTTAATGAAGAATTTAGTAAGATCTAAGATAAATCCTTACATCTTGTGTAAATGTATATAACACCTTAAGATTATTTGATAAACACATATATGTCAAATTTTGAATTTTTTGTTTTTTTGTTTAGAAATTTGTTTTACCTTATGAGATGGTAAGCCATATCATTCTCTTCATCAAAATCTCCCCTGAACCCCAGAAAAGATTGATTATAAGATTTAGGGGTTACATTTCGTCGTAATCTCGATGGTATATTACGACGAATTTACGACGATTTCACCCATTCGTCGTAAATTCGTCGTAATAAAAACCACATATCTACAAGTTCCTGAACCTTATACTACAGACCCTTATATAATATATTAGTTTACTTAGTAAAATGTACCCAAAAACCATTCTGTAAGTTGGAAAAGCTAAACCCTATATGGTTTAGGGTTTGCATTTTACGACGAAGTTACGACGATTTCTAAATAATCATCGTAAATACGTCGTAAAAGTCAACATATGTCCAAGTCAACACTTTAACAAATTTTATTTTCATTAATTGGCTTTAATTTTTCAAAAATTTAAATTTGACAAATGTTACATTGAAACATGCAATTAAATGTCAACATATTTAATTAGTCTTCATCAACATCACATTTACATTGATTTTACGTCAATTACAAGATAGAGGACAATTAGTCGTATTATCGATGTAAATATTACGACAACATTACGACGAATTAAAATTCGTTCTTCATTCGTCGTAATATCGTCGTAACGTTACGACGATTTTACGAGGTTATTTTTTACGTCGAATTTACGACGAAAATTTTAATCGTCGTAAATACGATGTAACGTCGTCGTAAATTTACGACGACTAAAAATCGTCGTAACTAATTCGACGGAAAAACCCCTCATTTTTGTAGTGGGACAAATCTTTCGTATGATGCATGAAAGTTTTTGTTTAATATAACAGTTTCGCATGAATATATAATTTTAATAAAATTAACAGATTCGTAGTGGAACAAATATATGTGGAGTAATGTAAATCAACAATTAACTATGTAGTATATCTGTATATGCTGAGCAAATTGCAATGTGATTAACCTATTTATAGAAAAGAAGAGAGAAAAGAAAATATCAATTAGGGCCACAAGAACAACCTTGTAGACAAAGCGATAACAAACGAAATTGCACGATATACTCGTTGAGGCATGACATTTTTTGTTAGATATAATTATTATTTTCTTTCTGGCTAGGTATGAGTTGGTGTAGGTAGGAAACGAGATGGTTTTTTTTTTTATTTGTTTGTTCTGTCTTATATATGCCTCTTCAATTCCTTTAGTATTAGTTTAGTTGAGGGGAAAAAACATCGTGAACACTTAAATAAACAGCCAATTTTTTTGTAGTAGGATACTTATATGTGATCAGTTTAGATTGTAAATCACATTTACAAGTCACTAAAGTAGTGATTTGGCTAAACTGAATCTATATAAGTCCACTAAATTAAGATGAAATTGAGTCGGACAAAAAAATACTAAAATTGAATCTAAAAATTTTCAAACTAATTTGAAAAAAGAGATCAACAACCTCTTTCTTCGTTTGTTGTTTTGATGGCCATCAACATTTGTTGATAACCTTCCACTAGATTCAATGCTTTATTTCGGACTTCTTCTTCCAATGCTGAAAAAAAATTCTTAAGCCAGCTATTTTTTTTGTAGTTGTGTGAATTAGTTAGGTACCTGTTTATCGTTGTTATTAAATATAGTAAACGGAGCAGCATGATTCAATTAAACCAGAAAACTACTTGTTGAAAATTAACTGATAGAGTGTTTTATCGTTCACTACTTTTAGGGTGCCGGAAGGTCCTTAACATAGAAACAGTGTTAAAACTAGGAAATCAAACTGATTTTGGGGGCCTTTCACCGAGGCACAATTTAAAACTTATATTGCTAATAAAAGAATAAAAAATTAAATAGTAGAGATATAAATCAAATAATAGATATACTATTTTCTTATATACAGAATATATTATATTAAATATGTCTATAAACATGTACGTGACACAGCCTGGTACATGAAGCTGATGGGATTATATAAATGAGTTCCAAGAGATAAAAACAACATTTTCCACCATTTCATACACAAAAAATGTCGAAAATATTCTTAAGATAAATACTCATCACATTACATTATGTTTTCCTCCCAAATAACAACTCACACTTAAACGATTACGGCATTACACAAAAGAAAAAAAAAATTCTTTCACACATGAAAAATCTATCACATAAACCTCATTGTATTTGTCATCAACTGCATGAAAAAATCTATCACACATGAAAAACAAGATAATTAATAACATGTTTGGAAATAATTAAAATTAAATATACAGACACGAAAAAATAGAATATGAAAAAGGAAACAAAAACAGAGTATATAGTATCTACAGTATAGTTACAGATATTCATTCATACGAACGTTAGATCACCACCCTTTTAGCAAAATCCCCAAGTTCTTCCTTTTTCGTTACTGTATATTAACCCTGCAATTATGAGGACAATGTCATCATTAAGTAAACATAAAGATTAAAACTTTCCGATTTAATTAACACCAACAAAAGCAATCTCAAAATGTTGCTAATCTTTCTTACCATTTGAGTGTATTGAGGATGCATTTAGGTGAATCAGTATCAAGCTTATTCAAGCTAACGCCGCCGCATCTCAAATTAACGGCGAGCATTCCGATCTTAATCCCTGAGACACCTAATCCAACTTTCGTCTTGGCAACAACATTGATCACCAAATCTTTGCTCTGAAATTTGGCCGCGAGTCTCTTGGCTAATCCTCTCTCCACGAGCTGGCTCTTCACCGACGTCTCCACTTTCACGCTCGTCGAGTTCTTCGGACCTTGCCGGAATCCATTGATCGTCGTCTCTCCCATTCCGGTCTCGTCGTTACCCGATCGAACGCTCATCTCCACGTCGGTGTTTCCGTAGTAGAACACGAGTTTCGTGTTCGGGTTCCTCATCTCAACGCGAGCGACGGCGGTGGCGGAGAGCAGCGCGCCGTCGGGATCGTCGGAGAGTTTGAAACCGTCGAGACGGAAAGAAGCGAGGCTGAAGGTTGGGAGCTTAGGATCGAACCAGAGGTAGAAAACGGCGGTTCCGACCAAGAGGAGGAAGATGAAGAGGACGAGAGTAATGCAGAGGCAACAACAAAAGAAACGACAACATCCTCTGCGTTTCTTCTTTGGTCGGAAAGAAGAAGGCATCCCGGCGGTTTTTCTCATCGGGTGTTGCGGTCTGGCTGCGAGTGGTGGTGGTGGTGGCGGAGGAGTCGCCATGTTTGGATCTCTGTAACCTGGTGGTTTTTGAAGAACCGGTTGCATCGGATAATCTGCCATTTCTCTTTCTTGATTTCACCTCTCTTTCTTTCTTTTTGACGATCTCCTGAGGAGAAATCTTTGGCGATCTCCTGAAAATCGAATCAAAACAGAGACAATCTTGAAATGGAGATTGAGAGAGAGAGAGAGATAGAGAGAGAAAGTTTGTGTTGTGTTGTCGCAAATGGAAGAATGGTGAGACGTGAGGATGAGAATTCGTCTGAGGCCGAGTCTCACGCGCGCCGTTTTTCTTATGCTGACGTGGTCCCTCCTTTTTCTCTGCTTCCCACACTTATTTTCAGACATACACATGAACAGAGAGATATATACTTACTATAAGGAACCACAAAAAAATGTCTGAGTTACATGAACACATAAATCTGGTTCAGTTCAAAGTGTCTGTCTACATAAGAAGACCATGCAAACTCATCAACTTATTCCTCAAGATATTTTTTTTTGTTACTCATCAATTCAACGCCTCTTTTATTTTAGTTTTGAAACAAATAAACAATACAACACCAATTTAATTTCATTCGTGATTGATTAAAAAATATATAATTCTGTGATTTCATCCCCAAATCAGCAAATGAAACTAGATTATAAGAGACATCAATAGACTTTAAATTTGATTAAAGAAAGGAGCTTTTCCTACTTTCATGAGAATGGTCACTTTTGTTCTGTTCTTTGTTAGATAGGATCCTTTTAGAACTGGAGACTATAGAGACATTCTCTGCTTAAATTTGTTGACTATAGATCCATTTAAGTCTGTAGATTGGGAATTCGGGATTGCTACATATCATTAGTTGGTTCAAATTCTGAAATGTGATTGATTTACCCCAAGACTTAGTTTTTATCTGATTTTCTTAAGAGGGAAATCAAGATCTGGCTCTACCTTCCTGCCTTCTGAGTCTCCATCTGTTTGCCTAACTTATTTTGAGTTTTCATTTATTTATTTTTTTTGCAGTCACCAACGACTATGATTATTGTTTCTCTGAGAATGGTCTCGTTGCCAATAAAGATGAGAAATCCATAGGAATCCAGGTGCATATGAAACATTGGCTTATATTTATCCACATTGTTGCTAGGATCACAAGAAGACCATTACATCGCTCTGTAAAGCAGCTGATAATTCTCATTTCATTACAGATTCACTAGACAAAGCTGCAAAGGCATGTTATGTGTTCCTTTCTTTCTCTTCTATCTTTTGTTGCAAGAGTATATACATATATAGAGACAAATATTCTGATAGAATGTTCTTGTTTCAGTTGTGGGACATGAGAACGCTGACGCATCTTAAGACATATGTGGCCCATGTCTCCACTTCTCAACCATGTATATACTAGTATGCTTCATGAAATTCAGAATCTAATTCCCAAAATCAACGAAGTCATGATGTTCTCTTTATGAATGTTTTTTCCTCACTCTTAGGTTGTGCTTGGAGGTGGGCAAGATGCATCAGCTGTAACTAGATGAGTTTTCACGTATTACCAATGCTTTGATGACCAAAACAACATCAAGCACGAAATTCGGCCGAAACTTTTAACTTCTGAATTTCCCAAGTTTTCAGTTACAAGTCAATCAACCTGTGGAGTTCCCTTTTACAAAGTTCCGAAAGTGTAGTCTATTTTCAAGTACCATTGCAGATTTTCAATGGCGACTTTTTTTTTTTGAACAAGGAGTAATAGAGGAAGAAAAATAAGATGGATCGTACACGACACTTTCCCTAAGAAAAAAAAAGCTTCGCAAAACAGCAACACCGATCCGAGAGATCTCTCTCATAAAATTACATCAGGTCTAAAAATGCAACAAAGGAAGCCATATATATCACAATATCAAAACAAAACAAAAAACCTCTCTATATTAACAAACACCACCAAATTTTCATCAGGAGGGAAAGCTTATCTCTCTCTCTGAAAACTTATAGATCAATCATCTTCTATACTATTTATCAAGTTTTCTGGAATTAGCGACACTTGTTGTTTATGTTGACAAATTAAGTAGAAATTGATACCCGAGTGTGTGTTATGACTTATGATCGAACATTAGTTAGCCCGCAGCTACTGCACCACCTCGTCGAGGCTTCGTATCGAGCAGTTGATGCAATTTGTTGTTAGAGTTAGAATCATTGTCTCCTTGGTTCTTGTTCTTGTCTCCTGTTCCTGAGTTCTTAACTCTAGACAACATATTCTCGGTGACTCTGTTTTCGGGTTCGGAACTTTTCAGCTTGTCCTGCAAACCCAACAAAAAACCCGCCATATTTCAAAAAAATGATAAACGTGGATTGAGAATTGTGAAGGATCACTGGGTTAGTCTTAATGCTTACTTACCAGCAAGGTTGCATTTGCTCCTCTTAGTTTATCAGATTTCTCATTAAGCTGGTTCAGTTCAGATCTTAATGCCATGTTTTCGGCTGTCAAGGCTTCGACTTTCCGAGCAAGTTCTTCGGTCTCGGCCTTTAAAACAAGGCAATACGAAACTATTAGTAAACCTTTTTAATGAGATTCACACCAGTAAAAGGAATATCAAAAAAGAGCTTCATTTTCTGTTTTTATTAGCCAAACCTGTTTCCTTAATCTTGACCTTCTAGCAGATTCTCGATTAGACTGTTTTCTTCGCTCCCGTTTCAGTTCTCTCTCGTTCTGGAGGGAAAAAAAAATGGATACTCACATTGTGAGGGGAAATGGAACAAACTAACTCGAAAATCGGGAAGATAAAAAAAAAAAAAAAAAAAGTCACATTGGGGTACCTGAAGCCAAGTTTCAGGAGGAACCATGGCTAAAGATTGTGACATCAAGGGGTTGGAATTTGCACTTACACCAGGAGAGACTATAGCTCCAGCTCCTTGAACAGGTTGTACGCCGTTATCACCACTTGACGGAGAAACAGAACGAAATGAGCAAGATTGAACCAAATGCTTCCCATCTGCCAAAAACAAAAAATACCCGAATGAAAAATCCAAACATTCACAGCGGATTTTAACACTTTAGTTGGGACGTGCAAAAGGCTTAATACCTTTTGTTGGAGTTCCCTCTCGACTTCTTTTAAGTTTCGGTTCATCTGCCTGCAAATATACAAAAAGGTTTACGCTTTTAGACCATTTTCCGGTTTTGGTTTCCGTGCAATGCGTATGGAAACAAATGAGTACGAGAGAGAGAGACATTACCCCAGTGGTATTCCCATCACTTGCATCAGTAGAACCTTCCATTTCAGAGCTGTTATGTGAGCGCTTATGTCCATCGGCATTATTTTCAGCATTCCCATTTCCTAGAGACATAGCAAGGCCATCAAATTCTTTAAGCTTCTTCATCAGGCCATTGTCTGTGTTGCCCGTAGATTTAGTAGGAGTGTCGTCGATGCTCATATGCGTCCCCGGCTGCCGTTTATAAAAGAACCCATCAAAACCATTTCACAATCCATGATGAATCAAACTAGCTCTACTACTTACACTTGTTAAAGGTTGACCCTTTTGACCTTGAGGCTGTGATCCCTAATACAAAATATAACAAAAAAAATTTGAAGTCTAAGTCACTTGATCTTCGGATAAAAGTTCAAGGAGGATTTGTTTTAGCAACCAAATTATTTACCATGTGAATTCCGGGATGAGCGTAAACTCCTCCTCCATGCGGGTAAACAGTTGCATAGTGTGTTCCATATGGTGACATCATATGCTAAAAGATTCCAGACCAAAAACACTGATGAATCGTCTTCTTAATCTTTACCATACCATATATGTATATATGCATCAAAACAATTAGTTTTAAATACCTGAGGATTCCACATGTAAGGAGGAGGAGGAGGAGGATGACCAGATGCAGCCATAGCTGAATTGTAATAAGGAGGCATGGCAACTCTTGGACCATAATAAGCCTAGCAAGAAACATCACCCACATCATGAATCATCATCATCATCATGGTACTATTAGATAAGTGGAGAGAGACAGTAATAAAAAAGACTAACCTGCATAGCTGCCCAATCAGGGTAGACATGAACATTTGTTTGATCCTGTCAAAACATCAAGAGATTTAAGAAACAAGAACGTTAAGTTGACTCCAAGACAAGAACATTGACTTAGGATTATGGTTTGGAACTGTTCAACATACCGCAGGTGAAGATGGTTTGTCCGATTTGGTAGGCTTTGGTTCCTCGCTGTTTCCCATGGTTTAAAGTTTCCAACTCAACAACAATGGGCTCTTTCTGCGGAGAAAAACAAAAACACATGTAGTGTGAGAAAGAGAAAGATAGGGTTAGAAACGTCTTTCTACTTTCCATCCTATGTTCAGAAAACTTTCAGGAAGGCAAAGGGAATCAACAAAGTGGATACTATAGGACAATTTTACCCCTGAAACCAGTCACATGCATAAAAAAAAAGCTCTGTTCTTCTCACCGCTTTTGCTGTTTATGTTTAAAATTCAAACCTTCCAAATTTTAATTGAATTCAAACTAAATGCAAATGAAAACTATTTTAAAAAAACAAGATGAAAAATTAAAAGACAAAATCTTACGCAAATCCTATGAATTCTCCCAAAACTAAGAAGACCATTGAATGATGAATCTCTAAATGAAAATTCTTCGACCAGATAATCGATTTGTACAGTCTTAAGTTTTGCAATTACCTCCAAAAATCCGGAAAGCTCTTGCTAGCTACCTCAGAAATCCAAGTCGTAAATTCGAAACCTAAAGAGAAATCAAACGCATTCCAATATATATCTCTCTCTCCTTTTTCTCTCTCTAAAAAAACCAGAGCGAGCGAAAAAGAGTTCTTTTTTTTGAGGGAGAGAGAGAAAATGGAGCGCCAAGACGATGACCACGTCATCAGACACGTGTCATACGAATATATTACAGCGTAAACTACGGTGGTGTTTGATGAGTTGGCTCATGGAGTTTCGTGCCAGCCATTTGTGTTTCCCTTCTCATGTATCTTTACCGTACACGTGTTCGATTTAGAGTCGCTCTACGCATCCGTCATGTGAGTTACGTGGTCCGTCAGTTTAATTTCCCGTCTTTTTTTTTTAGTTAAAAAGGATTTAAAATTCGATATTTTACCATAGTGTATAAATCCTCTTCAAATCCGTCATCACATCACTCAAGTCTTTCGCAACTTGAAAGTTTTAAATTTCTGTTTTTATAAATAACCTGCTGATCTGTGAATTCTGGTAGATACATTTACGAACAAAATAGAAAAGTTCCAACATTCTATCACAAAAATAAATCGATCATTTTTTTTAGTTATACCATATTTGCAAAACTTTTAAAAGAATTACCTTGTTCTTTGAAAAAAGAAGGAGCGTTCGAAATATTTACTATGGCAAGAAACAGATTAAATTTTACTAAATTCGGCTTGTTTATAACGAATTCGATCATACTTCGAATATATTAGAAATCTAAAGAGGGAATGGACGTTGAGGTAAAATTATACACAAGGAGAAAAGACGTTTGACTATTATGTATCATCGACGCGGAGAGCACTTCTGTCCACCAAACTAAAGATCGTGACCGTCCATCTTCACCACGATTCAGATCTTCCAAAAGTGCCACGAGACGACCAACGTGTATGGCCACGTTTCTGCCATCATGGAAGAGCAAAATAAAAACACTTTCTTTTTCTTCTTCTTTATTTTATAAATTAAAAGAAAGAAATCAGGACCCACAATTCCGACAACTGCATCGAATCCAACGGCTGGGATAAGCAAATGATCCAACGGATGAAAAACAAGCCACGCCAGTTTAGTTCTAGTAGAGGTTACAAGGGGCCAACGAGGCTTTTGCGTTGGCGTAAAAGAGCTTCCTTCCACGAAGTGGTCCCTACATTACGAAATGCGACTCACATGGATGCATCTACGTGGCTTTTATTGATTGGGTGATGTAGAAAATATTGTCTGGGCTCTTACTTTATATATATATATATACAGTACACAGAGACCAGAGCATAATACTATACTAGTAGTATAATTCTACTGAGGTTTTCGGGGACGTAAGCGAAGGTGAAAGACCACGTCAGATGTCGATATGGACCGTTGATCTAGTTTTGGAAAGTCGATGGTGCTGCTACGTTAACGCCGCCTCGAGTTTGAGAAAAAAAAACGTGTGTCTATAGAATAACTCGAATCATCTGACGTGGCAATCAATATTGTAGTGGAAAAAAAAAGAAATATTATTGCTACGTGGGGCCGAAGTCAGAAAAGAAGATTTAAATCGAACGGTTCAAACGTGTCCCCGACAAAATGACGTGTCCGTCTGGTAAGCGGATAGTCTTACTTACGCATTTATGTGGGCCCGCAAGTGACGAGGACTCTATAGTCGAATCCTCTACCTGATTTCTCGAAACTACCCTTATGACTTTTCACTATTTACTAGACCTACCACTATGGCCGCTTTGTTTGAACTTTGAATATAGAAAGCCTTATGTTTCTCGTTCACACTAAGCAATTGGCTTTATTATTACGACATCGTTTCGAATATTTACGAAGTGACAGTAGTTAGTAAGTCCCTGAGCCCATATGTTAAGGCTGAAACTCATAGGCTAGGCCCAATTTGTTTATACCCTTCAAGTAGGGCCCAAAACCTAGGAGTAATGGTGTAACTATTTTGGACTAATAGTTACTCCACATTTATACTATCAGCAAAAATGACTCATTTAATTTTGGATATGAAAATGAAAGTGGTTATGGATTTTAATTTGAATATGCAAAAATTTGTATGACAAAATATAACTAAGATTATGTATCAGTTTAGTGTGAATGGCATGATTGTGATCAGTCTAGTAAGTTAAACTATTTTTTTGTTTGTCTTGAAAAGCTTTGACACATAAGTATGACACAATTGTAAATAACATGTTAGGGTAAGGTTTTTTTTTTTTAATCAGTTCTTCTCAATTAATATATAGGAGATGTATGGAGATTTGACAAAGGGAGTAGAGAAAAATTGTTCAGAGGTCTGTGGATCGTTTAATGGTGAGCTCAGCTCGGAGATGGAGAATGCCATTGATGAAGTACTGACTGTCGTCGGCGATAAAGGAAGTCCAAGGACACCCGAAAAGGTTTCTGTAACCAACCGCTTTGCCACCAGTGAATGTGTAGTTCCCTCTGTATTTGCTTACGAAACCCTTCTCTTTCTCCCTAGCCGCGAATTCGTAGTCCACACCAAAACTCACAGCTCCTTTCTCTTGCATCCCAAGGAATAGCCCAAAGCAGTGGAACGAGCTTTGCTGGTCCATGTTGCAGTGCGCCGAGAGGAAGAAGCCTTGACCTCCTAAGTGGAATGCCTGAGAATAGACTCTCCCCGAAGGGAATAATCCCGCGCACTCCTCTCGTTTCAAGTCCAGGTACACTACACATTGCGGGCGAGGAAGCTCAAACTCGACGACTTTTACAGGTCTGTATTTGTAAGCCCTCTCTATGAAACGGCGGTTCATGGAGTCTGATCCTTCGGCGGCTAGAATGCGTTGCCTGTGAGGGGCTTCTGCTTTGAAGAAGAGCGCTTCCAGAACTTGCTTTGATGCTACTTCATGCTCAAAGTCACTGCAAGTTAGTACCTTTTTCAGTTTTCGGCACGTCATGTATGGGAAGCGGATGTAGAGAGCAAGGCGTGATCCCAGAATCTCTCTACGTTCTTCCAATGAACTGTACTGTCCCCTTGCCCATTTCAACACAAAATCATAAACAGCGTCCTCAGAAGCAATTTGGAGATCATCACTCGATAGTATCGCCTCTATTCCAGCCAACGGTAAGGCCATAACCTCCTCCTGAAACCTGTACAGTAATGGTAACACATGAATACAAGAACTTTACAACACTCGAGTAAAAAATGCATTTCAAAAACCATCGGAATCTTACTTGGTAATATCCTTGTAGCGGGAGGCAAGGAACTGCTTTGCTGCATCGGTTAGAGGTTGGACTGCTTCGGCCATTAAAACACTGGAGGGAAGCTCGAGATAGAGCAAAGCGGAATCGGGGGTCATAGGCATATTGCGGAGAAGTCTACTGCAATACCTCATGCAGGAAGCAACCTCAAACTTGTCAGCAGCCATGAGCACATCTAATAAAGCAGGTGCTGTTGTGACCGTTAGAGAGTTGCTATACATAAAGTTTAAAAGCTCCATCAACGCACCTTCCTCTGCCATACACATAAAAGCAGAGTATGCCAAATCAAAATTGTGGACTCTTAACACCGACTATACAAATGCCATACAATATATGCAAATCAAAGAAAGTAACTCACAGTTACAAAAAGGAATGATTTTGCAAAAAAGGAATAAAGAATCCAAAACAATAAGAAAGCTAACAGAGAGTTGGAGCCAACAAGACGAGACTGAGAAAAAAAAGGGCAGAAATGAAGCAAAAGCTTGACTTGAATTGACGTACCTTGTGCATTAATTCTAAGGGTTACATGTCGTTGTTCTGATTCCCTCATTCCATTGGAGAACAGCTACAACAAGAAGCAAAGGATATTGTTACGTTGCAAGATAAAGATGAGCAAACAATGAGGATATACAAGGAAGATCAATACCTTGTAGAAAAAAGGGCTTTTTGCAGCTAAGATAGGAGAGCTAATATGCAGCTCTTTAACTCTAACAACAGTAGAATGGTCCATTCCCCAGTTTGGTTCACTAGATGCATCGTCTTCACCTAAACCCAATTAACAAATCTAGAAAGTTTTAGACAAAGTTACCTTAAAGAAAAACAGCTGTTTTTGGAATATTTATAAAAGTATAACAAAAATGATCGCTGTGAGACTTAGAATGACTGGAGCGCTCAAGTACCTGATAAAGGCTCTTCCACCATTGCCTCTCTTTCGTCGTCAAGATTATCACCACCAGGACAATCATCCATATCAGGTTGGTTGTTATCGGTTATAATCTGCTCTTCAGCACATCCCACAATGTCTGAAACCGTAACAGCAAATGCAAATCATATTAAGTTTCTTAAACAATAAAACTCATATGACCTGAGAGGAGAAACCGAAAGCCAAAACCCTTAAACCAAGCAGACGAACAATTGTATATAACAAAAACAAAAAAACATTACGAGTCCTATTTCGCAATCATCATAAATCGTAAAGAGGATAAAACGCACCACAATTGTCCTTCTTGTTATCCTCTCTTCTCCTCTTGCGATGACGAGCCCAATCGGCGATACTCGTACAGCCTTCACCATCAGACCTAGAATCCGAAGGCCCACCCATGATCTCGATCCGGAGCAAACGGTCGGAGAAGTTACTGTCATTGAAAGCGAATCCGAAATCACCTTCGGAGGACGAACTATGGCGAGAGAAATTGGAATCCATCTCCGTCTTAGGGTCAAACAGATCGGTGTTATTGGAACCTCTCATCCTCCTTTTTCGAAACCCTCTTTCCGTCTTCTCTCCGGCGAAAACCGAGCGGATGAATCGGGAAAAGGGGTCGAATTCGAAAAATGGATTTTCGAGGAACGAAATAACAAACTTACCCTAAAAGAAGTTTTTATTTTTTTTATTTTTCTGTGAACTCCTCCCCTCCAAAAATGGATGAGAAGAGCTGAACAGAGCTGGTAAAGTTGAATGGTTACAGTTACAGGGCGGTGACGAATTCATAAATAATGAAAGGCTAATGTAACTTATATGTTCGTTAGTGGTAAACTAAAAACCGGTTTGGTCTTTTGTGATTAACACCAAATAAATGAGGGTAGAAGTGTTTTGAATGTATTTTTGTTCCTTTTTCGGTTTTTAAGGAAATAAAACTATATCTTGTTTAGTTTTGTTTTAATTTCGACTTGTGGCTTTCTTTGCAATTTCAATTTTCTGAGATATGAATAAAGTTTAATATTTTATTTAAATTAATGTTTGGTTTTAAGTTTTGTATTGTTTTTCCATGTTTTATATGTCCACTATATTTGAAACAAACAAAACTCAAATAAAAGAAACACCACACTAGTTTTGAATTGTCCGATCTAAAAATTTACTTTTCTAAAAATATAAAATTTTATAATTTTTTAGGGTTGCTCTGGTAATATGCAAAATTAGGATTGCAATTGGTTGGAAAGCGTCAAAGTTGGCAAGAAGGCAACTCGTCCAACGAACGGCAATGCCTAATCTCGTTAATTATTTGTTGGGAGTCAAGAGTCAAATTTGAAGTTTCTTTTTAATTAAATCACCTAGTTCAACGTTTTTACAGCCTTTGTTAATTAGATTTTGACCGAGTGAACTATAATTAAATAATATGATGATTGGATTTTATAGACACCGGTACTCTCTTTCGGTAGGCCAACACATGACTTGACAAACCAATTTATTGTATTTTGGCACTAGGAAGTAATCATATGAACTAAACGAATTAATGTACACACTACAATCAAACCAACTACTTCATTATCTATAAAAGTTAGGAGTCTTTAATAAAACAGTTGACAATATATATTCTCAGACAAGACAATCGAGATGGTTTCAATCTGATTGAATTTATACCCTATTTTTAGTCGGCTTGTAATAGGAAAAGAAACACATGAAAATAATTGAATACCGGTTGACAGAGAAAAAAAAAGGGACCACGTAGTTTTTTTATTAAGACGAAACTATACCATGCTTATTAACCAAACACTATAATTTTTAAAAAAAAAAAAATTGAATGAAAGCAAAGGATACTGAAACACGACAAATATTCTACTCTGTTGCATAATAAAAACATACTTACATTAGTGATTAACAACAATCACAGCTTAATGGAACTACGTAGAGTTCTGAATGTATAAATAAAACTACCTGCTTTAAGAATTAATACATATTAATAATAAATATAATAAACAGCATTCATATCATATTTGAATTTGGCACACGACATCTTCCTATATGAAAAATGGCGTTTCGATGCAAGCATCAACCATAAACAGCTAAACAAAATTACAAATGAACAAATCAAACCGAAATAAGGAATCATTAGAGAAAACCAAGTTGTTTGAATTTTTTTTTTTCAAAAAAAATAAAACCCTGTTAATAAGTCCGCCAGGATCAATGCTTAATGCCAAACATATTAAAACCAAAAACTCAAAACTGAAAAGATACAATATTACGACTAAAACTAAGTAGCCTGCTTTAGATTAAATATATGTTGTGCATTATGTAAATTTAGAGACAATAGAATAGGAAAAGGAGCTCCCTTCAATCCAAACGAAGAGAAGAGAAGGAGAGAAGATCTAAGAGGCCATGCAAACCTCTTAAAAGTGCGCCTTCTTCAAGCTCAAGCACTTAATTCGAGGAATCCATGAACAATTAGATTTCTATTTTCTTTCCTTTGATCTTGTCCTCCTCGTTTTGGACGAAGGGAGCTCCTTTTTTTACACTTAAAAACTGGTGTACAAAAAGAGTTTGGTAGTTTTCTAGTACAAAACGAAAGAAAAGAATCTGAAAGAATTGTAAGATTGTGATGGAATGATGAAGCTAAATGATGTGAAGAAGAAGATTGGTTTATATAGATGAAACAGCACAAACCCTAGTCCTGCGTCTAGGGTTGATTATGGGAAAAAATGTTATAAAAATGGAAAAGCATCAAAGAAAAAAAAATGGCAGTAAATATTGTCATTAATTAGAGACTGAACATAATCTTATTGGCTAGATTCTCTTTTAATAAATACGGAAAAGGAGATAGAGAGAATATGGACCCCCCTTAGTTGTAATTCTAGTTATTATTTGCATTATGACTATATAGATAATTGAACGTTGATGAAATGTACAAACACAACCGTACTTAACCAACCACACACTTCATGATATTGAAGATAATCCATAAGGCTGATGGAGGTTGGTCAAACTCAATTACCAACACATCTTTGACTTGTCTATTTACCATTAATAAGCGTATTATGAAATGAACACAATTAAATTTTGAATAACCGAAGACTTATTTTTTTTAACTAGTCAATAAAAAAGTCTATTTCTTTTAAAAATATCACAAAATGGAAAATATACATATGTACTTATATACATTAGATTTTATTTCCATTTAAAAATGACAGAAAAGTTGACCGGATTTGCATTTATTGTTATTACTGTTACCATGTAAATTCAGCGTGCCAAATGTTAGTTAATAATGTATATTATTTTCAAACAAGCATGCACAAACCAGAGAATTTACTTTCCAACATAAGACAGGACTTTGATCAAATGACTCAAGCTTGAACGAGATGACTCGGACTCGACTTTGGTTTCAAAGAACGTAAACGTCGACTCTCTACACGAGCTTCCATCAGCTTATCCTTCAGACTACGACTTTTCTCTATCTCCATCACATTCACATTCACATTCCTCGGAAGAATCCTCGAGAAACTCTCATGATCATCAACAGTCCTTGGACTAGTCTCTGGATGAATCTTGTCTCCTTCCGAAGACATAGATAGATTAAGAACTTGATCCGACCTCTTAAGCTGCAGCTTGTTATCTCTTCTTGTTCGCTTTTCGAGTTCCTTCAGGCAAACCCTTTGATGCATAGAACCTGAATCATCTGGTTTTGCCCTTAAGTCACTTTCTTTACTTGAATGTGATCTTTGCTTCTCCTTAGCTCGCAGATATAATTCAGTATTGAAACCGAGTTTGTGCGAAGATGTTAAATCCTCTTTATCACCTTCCTCTAGCTTCATTTGCAACCTCTGATCATTCCACACTTCTGCAATATGAACAATTACTTTATCACTCATCGGAGACTTATTCCCAATCCGTCTCAACTTATCTTCGTAATCTTTAACCGCTTTAGCAAACTTATCGCAGAGATTTTCCACAACAGCACGTTCCTTTCTCTCTTTTTCAAGATCTTTCAAAGCTTTTGTTAAACAATGCTTTGCTTCACAAAGCTCTCGTGTTAGCTTCCGGTGCATACTCTCCGACTTCTTTCTAACCTCCTTCTCGTCATCTAACTCCTTCTTTATCGATCGAAACACATTCTTTAGCTCATCTTCTTCCTCCTTTTTCTTCCATATTGGCCTCTGCTTCTCCCGATGCTGCACATCCTTGATCTCGGCTCTACATTCGTCCAACTCCATCTTTAGAGCTTTGACCAAAGACATATTAGCAGTATTCTGTTCTTCCAGACTCCATATCCGGTTTAGCACCTTGAGAAGATTTGTAGAGGAACCCAAACCATAGCTACCAGACTTAGCCATCGAAGAACCATTCTGACTTAACGCTGGCTTACGCACCACAACCTACAGATAGATTGAGCCAAAAACACACCAAAATCCAGGTCAAAGACAATAATAGTGAAAGTGTTTTAGACTAAATGAAGACATGTTTTTTTTCACCTCCAAGGAATTGTTGCTGAAGCTCGAAGGAGAGATTGGTTGCAACAAGTCCCCATTTCTCTGTACCAGTCTATGATCATCAGTCGAATCAAGCGGTGCTGCGATATGTCTCCTCAAGCTACCTCTACTTGGTGGCTGCAAATCAAAATTCAGTATATAAACATGATTTATTTCTTCCACAAAACGTTCAATTTCTAAACAAAAACAAAACATGGGCTCTAGTCTAGTAGACCCATCTCAAAGGTCACAACTTTACGACGACCACGATATTTTTTTGGTGAAAATTGTACAGAGACGAGATTTTCCGGTAGAATTTCCTCTTAGAACCATCAAAACAAGATCATATAACTTTGAGACTATGAGGGTTTTGTCCGGTGGAATTTGTGCAAAGATGAGAAATTTCCGGTGGAATAACCTCTAGACTCGCCATAAAGATCACAGCTTTACGAAGATGAGAATTTGTGCTAAAATGAGAAATTTTCCGGTGAAATAACTTTCCATAAAGAGCACAAGTTAACGACCCACCCACTAATTAAGAAAACTAAAACCCTACATAAACCCGCCAAAAACATTTAAGCGAATTAAAAAAAAAAAATTGTTCACCTGACTACCACTAGATGATTCCCCAACCGAATCACGTCGTCGACATCGCCGCAGCCCAATCGGCGGCCGGAATCGTTCTGTTTCCCACAAATCGGCGCACAATTTCCGGACGGAAACCTCCGAATTCATTAAAAACTCCTTCGTCTCGACTACGGCGGAGGAAGCTCCGACTCGCGGCGGTGAAAGCTCGAGCCGCCACGTGGGTGGAGGAGTAGAAGGACCAGCTCTTTTACTGTAATTACCCACCAAGAAACTTCGTCTCAGCTTTTTCTCCGTTTCTCCTTCTTCACAGTCTCTCTCCATCTCTCTTACTCTCTCTCTCTCTCTGTTTTCCTCTCTCTCTGTTTCCCTCTCTCTCTCCCTCCCTCTCTCTTAAACCCTTTAAATGACTCCGGGGAGTTTAAAATGGAGGATTGTAGAATTTCTGAGGCTAATTGAAAATCGGGATCTTTTTGTTGTCTCTTGTTGGAGCCTACGGTTATGTCTCGACTCTCTCTTTCTATCTTCTTAACCTTAAAAATTTACAGATCACAATGGCTTATCCTTAAAAATGTCGGATCTTTCTTTCTCATCTATACTTAAACCCAAAAACAGTGATTTTTCTTTGGGGTATCGTATTGTCTGTTTATCGTATGCTTAATTCATATAAAACTATACTATTATTTAACACTTTAATGTCGCTAGTCTATTACTCTCTCCCGACAGAGTTTACGAGTTAACTCTGACGTTTCTTCTTCCCAAAAAAGCCATAGATTTTTATTTACTGCAAGAGGAACTATATCTTCTCTTTCAGATACTCCCGCGTCAGAGACAGAGTATGCGTGTGAGATCTTTTTCACTTTTTTACTATTTTTTTCTTTTCGGCATAACCTTTTTCTCCGATAAATTCGTTTTCGAATTTGGATCGGAATCATTCAGTAGTTGAAATAAATGCTAGATTATTACAGTGATGCGGTAAAAAGATCGGTTGGTCGCAGTTGCACCTGTAGTAATATACAATTGTGATAATAGTTTTTTTTTTGTGGTCGTGATAAATAAATTGATAGTTTCTAGTTCCATATAGATAAAAAAAAATTGTTTAAATTTGAAACGAACTGTTTAGACCTTCGTTTTTTATTTCCTGGTGTTTGAAACACAGACACTTCAAACATTTTTGAAATGAGTGATGGTTTAGACATTCCGAACGTATATATATCAAACGCAAACCTTTATAAGAAGATGGAAATGAATTTCTAATTCGAAAAAAAACTTAAATTTTGACAGATTAGCAGCAAATTAGGCGGATGACAACATCCTTAAAACTATTATTTGGTATGCAAGTAAAATTTGGGGATTGAGAGTAGGCTAATAGAGTCATTATGAGGAGAAATGTGTGTTTTAAGAAAAAATATTAAAATAAAAATCATTCGTATCAGAAATGACCATGCTTCAAGATTCCTGGTCCTTTTAATGCAAGACTAGAGCTCCGATAACATAATGACCAGCACTGACACCATTTCCGATTTTCTTTCCCTTTCTTTTAACCATAGATTGGGTGAGAATGAGATTAGATCATTAATCACTCTTTCCTTTGCACATGTTAGTTTTGTTGTTATTGTAGACTTGTAGTAGTAATGAGAAAACACATAAGGACCATGGAGATGAGTGTAAATGGCGTGAAACGGGACCACAAGAGACTTTAGAATTTGACGGCTAATAGACAAAGAAACGTGACGACGATGAGAAAAAAAGAGGAGAAAACGAACATGAAAAGGATGACTATGTCCGCACGAGCCGCATACTCATTGCCTTTCTCACAAAACAAATTTTAAAGGTTAGTAAATGTAACAAAAGTAAACATGATAAAAATTTACTAGGTAAGGTATGGATTATGGTCCCCTCTCCCTATAGGCTATAGTATTAAAGTATAAACTCATTTAGTCAATAACTCATAACTTATAATCATGGGCGTGGATGACGACAGTTTTTTTTTTTTTAACCAACCACTTGTTGTGGTGTCAGGTGCGCTATCAACTTTTTTTGTTTAAATTAAATAATGGAACATTTAACAATATGAACGAACACTAAATAAAATAATTAACGTTTTTTTTGTTTGACCGAAATATCAAAACAGTTAACAAAAATTAATTTTTATATAATAAAATAAAATGAACAATATGAACAGTTGAAAAGAACTACTAATGGGCAAAGAGTTGGACCCCAAAATAATAATGGGCCAATTATTATATGGGCCTAATCACAAAAAAGAGACGCAAGACATAATCCACCAACTAATGGGTCAATTCTTCTATGGGCCTACTCTAAAAAAAAAAGAGAGACAGACAAAATCTACCGCACACCTTTCTTTCTGCTGAATACCGAAGAAATGCGTCGTCACAGATGAATCTTTAGAATTTTGAAGAGTTGTGAGATTAGACAGGGGAAAAATCTCAAGAGAGTGGATCGCTGTTTATCAGGATACGGAGAGATTAATGAAAAAATGGCATAGCTAAAGACTACGGGATCTTTCCCGTAAATTGAAGTTAATAATGAAATGGGACTCTTGAGAATTTTCGATTCACAAGCCGAGAACAAACAGATGGACAATTTTTCGGAAAACTCAATTATGGAGATGGATACAGGATATGTGGGGACAGAGAACAGAGAATCAAAGGTTTCTGTTGTTTACATTACGGAACCAGGGACATTGGTTTGTTTCTCTGCTTTCCACGGTTGGGTTTACGACGTCCAATATGAGTCCTCTTCCTCTGTGACAGCTTCTTCTCAAGGCTTTCGATCCGACCGGTTAATTTCGATATGATTTCGAGTTGTTCTCTGCCTGCCTTTGCTAGCGCCTCCATCGTTTCCTTGAATCGTTGCTTCTCCTCCATCACCTTTATTGTTTCTTCTGATGTCTCTTCTTCATTCACTTCTACCTCTTCCTGTGGCCCAGCCGTCTCTTGGCCTATGCCTTTGGAGCGATCGCACGACTGGTTAACTTTGGTCTCCTCCTGGCTCTCTGCCTCAGGGTCTATTGCAGTCGTTTCCGCTTCACGAGCACATGATAATGAATCTTGTAAAGGAACCTGTGTTTCATCCTCAATCACTCCAACAAGTAGCTCGGGGACTTCCACATCCTTCTCTGAAGGGAACACGGAACCATCTCCTCCTTTTCTCTCTCCATTCTCAATTTCAGAGACCTCGGTTAGGCCTTCAAAACCCAGACCACGAGTCGTTTCCACCACATGTGGCATTTCGTGCAAGGGCTCCTTTAACCTGTCTTCCTCAATGTTCGTCACCGTCAATTCATTTCTATCAGCTGACGATGGATTGACTGGTAGAACAGCTTCAATCGCTTCAATTTTATCTGGAATGGTAGTCGAGCCTGACTCACTTATGCTTCTTTCAGTTGCTGGCTCAGGATCCTTCGTTAAGGTCCTTTCTTCTGCTTCAGCCACCAGCTGTTCGTCTGTCATATTCATGAGACTCTTAGGATGCTCCTCGCGAGGAGGAGGATGAACCTTCTCTGTATTCGAGTCATGTACCATTTTTTTCTCTTCTGCAAGCTGACTGTGTTCCAAGTTCATTGGACAATCACTGGTCTGGGAGGTGATTTCCACTTGTTCCTCTAGAGCCTCTTCCTCCGCACTGATCTTTTTCAAGGAGTCAAGGCTCTCCTGCATGTCTGAGAGCTCTCTAGCCAAAGATTTTCTAAAGTCTCTGATACTTGGATGCAAGCCCTGCAGGAAAGTCACAGAAGTTTATTAAACTGTTACCAACAATTTAAGAGAACAACAAATTATATATACTCGGATACACTGTACTGGCCTATCAATGAAACTGATAACACAACGAAACACCAGTCTTTCATGCATACCTGGATAGAATCCAGTTTTAGTAGGAGGCTCATCACCATTTCTCCCAAAACTATAATCTCCTTTCCTTCATTGTGCTGATCAGTAGAAACTTCCAGCGCCTGCATATGCTTCTTAACATCACCCATCTGCTCGCGGACAGTAGCTATCTCCTTCAATTTCTTTATTGGCTCCCACCTTCTCACATCATATCCGCGGTACCTGGATTGGATAATTCGAGCAGCTTCCTCTTCTGCAAAGGTCTTCTTTGTAGGCTTTTCCATTTTCTCCGTAGTTTCACAAGGTTTAACAATCTCAAAGTTTGTTCCTTCTTGCAGATTTGAGCTACTTTCACCTGATTCTCTTTCTGTTCCTGCTGAATTTGGGCATCCCTCAGACATCTTCTTTCCTTTGTTTGACTCTTCACATTTTACATTACAAGCCTCAGGAACAGTCCTTGTTTCGGCCTTCTTGGAGCTCATTGGAGATGCGACCTTGGTCTCTTTTGTCGTCAAGGGTTGCTCCTTTCGTCTAGGAGGGCTTAGAGATTTGGAACCACCATTTTTCCGCTTCGGCAATGGGTCAATACGCAGACACACCGGAGGTAATCTAGATGCTTTTGGTGGAGACGAACCCTGCTCTTTTTTTGCATTCTCAACTGACTCTGTCTTTGCAATCTTCTTGGTAGGCTCTGTTGTTTCTGGAAGACGGTTTTCTAATAGTTTGACAGGAATATTTTTTGGTTCTTGTAGATGGTTCTCCACAGAAATATTTCTCACGGAACTGTTCTTCATCGCATCCAAGGGTACATTGCACCCGAAGTCCCCTTTCAGGTTACTCCCTTCTTGACCACGCTCCCTGTTCTCAGAAGCTTCAACATCTTCTTGTTGCCCATGAGATGGTATCCAAAAGATAGGATACTGAAGTTGTCTCGGCTGTTTGTTCTTCTGGATCTGTACTTCTTTCCCCTCTTGACCCTGCAATAATGATTTCAGCTTGCTGATATCAAAAGGGAGTTCCACGGTTTTACCATTCTGCACCTTTCTCCTGTCTTGATTTTCTATGAAGGACTTGATGATGTTCTCGTCGAACGGAAAGCAACCATTCCAAGACTTAGGTTCGCTTTTCTGTACCTTGGTACTCTCAGGAGCTTTAATCTCAGCAGGAGGCTGGTCATGGCTTCCATGTTCTTGATTCCAAGCATTCTCATGAGGAATCCATATGATGGGATAAGGGCAGTTGGTTGAACGAACAAGCTCTCCGTGGTCTCCTTTCTCAATCTCCGGTTCGTGCTCTTCGATTACAACGCCTCTGTCATTCTTCGGGTAACACCTTTGGGGAGAACAGTTTGTGCATCGATGCTTCCCAGGCACATCCTTGTCAGGCTGATAACCAACTGGAAACGGCTGCTGAATGTAATAAGGAGGAGCGTGAGAATGGAACACGGGACATGTATGGTACGGTACTTGTGGGGGATAACAAGGAGGCCAGTAAGGAGTGTAGGCAGGATAGTTTCCATGGACACAGCTTCCGTAACACGGTGATGGAGCAGGCCAATGTTCACATGACGACGCAGGCGATGAAGCATCCATTGTCATATGTTGAGGATAATTCCCAAACATTTGGTGATAGTGTCCTTGTGGTCTCATCTGGTCTGGTTGTGATGAATTCATGTACATAGGCATCATCCTTGACCGAATTCAGTTGACCAATCCCAGCAAAGCTGCAGCAAATTCCCAATTTGATATAAGTTAATAAAAAAAAAAAATACTATGGGAATTTGGATAGGTAATAAAATACACAGGAAAAAAAAAAAAATATTGAACACAAAAGTCGATGAAATCAAATCGCAACATGATCAAGAACCAAGCCATCAAGATCCACCGTATTCACTGACGCTAGCTCTATCCCCGAAATGAAATTTGTTAAGCTAAACCAATTACATCTTCAGAATAATAAAATGGCAAACTAGGATTCTCATATTCCTTAAACTAAGGATCACAAGGAAAAGCAACGAAGCTTACACAAAAATATGTAATGACGACGAAAACCCAGCAAAAGGATCCACAACTCCCGATGACTCAGTTCCTGCGAATCTCTCTCTCTCTCTCTTTCTCCACCAACCAAAAATGCAAAATTTTTCTTTGATTTCTTTTGATTCAGATAATTCAAGCTTCTATGGATAGTGAAAAGACCTGAAGACATTTTCGTAATTTATAAAGAGACGAAGAAGATTTGGAGGGAAAAGATCTTTCTTCTGCTCTCCAGATCATTCTCGCCACAACTATTGAAGCATCTCGATTTTTCTCCCCATTTCTTAAACTAACAAAACAACACGTGATTTACTTATGAATTAATATGGGCCCATGTAAACTAGGCCCATTATTAATCGAGACAGGTCTCATTATTGGGCTTAAACTTTGGGAGTTTATTTAGGGTTAAATATGTAAATTTGTAACTCATCTTCAATATCGGCGTCCGTCTCTGATACCTTCTGAACCTCTCTGCCTCCGCCGATTTGGAACTCGCATCGCACATTTAGCTTTCCGTTCTCTCTGCTTTTTCTAGGGTTTTTTGTTACTCTTAGCTTCAAATATGGGAAGGGCAAAGAAACCTCAAAAGTTTGCTGTCATGAAGAAGATGATAAGCCACAAAGCTTTGAAGCAGTAAGTAAAAACGACTCTTTTTTCCTTCAAATTTGGAATTTTTTTTTTTAGGTTCTTAATGCTTCTGTGTTTTTCTTCAGTTACAAGGAAGAGGTTCTGAATCCAAACAAGAAGGACCTCACGGAACTTCCGAGAAACGTGTAAGCTTGGCTAACACTTTTGTCAAGTTGTAATTTTTGTGCTTCCGTAGAATTTAGATTTTGATTTGTGTTTTTGTATTTTGTTTGGATCAGCCCGAATGTTCCTTCAGGGATGTTCTTTTCTCACAACACAAATATGGTTCCTCCTTACCAAGTTTTGGTGGATACCAACTTCATCAACTTCTCAATCCAGAATAAGGTACATATCCAATTGCGTTTCTCTACCACAGAGCTATAGTCGATCTTTGTTGTGTTATTGTCTTCGTGGACCTGATTGGAATCTCGTTTTGGTTCTAGTTGATATCCTTCTTAACTTGTTTTTATTCTTTCTCTGTATCTTTAGATTGATCTTGTGAAGGGAATGTTGGACTGTTTGTACGCAAAATGTGAGTTACTTAAACTTTGCTAGGTTTATTTAGTTATGGATAGATATGCCAGATTTTTTTTTTAGTCTCTTGTTGACCTTTGATCATTTCGGTTTTGAAGGCACTCCTTGTATCACGGACTGCGTCATGGCTGAGCTAGAGAAATTGGGTCAGAAGTATCGTGTCGCTCTAAGGTAACCCTTCAAGATTTCAAAGGGTTTTTTAGTATAATTGTTTTCATCTCCATTTCGTGTATTTTTAACTGTTAAGTTTGGTAGGATTGCGAAAGATCCTCGCTTTGAAAGACTACCTTGTGTACACAAAGGGACATATGCTGATGACTGTCTCGTTGACAGAGTTACTCAGGTAATGCTTCGGTCTTACCTTGTTGAACTTTGTATACAGACTCTGTAAGGAGATACTGATGCTCTACTCTCATGGTTCTTGGGTTATAGATCCTATCTTTCGTATATTTCTGTGATATTCTTTTTCTTGTTATATACAGCATAAGTGCTTCATAGTAGCTACATGTGATAGAGACTTGAAGCGAAGGATTCGAAAGGTAAAGATAGTTTGATAAGGCACAGCTCTTTTTTTTAAAAAAGAAAAAATGTATATATCAATAGCTGAAATTCTTTAAATGTTAACTTTTCTTTTGTTCGTTTGCAGATTCCTGGTGTGCCAATCATGTATGTGACGCAGCGCAAGTACTCAGTAGAGAGGCTGCCAGAAGCAACAATTGGTGGAGGTGTGTATCTTTTGACTGTGACATCTAAATCTAAAGGTACTTTGGTGTTAGCCTATATGAATTCCCTTTTTGTAACCTTTGGCTGGTTTTTTTCTGGTGCAGCTCCAAGATACTGATATTTGAACAGAGACCCGTATGGATTCCGAGAAGTTCTGAAGCCTGAGTTAGTGTCGGTTTAAGCTATGAATCAAATGTTGTGATACCTTAAGCGATTTTTGTTCCCTGAGTTGGTTAATCTGCTGTCTGTTTGATACAAAGTTAGTTAATAATAACTTAATAGAAATCTTTATAATGCTTTTGCACAAAGCCTCATTTGTTTTTTGGTGAAAGCCTTTTGAAACACATTATTCTTCATCTATGTTTAGTTTTAATCGCTGGCCATAATCATGTCTTGTTTAGACTTCGAACATTGAGGTGGGGATTAAGATAATTACATTGGAAACAGCGGGTTGTTAAAAGAAAAATAAACGTGGTATAATACTGAATTTTCCTTCCGAGAAATGTTTTCACGAGACGTAACCAGCTTTGAGCTTTGGAGTTTTCTGTTTGACGAAGAACGCAGATAGAACACTTTTGGTCCGAACAGGGGCTTGAATGATCTCTCGTCGTGGGTTGTCAAGTGACTTGTGTGCCGACATAAGTTTAGGAACCTCAACATCCTGAGGAACAACAAACTTGTATCATCAAAAGCCATGAGCTTATATTATTTAAAATAGCTTACTAATCTAATCGGAATTGTGCGATGTTTGTTTTATGTATTCTCAGAGATTTTACCTTGTGGGCAACACCGTATGTCTGCCTTGTGGTGGTGGATGTTGCAGGGACACCTGGGACCTGAGAACCAGCCAAAGGCTTCTTGTTTATTAAGTTTTCTTCATCACCTGCATGAATTTCAATGTATTATCAAATGTTTCAAGTCTCTTCTTTATGGGTTGTATTGGAAGAAATGCTATTTTTTATATTCTTCTTCAATTCCCTGTTTCTCGTACCTAAAAGATGGAACACTCCAGATGTCTTTGTGAAAGCTTTTGAATCTTTGGAGCTGCACAATAAATATGCGTTAGTTACTTAGTCATCAAGAACGTGTGAAACAGTACCAAGGCTTTTTGTGGGCTCACCTTGGTGCAACAGTGGTTGTTCCTTTTAGGGTAGACTTGGTCTCTGAGCCTAAATGCCAGGAGAGTGATTTCGATGCAGGTGCATCTAAGTGAGTCAAAGCAAACATTACTTAACAGTTCAATTTTTCACTATAACTAGTATACAAAGCTCAAAGATGAGGACATTGCACCTGAAGGTTGAAGACGGGATATAGCTTGATAATGATTCTGTCTTGTGTCAGTTCGTCTCAGAGGACTAAAGTGTACCCGCTTATTAACGGAATCTAACAACAGCCAAAAAAAGAAGGATTGAGATTTCCATAGTAATGACCAGAATCTAAACAAAGGCATAGAAAAGCTCTTACTGGGTAGAATGTAATGCTTGTGATGCAATGGGATAACTGCTAATAGCTGTTGCTGTCTAAGACCTTCTTTGTCGATATACGTCCGGCATGTAAGCAGTTGCTGACGATAAGAAGATATACACAAACCTTAAGGAAGAATGTCTACAAAAGGTAAAATCAACAGATAAGTGTTTGTGTGATCGTTTGTAACCTGGCTAACACAAGAAGCTCTCAGCTCCATAGTTGATATGTCCGAGTTTTGTTGATCAAAGAGATCAGTAAGCTTGGAAGCTACAGTTCCAAGGTGATCAACAGCATTAACCAGAGCCTTTACAGTGTAGTCCTTTAAATTGTCCAATACCCTAACAAAAACGGTAACGTAAAAGGGAAAATATAATGAACAACCATCATTCAAAGCTATGGAATCTGAAGCTATTGATAGTTGAAATGAAAGATTACATTTGCTTTTGCTCGCTATGTAGATAAGACTTTTCACAGTAATCAGCAGCCGAGTAAAGTTGAGGCCTCAAGTTCTTAAGCTCCTGTTACATTAAAAATAGGGGATCAATTTAAAAACAGTGTAAGCCAAAACCATTCAACAAATCACAGGATTCTTCAGTCTGTCTCCAGATGTATCTATGCATCAAAAGCTAACATCCAATGGTAGAGAAAAAGTCAAAACCAATTCTAAAACTATTAGTCAACTAAACATTGTCTTTATATCCAAAGAGCTATTATTGACCCAAATGTAATCTTGAGGAACTGTGATAACACTAACCGACAATCATCATCTCGGTCCCATGTATATAGCTAGACACTTAATCCTCAAATTTACAGCTAAAAACACTTAGTTTTTTTTTTACCATGGACACTAACGCCTATAGGCTACAAGTTGTGATCATGGATCTGGCTCAACCAAACCATGTTATTGTGATCATAGCTGTTGATTTCTGTAGAATCTAACTAAACGGAAGAAAAAAAAGGAACCTGCAATGCCGTAACGAAGCTCTTGCTGCGTTCCATGGAAACCTCGTCGAAGGTCATTGCCGGATTATCCGCTACCGAATTCTCCGTTTCCATTTTAGCCTTTTCTTCTTCTTCTTCTTCTTCTCCGACGATATGTTAGTAGAAAACGATCTTAAAAAACCGTCGAATTAAGCGATGAGAGGGAATAAATTGTGTATAAATTACGGCACCGTATTCCGATTACTGTATCAATGTTTGTTCGGATTTGTGATGTAAGGTTAGATTTTCTGGTGAGACTGCTAAGCTAACTTGAGAGAGAAAGAGAGAAAGAGAGAGAGAGAACGAAGGTGAGTGAAGTAGAAGCGATTCCCAAGGACTCAAATGCCATTTTCCTTTCTGAGTAAAAACGAATATAGAAAACGACTTCGGGAAAGACGCACTGATGTTTTTTATTATTTCATTACAATATTCATACTATATATACTAATACCCCGAATTGTTGTTATAAACCAAAAATCGAATTTTAATCTCCGTTTGGTTTCTCGGCGAATATTTGTTGCTTTCAGTTTTAGTATTGGTTTCTGATCAACTGATTAACTATGATCTAATTAAATACCTCTACATTAGCTTGACCAATTAAGCCAAACTCAAAATTAACATGTATGTGAATTAAAACAACATAAACTGAAAGAACATTGAATTAATACTTTTGTCTAGTATACATAAAAAACTTAATTTGTAGTTCCAAAATATACAAGATATGTAAAACAAAAAAGTTCACATGTCTTGTATATCTTGCTTTTATTGCGGTAGGTGATAACACATTAAATAGTTATATATTTGCGGTGAGACTCAATGCAAGCATTTAAACTAAGCAAAACTTAAAACGGAGGTGGATCTAGGGATGATAATGACGGAAATGACCTTGTGAAAAAAGTCCAGTCAACGGGACAAGATTTTAATGAATCGGTCAAGTTGTACATAAAGAAACGCTGGCGGACACGTAAGCATTAGCCAGCTTCGCATCCTGAGATCCACACGTGTGGACCAGCTGTCCAAACGGACATGCCGATTTGCACGTGCTAAGGCCCATGGCTCCATTATCGTTTACTCGGCAAAAATCATTGGCCCAACAGTTGGGGCCCAACTTACTCTTTGAAATCATTTCTGCGATCTACTTTCAAATTTTCAATGATTCAGGTGGATTAACGTCAGGCGAAAATACCGATTTGCAGGTTGTCATTGGCACTGAAATCCGTTATAATTCAACTTTAAATTGTAGATTACAGTAAAAAAAACCGGCGAAAATCAGATAAATGCAACATGTAGACAACTAATTGAGACTCTAAATCATATTCTTAAAAGGCAACCACCTAATCTAATGATTATTTGCATATATTCAAAAACAACCGAGCTCCAAATTTTTTAGTTTTGTTCACTCTATATAGATGGAGCAGATTTAACAAGTGAACGTTCTCATTATTTGGTCTGTTGCGAATAAAAAAAACTAGCCTAAGATTATTCAAAACCAACTTCAAATTGCATCAAGCCATCTTAAAAAAAAAAGTCGAATTTATAAGATAGCACATGCAAAAAGCAACTAATCTGATTTCAGCATGCATATAGACTAAATAGCAAATGGTCCCTGGCTTCAAAGTTCCAACTTAGACATTTCGTCCCTAACATGTATATATGGCTTTTCTTGGTTATAACTTATACGCATTGAAACGGTTTTAAGTTATACCGTTTATATCAATTTATTGAGTTTATTTCATTATTCTCCATCAGATGTATATTTTTACACACACCAAACTTTAGTCCCACCGGATCTTAACTCTATCTATTACACACAAAAGACTATATACAGCATTAATATGTTTCCGAAGACGATGATGAATCTCCGAACTCAAAATACGTCGGCTTCGGTGTCGAAGGGCAGCTAATGGCTTCAACAAGCTCTTGAACAGTGAGCATTTGAAACTTTGGAGGCGAATTAATGGCAATGTTATCGACCTTGTGTTCATAAATCTTCCCATTCTTGTCGAACTTGTACTCTGAAGTGCCATCAAATCGACCACGAGTCTCCCAGGGACCACGAGGAATTCCATGAACAGTCCATCGAATCATCAGTGTGTTCTCTGTGGGTTGCCAAACACTAACAATGTCGACGCAGAGTGCTCTGAAGAAGATCCTCCCATGGAAACGTAACGCCCAGAATATGGATTTGTAGTTATCGATTCCCATGAAAGTGTTCATCGGGTCTCTGAACACAATATCATCCCTGTCAAATTAGACAAGAAGAGCTAATCAAGAACAGGATCAAGCAGAGGATTCTCCCAAGAACATATCAAACAGTACCCTGAAGCAGAATATTCGTTGAGAAAGCTAGTTAAGAGGAAATCAATTAGAATATAAGCACGACCATGAAGCAAGAAGACGATTGTTTCACAAAAGCTAACAAAGAACAGATCAAATTTGGGATATAAGCATAAAGCACGACCCTGAAGCAGAAGATTCATTGAGAAAGATGATCAAGAACGTTTTCAGTTAGAGTTTCCGATTGTTTGTTTGTTCTAGGAAACGAAGAAAGACTGTAATACTGGAAAAGCAAAAAAAAAAAAAATTTGAGAATCCGCAAACCTGTAAATGTCAAAATTGGGCTCTTTGTAGAACAAGGAAGGAAACTCCTCTCTGATACAACGAACGGCGTGACCCATATTCACGTAGTAGTTCTGCTTATCTTCTTCTTCCTCTCGGCTAATCTCGCAGTCTTCCTTCACCGGAGCCGAGAATTTACCGTACAATCTCGATTTCTGATTCTTCACACCAGACAAATTTCTCGCGTCAACTGCGGAGACCGTAACCTTCCTCCTCATAAACGCATGATTTACATTCGAATTCGAATCAGAGAAGATTCTCGCCGAGACGGTGGATATCTCCGGCGAACGGACGAGGAATGCCATCGGGGAAATGCTATGCGGGGAGGAGATTGAAGATTAAGTTAGGGCAAACATATGTTTCAGTTATCAAAATTTCTCGGAGACAAGAGAAAAAGAAAGGGAGTAAGAGAGGGATTTTGCAGAAGAATATGCTGCTTTCAGGATTGAGAAGAAGACGAGAAGGCGCGACGCGAGGATAGGTCAGGAAAATTCCCTGCGGATAAATTTTCTTTTTCTCATGGATAACGATTACCGGACTTGTCATCTTCAACGATAAAGACCGTAGAAATTTCTTCAAATTAGGACTAAATTGAATATCATATGACGGTCCATTAATGGTAAGGCCTTCAGGACCTATCTTTAAAGCCCATTTTATGTACTTTTTGTTTTTCATTTTTCATGCTTTACTTCTTCTTACACACATATGCATATGCTCAAGTTTTGGTAAAGAAGTTTTCCGATAATTAACACACATAAAAAGAGGAGCCAGCAAAAGTAGCACAAAATAAAATATAAATACATATAGTTTATGATCATGTGATGAGTTATATGACTTATATCCAATCTAAAAGTTCAAACTAATACACCTCTTCAATTGTTTAAAAAAGTACTCCACAGACGAAATGTAAACACGAACAAAACCGATCTGTAATGTAATCAGATTTTTTGTTGAGCAATATTTAGCCATGAGTATTCACAGCTTCCCAGAGCAAATTCTTTAACACAGGATTTGTCGCATCTCTAGCTTGAACCGCTGCATTCCTCAGAGTCCTAATAGTCCACACATTCGCCTCCCACCACGAAAGACTCCTGTACGGAAGATTATGCTTCTTACAAAGCTCCTGCACCACCGGAGATACTCGCCGGAGATGGCAACGCGGTAGCCGAGGGAACAGATGGTGCTCTAACTGAAACTGTAACCCACCGAAGAACCAATCCATGTAAGATCTACACGATATATCAAGCGTACCGGCAGTTTGCTTCTCGAACCAATCGTTTCCGTTTGGCGGACCGGTGTATACGTCGGCAGCGAAATGGTTCAAACAGAATTGGACGTGTTGGATCGCCGTGACGGCGAAGCTTGTGAACACGAAGATGATCCTCTCTGGCCAATTTGGGAGGAATGACACTAAGAGAGGGAACCATGTCCAGAAAACGAGGATTCCGGCGATGTTTAAGGCTCGATCGGGAACGTGACGTTTCGAGAACAGCAAGAGGAATGTTTGTACGAAGAGATTGATTCTCCCGACGCACATCACCGGGTAAAACGTCCAGTGTTGATAGCTGATTAAGAACCGAGCGAGAGGATCGAAGGTCAATTTCCTGCCATAGAAACGTGACGTCATCGATTTGAAGAACTTGGTGGAGACGGCGAAGATTGGGATGTGTTGTAGATCTGGATCGTGGTCAAGGCTGTTACAAGCGATGTGGTGAGCGTTGTGCGTCCATTTCCACCACGCGATCGAGATCCCGGTGATACAATTTCCGGATAGAAGCTGGACGATTTTGTTACACGGCTTCGTCGACGTCACGTTGTAGTGGCCGGAATCGTGGCCGACGTAAGCGCTCTGGATCCAGAGAAGTCCGAGGAGAACGGCGGAGACGAGGTGGGCCCAGACGCTGGTGCACGCCAAAACGCCGTAGACAACCGCCGCGAACATTACGGCGACGCACGTGAGGGTGTAGAGAGTCACGTGTTCTTTTTTGTCGAAGAGGCCACGTTTCGAGAACTCGGCGGCTAAACGGCGATAGTCACGTGACACGTCGGACACGTGGAAGTCTCTCACGTGGTAGCCGTTGTGGAGCTTTTCCAGGTGGTGCCATGCGGTCCCGGGATGGTAAGCGATGAAAGCGTCGGTGACGTCTTGACCGGCGAGATTGAGGATCGCCGCTTCGCCTCCGGGATGAGATCTAACCCAATCGGAGACGTCGTAGACTTTCCCTTGAATCGAGATCCATAAATCTCCTGATTTGTTATGGGTTTTTAGATCCTCGCTTGAAATGTACCTTTTCTTCGTTTGCTCCGCCATTGTTGTTGAACCAGAGAAAGAGAGATCGAGAGAGAGAGGGGATTTAACCAAAATCCAGAAATTAACAGAACCCAATCTGAAAAAAGGTTTTAAAAACCTTTTCTCTGGATTCGCAATTCACAGATTCTGAATCGAATTGTTCTCATCGACCCCTTTTCTACCTTATATTCTGGTTTGGTTTGTTTACTGTTTTAGAATTGGTAATTCGAATCTTTGACACTTGTTTTCTTTGTGTTTTATTTTTAGGACTGATTTGAATGGTTAAGACTACTTAAGCGTGTGAAAATAATAATCCGTTACGTTAACTCTATTAATGGAAATGTTGATGGTGAGCAAATATAAGCAAATGGGAAATGTTGATTAGAGAGAACTCCATTTACAGAAATAAATCTAACATATTATTTCGTCTATTAGTTTCTTTTACAGTTTGACTTTACAAAAAAAAAGCTTTATTTTCCTCAAAAGCAATGTCAAGTCGCCAACAACAAATGAATAATATCCCAAAAGCACAAAAGTTGGTAACGTAAGTTAGTTTTTTCTATTAAGAAGACATCTTAAGAAGTTAAAAAGTTTTATGGCTCTAGATTCTAATAGCAGATTTTTGTGCAATTTTGTATGGGCTTATATCTTCTTAAAATGGGCCTAATTGCCCAAATGATCTCTCTCGAGTTTTAGAACTCGCGGCTCGCGCGCTGCTTTCGCCGGCATAGGATGTCGCCGAAGTCCTCTGCAGAAACTTTAATCTGTAAGACGCCATTAGTCACTCACTATCCACTTGCATGCAATCATTTGTTGTATTAAGTAATAATTACAATGATTTATTTGATTTTGTAATGAGTTTTTCTTTTTCGTTGCTCTCACATTAGGCTGGTGCAATCGAAATCGCTGAATTTTTGGGTTTCTAATATAGAGCCTCCGAGATGAATCCGGGGAATTTTCAGGCTCCAAATCCACAGTTCCAGTGGGCTCCGATGCTACCTCCGGATCCGCCTCGCTGTGGTGTGTTTTGGAATAAAAATAACATAATCGACCAGATTAAACAACTCCAAGATACGCTTAACCTGGCAAAATCAGTGTAAGAAAGGCCACCCGAAATTATATGATTATTGTTTTGTCTTGATACTGAATCACTTGAGTGTCGGAATTTTGATTTTAGATAGTTACAAATATCGAATCACAGTAAATTAAATGGAATATCAGTAGTTTTCACAGCCAATTAGAGCAACTTGATCTGTTAAGACATATTAGCTATATTACCAATTTCACCGTTGTTGAAATTTCTAATAGGGAGAAGGAACTGGATGCATTGAGGATGATCAAAGAAGGCAAAGGTTCAATGGAAATTGTGGAACAAGGGACAGGAGTAGAGTATTTGAGATATATAGAAGGTATGAGGATGGAATTGGGAGAGCAGGAGACACTTTCAGTGGAAGCTGCTAACACCTTGATCTCTACCTTAAGAGCACAGCTTGAGCCTTTTAGGTTTGTTATTGACGAGAATTGTCCATGGGAGGAGAAATCTGCAGCAGTTAGATTGACTTGCAAAATGAAGAAATCGAAAAGGAACAAACTGTGGAGGAAACGAAAGAGACAATGTGCTGCAGAAATGCGAGCTAAGGTGGATTCGAAAGCTCTATTTAACTTTTATTGCAATGGCCGCAGTGTTTGAGTTATGAACTCTTATCATCATCTTGGTTATATGGTTTCAGGAACCTGAAAGATTTGAACAAGCTGATCGAGAGGCCGACGAATGGAGAGAAAAGGAAATGGCCAAGGACATGGCAAACATAAAGGTAATATCAATGTGTAAAGCAATAATTTGGTGTTTCTCGTTTTAAGTATCTGACTGGTTCTGTCTATTTTTCAGGTCGACGAGATGAAGGCAATTGAGAAGGTTAAGGTAAAACGAGAGCGAAAGAGATTAGAACCCGAGGTGACGCTTGTAAAGCTATCTTTCAGTTTTTCATTTCGGTTCTTTTACGTCAAACAAACTCATGGTTTGGAATGTTGCAGCTTGAACTAGCTCTAATTGTTGAGGAAATGCAAGAGTTACGTTCCTTAAGAATCGAAAAACTGAAGAAGCAAGGTATGTCATTAATCTGAAGTCGTAGAATGCTTTTTGAAACAAGAGTCTGACTAAATTAAACGGGTTATATGAATACACAATGCAGGGCATTTTCTTCCGGAAGAAGATGACAAGTTCTTCGAGAGTGTTCGTGCTGCGGTGGAGCAAGAGGAAACCCAAGCTAAGTCCCTAACAAACACAGAGACCAAAGAGAATGTCATTGCCTCCGAGGAGGACACTCCTCTCGCCACCAGTAACAAAATCGACAAAGACATAGATAAAGAAAGCGGTATGGTTGCAGCATCTTGTGAAAAGTCAATGGAAGCTCCTGACAGTGGTGGCGACAATGTGTCGAATTTACCAGTGGAGATGTATCACTACTACTACGGAAGCAATTTCGACATGAGTAGACTTATTGAGGTGGGTTTGATTTAAATCTCCGTCTCTTTTATCTCTTATTTCAAAGAGGTGATTCACCTGATTTATGGTTTAAAAAATACAGATCAGACGAGAATGGGATGCATATCTGAGTCCCGTAGGAAGGTAAGCTTAGCATTTTTTTGTCATAATTTAGACAAGTTTTTGATGTTTGTCTGTTAAGAAATAGTCTTGATTGTCTCTATACAGCCGGATTCCTAGAAATTGGGTGCAGCCATCGCCACCAGCTAATGAGATTTGGGCTTCATGTCTTGTTAAAACTCCCAAGAAAGACCTTAATTAAGCTCCAAATAATATTGTTGACGAGACAATGTAGATCCAATTCTGCAATATATTCTTCATGTATTTTGGCAGAAATCTGAAACATATTCGATATATAGGAAACATCGGTTCTGTCTATTTCCATTCTTGTCGCTGAAGGGGTAACGTCGAGCGTTGATCGAATTATTAGCTTACTGTCCATGTCCAAAGTCAGAGTACATGTCCAAGTTCGTATTTTAAACTTTACGTTACATTTTCAGTCGATTAGTTACCATTAGAATTATAATCGATTTATCACCATACTTCATTAACAACATTTTTTAAATTAAGATTTGCGATCATGTTAAATTCTGCAAATTCCACATGCCTGATTGTCCTGAAATATTCGGTCAATTAACATTAAAAAAGTACAGGGAACAGATTGTAACCGAAGTTCAAGAATTAGCTGAATCAAAAGAGGAGTTGTGGGGAAGATGATTGTTGAGCTATTCAATTGACAAATGAATCACAACTGCCCATCTGCCCCTAATTGATTTTGCAGGGAAATCTTTCGTACAAAATGCATTTGATCGCACTAAGCCGATACACACAATCCCTGCTATCTAAAAACACAGTCTTCATTAGCAAACTATACACCAAGAACACAAGACGATAGCTGAAAAAACAGCAGAGCATCAAAGAATCCTTGGAGACTCAATCTACGAAGGTTAAATAAATTGTTAGAGAAGCCTCATTTCATGAGCATACTCGCTTCCCTGCTGGGTCCTTCGCTTTTCAATAAACATAATCACCAGTAAAATTTAATCGAATACTGAATCCATAAGGGATGAAACACCGAAATCCGAAATTATAAACCACAGATCTCGGAATTATCCACCAATCTCCGATTTTCTTTTCCGAAGGTAAACTTGGCTTGAATACGCATTGATTACAGCGTTTCACCCATAGGTCCCTCGTTCGCTAAATTCCAATAAAAACTATGAAACAATACGAATCCGATGCTCAGCGAATACGAACCATAATGTAATCGGATTTCATCTCGCGAGACGAGATTCGCCTCGCGATCTATCAACTTTCCGATATTAACTCGTCATCGCATCTCTTGATACAGAGAAAAATTCAAAGTAAACAAAAAAAACAAGAGCTAAACGCAATGAATAAAACGGCGAGGAAGAAGAAAGATGATTAGCCATTAACCCTAGAAGAGGTGTGGAAGGTGATATATCTTTTGATGAGTTTATATAGAGCATGTATTAGGGCTAATGCGAACGTATCATAGCCGTTGGAGTTATATAAATCAACGGATGTAGTAGATTAGGCCCATCTTTTTGATCTGGACTTTTGCTAAAAGCCCATCTTCCTGCTATGAATCAGCGTCTTGATATGTCTCCAAAGTAAAGTCAGCCGGAGGATTTTTAATTCTATGGTTAAATAAAAGGCTGTGGTGTGTTTTAGGCCATGTATATTTTTGGGCCTTGATTATAAATCTGAATGACCTAAAATTCAATGACCGATGACCCGACCCGTCCGATTAAATGATCGCCAACTTAAATCATGAAAACATTTGCCGATCTACCTTACGCGATTAATATTGAAATTCAATCTTACAGAGAAAGATTCTTGTCTCTTTTTGATAAATCCTCGGAGGAGGAATCTGTGACTCTGTCGGTTTTTTTCGTTGTTACAAGAGCTGAGAATCTGTGATCAATTCTCAATGTGGAGTTCGATTGAGAATTTGAAGGAGAATTTGAACAAGATCGCGCTCGATGTGCACGACGAAGAAGATGATGAAGATCTCTCCATGTATGGTTCCACCAATGTCGACGGTGATTTTATGGAGTCTGATCGGAGGACTTCTAATGGCTTTAGGTATTCCAGGTCCGTATCGAGGTCTCCGATGACCAATGGCGTCGAACCGCCTGTTAATACTGAGGTATTGTACTTGTTCTTGGTCATCTACTTTATTAGTTTATAAATTAGGAATCCGAACGTCACTGAAATGTTGCTTAATCACGGGACTGGAAGTCTAAGTTGGGTTTTGTGTGTTAAAACTTTGAGAAATGGTTTGCGGAATGTAGTAGATTGTTTATTTTTACTTTTATGTTCAATTTTTTAGATTGAGAGATATAAAGCAGAGATCAACAAGCTCCAGGAATCAGAAGCAGAAATCAAAGCTCTGTCTGTTAATTATGCGGCTCTATTAAAAGAAAAAGAGGTTGAGGATGTTCATCGATTTATGAAGAGTCTTCTTGCCTTTCCCTTTCTCTTATGCTTTGGTTCCTCACACAGAAGCCACTTGGTTACAGGATCAGATAACCAGAATGAACCAGGAGAATGGCTCATTGAAACAAAATTTGACTTCAACAAATGCCGCTCTTAAAGAGGCTAGAATGGATCTTTCCAGGGCATCAAATAACAATGCTATCAAGGTTTGCTTCTTTCGGCTCTATTCTTTGTGGCGTGTTCATTAACCATGGTATGGTGTTTGCTTAAATGTCTTTGCACCTTTTCTAAACTGTTTGTCAAATTTTCTATACGCGCACTGTTTTTGTGCTATCTGGTACTGCCGCTAGCCTGCAAATCTTAATTTTCAGGAAGAATAACATGTTGCTGCGTACTGCATAGTATATTGATTCGATGGGACTGATGCTTCTCCCGCTAATTATGTTAAGGTTTAAAACATCCGACTAACATATAGTCTTCTGCAGGGAAACAGTAATCATTCACCCGGCAGGTCACAAAAATCCCCTACAAATTGGAAAAGTCGAAACCATATGTACAATGGCATTGCCTCGAAACAAAACGGGACTGAGAACGGTTCCGATTCACATAAAAAGGAGCAGGTATCTCTGCCGTTTGATTAATCATTTTCTTAAATTAAAAAAAGCTTTGGGTTATTTTGTTTGCTAGATACATGTCTTTTGATGTATCGTAGTTTCAGAGCGAAGTCTTCATAGTTACATTATATGTATATCTAATAATACGTAAATGACTTTATTCTCTGTGAAGGAAGTGCCAAAAAATTACCTTTGTGTGTTCTTCTGGCAGCACGCACGCGGAACTCTAAACAACAATCTGATTGCCTTTCAGGAGTTTGCAGATATGCTTGAAGAGAGAACCAGGTCCATGGCATCTGCTCAGGCTAGAGAGCTTGAGAAAGAGCGAGAAAAATCAGCAAATCTGCAGATTTCGCTACAAGGTATATAGCAGCACTGGTAGATTGGCTGTTTCTTTATATCTTTCTTATCGAGTATTCTCTCACTCACCTTGCTGTCATCAGAGGAGCGGAAACAAAATGAGTCTTTCAAGAAGGAACTCCAATCTCTGAGGTTAGATAAGGAAAAAGTAAGTATTTGAATCTCTATGAACTTTTGTTTGGTTAGGCATAGCCATCTTTACATTACAGTTTTGTAATCTGATTAATGAGTAGATATTTATTCCAACTGGATGCAGACGTTCATGGAGATTAGCAAAGTACGTAGTGAGTTGGATGCAAAAGTAGCTGAAACCAAGCAACTGCAGATGAAGTTGAATGGCTGGGAGCAGCAGGCCATTGGAATTTCCATTGAAAATCTAAAAGAGGCTAACAAATTTCTGGAGAAGGAAAATAATGAGCTTAAGGTTTAAGACAATTTTTACTTTTTAGCAAGGTATGTTTCATTTATAGATTTCCTCTGAGCTTCGGACTCTGAAACAGATCTACATTTCTCTCTGTTGTGTAGTTGAAACGAAGTGAACTAGAGGCTTCTTTAGAAGCTAGCCGGAGGTCAACAAGTAGCAAATTCTCCCCAGAGGGCACAGATGCTCTTAGTAGACATCCTACTAGTCTGGACAAGGTTCTTTAATGTTAACTTTTGATTCAATTTGGTCATTTAACCAAAAGAAACGTTGTTTCTATGCGAAATTTTTAAATGTGGAGCAGACATTTATTGTTCCTTCTGCTTTTCGTCATGTATAATTAGGAGAGGCTTGCAAGCTTCCTTGGGAAAGAAGATATGGAAAAATCTTTGCAGATGTTGGAAAAGGATCTGCAGGAAGCACGAAGAGAAAAAGATAAGGCACGGCAAGAACTAAAGCGGCTTAAACAACACCTGTTAGAAAAGGTTATCTATCCTAAAGCTAATTCCCTATAAGGCACAGCTATGTTCATCTTATTTTACCTGCAAATAGTTTTGCGAAGTTTATCCATTGTCCTCTGATTATAACTCTTTAGATTGTAAATCAATACTTTTGCCAATGTTCTCTGTATCTGTGAATACAATTCTATACACCTTTTTCTTTGTATATTTTTACAGGAGACTGAGGAGTCAGAGAAAATGGATGAAGATAGTAGATTGATTGAAGAACTCCGCCAGACTAATGAATATCAAAGGTCTCGGATACTAGGTTTGGAAAAAGCTCTTAAGCAGGCAATGGCTAATCAGGAGGAAATCAAATCGAGCAACGACCATGAAATCCGGAAGTCAAAGGGTATAATTGAAGACTTAAATCAAAAGCTTGCAAATTGTTTGAGAACGATAGATTCCAAAAATGTGGAACTTCTAAATCTTCAAACTGCTCTTGGCCAGTACTATGCTGAAATTGAAGCTAAGGTTTGTATTGATCAAGATATTTGAAGTTTTTCCCTATTAGGTGTAACCTTGATTAATTTATGTATTCCTGTTCTTAAATGTTGTAGGAGCATTTTGAAAGAGAGCTTACAGTGGCTAAAGAAGAAGCGATGAAACTTGTAGCACGTTTGAAAGTAAAATCTCTAATCCTTTCCTTTGTCAACTATATGATATGTTATATTCATATGGATTTCAATTAATGCGATTTTTCTTTTTCTTAAGGATGCTGATGAGCGGTTAGAGTCATCAAAGAAAGAAAAGGAGGAAGTAACATCGAAGCTGTTACACGCAGAAAAAATTGCAGAAGAATGGAAAAACAGAGTAAGCAAGGTTGAAGAAGACAATGCAAAAGTAAGGCGTGTTCTTGAGCAGAGCATGACTAGGCTCAATAGAATGTCAATGGACTCCGATTATCTCGTTGATAGGTGGGCCAATGTCTTTTATTTTACATACTGTTACATTTCCTTAAAACTCTTTATCTTATGGCATATTATTTCTTCAGGCGTATTGTTATCAAGTTACTAGTTACATACTTCCAGAGGAATCACAGCAGAGAGGTAAGATTTGTGAAACTAAAATTCAAAACTCATTTTTTCTACTTAGCCTGTTAATCAAGTTACATCACAACTTTCAAGATGCAGTAGAACTGTAGAAGTACGGCTTTGATTGTTTCGAACACAAATTTTGACGTTTTACTAAATACTTTCGCTCATTGTAAACGCAAACGGAGTTTTTCTCCTTCTGTTTTGTTTTTAGCTTTTGTATTTATAAATTACAAGCTTATGCAGAATGGCCTTAAGCTTATCTTTCTCTTATATGAATGTCTCTGAGTAGGTTTTGGACCTAATGGTTCGAATGCTGGGATTCTCAGAGGAAGACAAACAGCGAATAGGATTGGCACAGCAAGGAGCCGCCGGTAAAGGTGTTGTTAGAGGCGTGTTGGGCTTACCGGGCCGCTTAGTCGGTGGCATCTTAGGCGGTGGTGGTGGTTCACCGGATTCACATCCTAATATCGCTTCAGATAATCAGGTACCAAATGGCTTAAAACAATTAAAAAAAAAACGCTCTGAATATAAGATCATTTGATTAATTTTTTTGCCTTTTTTGTTTGGTTCAGTCTTTTGCAGATATGTGGGTCGATTTTCTTCTTAAAGACGCGGAAGAGCGAGAGAGAAGAGAAGCAGAAGATGCAGCGATCAAAGATAAAGAGAAGACTAGTACGCAGAGACCAACCTATGAGCAATCTGATTCGGAGTTTTCAACGGTGCCTCTTACATCATCGGATAGTAATCACAAGCTCTCGAGATTACTCACTTGACCTCTGAAGACTAGTATGGGTATATACACGTTTTATAGGAATCTTAAACCTGAATGTCTTGCTTTTTTTGTGTTGTAATTATCTCTCTCACACATTTTTATTCCATTAATTCTTTATTATATATACCATTGGTTTTCGACCAAAAAAAATATACCATTGGTTTGGTTAAAAATGAAAATATCTGCAGCTGTTTTTTTCCGATATGCTACCGTCTTTCCGAAAAACAATGTTGGGCTATACTTATAGAAAAGAAAGGGTTGTGTCAGTTTAAAAAATACTAGAATCTAAGGAATGGTTTTGTTAATACCAAAGGTTCTATGGAGTTTTGTTGAAATGTACCAGAAGATATGGAATTGCTTTGCAAGTATTTTAAAATTTGTAAATTTTAATTCGGGTATAAATTATGTAACAGGTTTCTATTTAGTACAGTATTTCCTTTTAAGCTATGTGTTTTAATTCAGTCAGTACCCACAAACTTAAAACTAAACATATCCCAAGGTTGAATTACTCAAGTATTCATACAATAGCCGGGAAACCAAAAAATACATAGTTTTTGAGAATTGGGGGAAAAAAAGGGTAGTCATAATGTGATAAAGTGACATTTGGGCCATCGGCGGCAAAACTCTGGAAATGACCAACAATTTCACATGATCGACAAAAATTAAGCATAAAAAAACCATAGACGTCTGTATTTAACCCAACTTGGCCTTGAGAGAAGCAATGGGAATCTTAGAAATAACTTTTTCATCAAACACCAGATACTGTTTCTGCAACTCCTTCATCGCTTTCTCTGCCAATGGATCAACCTTGTCCTCATGTTTCTCATACATCATTGGCACTGTGTGCAGCACCACGAAGCAGATGTACACCAGCGTCAGGAAATTGCACCAATTGCCTACTACCGAGATGATCCATAGACCAACAACAACCTGATGACAATAAACAATATGGATTACCAACCAAATCACTTCATTTCACAGATTATTGCATAGAGCATATTTCTGTTTACACGGTGTATAGACAAGGTTCAACTGAAAGCTTTAAAATGAAACTAATTCCCCATACGAATTCAACCATTTTTTAGATTGTTTAACTAGACTGCAAATGTCAGCAGCAAAGATTGAACATACCATCAGGAATTTTTTCAGGTCCCTTCCTAAAGCAATGCTTCGTAGGATAACAAAAGCTTGGTTTAGTTCGTTTCTCAGAGAAGAAGCAATCGTAAGGAAAGCCTCCTCGGGAACATGGACCTCTGGAATTTGAGGTGGAGTCCTGCAAACAAAAAGAAGAAAAGAAAAGAGGGGTTTCAAAACCAAACAAAGAGCAAACATCCAGATATTAACATGGTCAAGGCTCTGAATCTTTACTTGTTGATGAATGTGTGAGCATTGGACCACAAAAACAGGCCTCCAAGAGCGAGTATCGAAATGTGACACAAAAGAGACAACAAATGATACTCAACCAGCTCAAACAGAACCCAGATAGCAGTCGCGACGCCGAGAACAGCGGCTGATAGTTTTTTATCCCTCCACAAGAACACATCAGCAGCTGCGCAGAGTCATTGGAAAAAGGAGAACTTAGGCAACGACATGAGTGAAGGTTAAGCATACAGACGGAGATTAAAGTTCCTCATTACTCACAAGTTAATAACATAATATTAACCAATAACAGCCAATAAACAGCCTTCACATCAAAAATTCAAAGTGATGTAGCAAGATCTCTTCAATTTCTTAACGTAAATGACTGTAATCTAATCAACCAAGCTTATATACCCACTATTTCTTAAAGCAAAAGGTCCTCTTTTTGATGCCTGAATCACTTGGGCTCCCATTTCGTACCGGGAACAAATCTTACAGGACTGATTTAAGAAAATGCAGGTATAACAAAGTACTGTATATATTAGATCAGGTTTGTCATCCAATTATAAAACGTAATTTCCTTCTGAAACTACTTTCATGCATCATATCAATATCAGAAATGCGATCTTATACGAGTGTTGCAGATCAAGCGTCAACGTATGGGGTATAAAACAAACACGATCAAACCAATGAACTAGAACAAGAAAGGAGAGATTAGAAAAAGGTAAAACCCGTACGCTTTCCACCACCGAGAACCTTGTGAACAGGCTTCTCTCTGCCAAAGAGGCGATAGATCTTGGCCTTCACAGCCGAAGGCGAATCCGGTTTCTCGTACTCGGATTCAGACGATGACGACGAATCGTGATGGTGAATCTTCTCGGCGATCTTCTCCATCAGAGATTCCTCCGCCGGCACAGATTTCTCAATTTCTTCCGCCATTGATTATCGATTGAATTTCTCCGATCCCGAACTCAATAGAGAAAAACTCAAAATATTTGTATCCAACGAGAGGAGGAAATGCAAAGAGGAAATAACCACGAGCCTGAGGTTCGGGACCCGACCGTGGTGGTTCGGAGATAGTTTTTAAATAGGGACGTTAACGGCGTTAGTATTTTGACATAGGATAGGGGAAAAAACGGAAGTCAACGTTTTGTTGACGGAGAAGTAGAGCCTCGGACGTGTAGGCAACCAAAAGGAGGAAACGCTGATAGTGCGTTAAGCGTTTGACCTTTTCACTCGGTAACCCGACACCACGAGTGGATTCAGGAGACGTGTCTCAAATCAGATCGCGAAATCGACGGCTCAAAACTTAACGCTCGTCAATTTTCACAAAATCATGTTTCAAACGATATCCGTCTGAGGAATAGGAGGGGCAATCTCTCTCTCCCAGTCAGCGCTTTCGTCTAGGTTGGATTAAAGTCAAAGTCTAACTACATAGTATTCATACATTATGGATGGATGTTTGTTTTCTTCACTTACATGTGTTTACTGTCCGTTTATTTTACTGGATCCAGAACCATAGCATATATTTGATACACATATTTGCATTTATTTGATAAAATAAAGTGTCCCACAACTGTTTGTTTTTTTTTAAAAAAAAAATCAACAAATACACCACAAGATAGTGCGGGGCGAACTGGTGGACTATTCTAAGTCAAATAACATTTAACACATTCACATCACTTATGACAAAACAAATATTTCAAATATACATATGTTCACACACTACTCAAACTCCTCACGATTTTATGCTGACGTGCGCCTTCCAAAAGAAAAACCTTCGATTATCGGCTATCACCATCGAACCAGGACCTTAATTCAAGTCACGTAGAGAGAATGCAGAATCACTTTAACTCTTCTCAAAAATTAGGCATGTTGCCATTGGTGTGTTTGGAACGCACTAACCGCAACCATGTTTCCTCTCATACAGTTACCAGAACGTTTATACTAGATTTTCAGATAGAAAAAAAAAGTGTATGCAAAATATTGCGTCATTCATTCAAACAAAAAAAAATATATTGCATGTTCTTTGTTAGACCAAAAAGAAAAGAAGTGTATGCAAATATTAGTCTAGGAAAATTTGTCTTATAGATGTTTATGTCAGTTATAAAAATTAAGATACAGTATACATTTTTAATCAAACCACTTAACATTTGGACCTACAAACGTAGGTATGACGGTAAGTTCGTCGTCAACTACTTGCTGGGAAAAAAAAAAGCTATTCTAAAATTTCTTGTTCCCAACTTTAGAAACATCTATTTCCGACATTCAAAAGCCTACCAATATTTATTTAACTAGAGTAAGTTATGCGTATACACTGTTCAAACTCGAACCCTTTATTTATGTCACAAAACAGTGAAAACACGACCGCGTATTTGATTTTAAAATGCTCATATGATAAGGTAACAAAATTTAATAATTAACGTCAACAAAAAAGAAGGATAAAAACTTGTGAAGTATATAAACCATTCAAATTGGATTTCATTTCGATGATATTAATGACAAACTGAACTTAATTTTGACGGAGTTTTTTTTAATTACAAATCAGTAAAGTTGTAATGAAAGTTGAAACGGAGCAAAAATAATTAATAATATTAAGGGCGAATGGATCTATTTTAAAAAAAAAAAAAATCATCTTCTTGCTCTCCTCCGATCGGCGGCGTACTGCGAGAGCGGCACAACTTCCGACAATGGTGTAGACAGAGGCGTAGATGTCGGCGTCGGAAGCGGCGAGTTCCGGCAAACAGGACATGAACCGTTGAGTTTCAGCCACGCGTCAAGACAACATAAATGGAAGTAGTGTTTACACTCGGGCATCATCCTCAGCATCTCCGCTTCTCTATACTCACACAAACAGATCGAACACGTCGTATCTCCTCCGCCGCCAAATCCATCGGAGGACGCGGCGGAGGTTTCTTTGGAGAAGTGGAACTTAGGGTAGGAGTTTATGACGGCTTGATCGAGACCAACGATGACGTCACCCGCTTCGAGATCTTCGTTGTCTTCTTCGGCGACGAAGATTATGCGGGGGAGGATTACGCTTCCGCCACGTTCTCCGGTGGACTCAACGGCAGTTGTGCGGCGGCGAGAGTCGCGGCAACAGATGTAGGAGGATAAAAGGACGGTGGAGAGGAGTACGAGGAAACCGAGAGCTATGGCTATGGAGTAGCCGAAGCCTAGAGTTGTGAGGTAGGTGTGGTTGGGGGCGTGTGGCGGAGACGGCGGGAGAGGAGGATGGTGGAGGAAGACGGCGGAGGAGGAGGAGGCGGTTGACATTTGATGGTTAAGAAGAAGAAAAATGGGTCCATGTGGGAGAGAGAGAAGGAGAGAGAGAGTGATAGAGATTTTAATTTTTTTTTATCTTTAATTTCTGAATATTGTTTAAAAACTTTAATTAGTTAGGGGAAGAGACGAGAGGTGGGTGGGAATTGCAGCTGATGCATTCAATACAATTGTTTGGAAACTGAAATTTGCATTTATTGATAAGGTTCTTGTGTAGGTTTTATTAATTAAGTGGCCCAACCCCAAGGTATATTGTATTTAACTTTATTACTATAGAATTATTTATTTTGTTTTATTTTATACGTTCGAGCCTTGAAACATTGACTGCTTAACAATATTTGTCACATACGTATTTGATGGGTTCAATCACAAAATATTCTTGTTTAATTATCATACTTATTCGCTGTCTTGTTTCGTTGAAATTTGTTTTGGTTCGATATGTGTGATTCAAGGCTTCCTCAGTCCCATCTTTAAACGCTCTTGCCTCTTGTGTTTCGCAATAAAGAAAGACCCGAGGTTTGAAAATTTGTTAATAGCTAGTCGATTAGCTAAAAAGCGATTGATAAGCATATAATATTAACTAATCACATAACAATAAAAAAAAGTAATCAGAATTATAATTTAAAAAAAAAAACTAACCAGTACCGAACAAAAATAGAACTTGAGCAAACCAGTGGGATCTATATGAACTAACAAACGCATATATGTGTGTGATTCTTAAAAGACTGACTAATCGAACAATACTGTATATTGGTTAGTAAACCACGCGGCTAATCAGTAAATTGACCAATTGGTCTGAAGATAGACTTACTATCCGGTTAACTAAAAACGAATAAAATGCACAATCCAATCGGTTACTGGTGTTAGTCGAGAAATTATTACTAGCCTAAATTGAAAAGTCGATGGAATTTTAGGAAACTGGTAAAAAAAAACCTCATATGCTATGTACTCTAATCAAAATCAAAGCAAAATCGCTAGGAACTAGTAGAAAGTCAAAACATACTTCAGATATACGTTATGTATCATCGTGCTGATCTAAATTAATGACCCAAAAAAAGCTGTTAACAAAATGATTAAAAACGTTAACACATATATATCCTAACGAATACCTTTGGAAACCGAAAATTCAAAGATGGATTTTCTTCTTGCACTCGACATCTTCTATAGCCTGTCGCGTGATGTTCACAGCCATCGTGCAATTCATCATAACCGTAACGTGCTTCTTCGCAATCCCCATTATCTTCACCTTTCCACTAACCCTAGTGTAACTCCACACGTTCACAAGACCCGACCCACTTACTTCTCGAGCCAAACCCGGATCCAACAATATCTTATCTATCATAATATCAACCGTCATGTTCATCCTCGCCGTCCGATGCGGTCTAGCTTTCCCCGGTGGCCCACGTGCTTCACCCACCACCGTTCCTTTGTAATAGATATCGGTCGTTGTGTTGGAATACTTAAACGACGCCGAATTCGGATTCTTGACAGACACGTCGACGATCATCGAGATGTTTGTTCCCAACAGTTGGATCTGCGTCCCTGTGGTTGAATCTAGACCGTTGACTGTTACACCGTTCATTTTTATGATCGGGTCTTTGACTCGGAAGACCGTGAAGGTTAAAGTCAACACGATCGTGATTAATATTAGAGATGTTGCTGTGACGCAGATTAAGCATTTGATTCGGTTTCTGCGACGACGGAGAGTGTTGTTCTTGTTGGATGTGGATTCATCGCTCACCGGAATTACCGTCGCCGGAGCTAGTGGACGAACATGTTCTGGTTCGGCCATGGTGGTTTTTTTTCTTCTTATGTTGTGTGTGTGTAGGTTTGATTAATTACTTCTGATTATGTGATTTATATATAAACCAAATTTAGTGATGGAGAATGTTGACTTATATATGTGTGTTTCATGTGTCACTATTATATCTTCAAGGGGGAAAAAAGTAAGAGAAAATTAATGTAAGTGGCCTAACCACTAACAAAACTGAGATCAATTATTGAAGTAGAAAATGGGAATGGTATTAAATTGGGTCCGATTTTACGGTTATACCTGTGTGGGAGAAAGGTAGAAGCACCAATAAGAAATTGTCAGTTCATTACAAGTTTGACTTTTGCATAAACGTCTGAGAGTACTTTCGACAAAGAATATTTGGATTACAATTAACTCTTCCGAAATGGCCAGTCTCATTAGGATGCAGTTTCTAATTATCTGGTGACAACCTACATTCATACCCCCCTTTGTTTACGTAAACACAACTTTTAGTTTAGTAGTATCTTCATGTCAAGAAGATGATGGTTTGCAATGTGTTGGAAAGTAAGTTTGACGATAGTCACGACATGAAGCAATACGAGCTGGACTACTCTCCAACCGCCATTATTATGAAGGTTTACATTGTAAAAAAAAGAAAAGAGAACTACAGATTTTTTAGATTATATCACTATGTATTTTTCTACTTGTCCAAATTAGACAAAACATATATATATTTTGTATGTTATTTGATTCGATCGATGATCTCCTTTCTCTCAAACTCAAAATTAGACAAGTACACAAACACAAGATTACAGCATTATTTGACACTAAACACCAAACACAAATACAATAAACACCAAACACAAATACACTAAACACCAAACACAAGCTTTAAAGTTTGATATTATAAGTCTGAAATGAAAAACAGATTACAACATTATTCCAAAGAAAATCAACCTTTGGCCTGGCCAATATCAATAGTGACCGATCCAAAGACACCATGAAAATGTTTCAATTTTTGATCAATGCTCACCTCAATTTATTATTCAATCTGATAATATATTTTGCACTACTTCAAACCCCACATAAGTTTATCTCCTCTAAACTCGACATGCAGGTTATTGCTTTCTCTTTCTCTGATGTTTTCTCTTTCCACCAACATTTGGTTTGTAGATCTTCTTCAGATTTCCGAACTCCAAGTTGATCCAGTAACGTGTTTGAAGAGCTCATGCAGCACAGTAGTTACGTCGTCCCTGCAAAATCAATTTTTTTGTGATAATCATAATGTAATAAAACTGGTGTATGTATAATCTGAAACAAATTATATATTTTCGTCATTATATATTTCAAAATTATGCTAAAAACACTTATAAATAGTAGAGTAACGACTTATAATTTTTTATCGTGCGCTATTTGGTCATTATGGTGTTTCTCTTAAAAGAAATTAGAAATTAGGGAGTATTATTGGTTGTGAAACAAATATATTACAATGTAAAATGCAAAATATAAGAATAAATAAAGGTTAGATGCAGTTGTGGTTAGATCTCTAAGTTGTTCGATTCAGTTCATTTGTGAGCTATAAAAAAAGATTAATCTTCACAACACTTAAATATATAAAAACAAAAAAAAGGATTGAAAGATTTGAAATGTAAAAAGAATTAATCTTCACACCACTGAGAAAAAAGGTACTAAGCCACTAAAATGTAAAAAAAAAAAGACTTGAAAACAAAAAGATTAAAACTTTTGAGAAGAATAAGAAGAAGAACTGCCAGAGCAGTGCGGAGGGGAGAGAGCTTCTAAGAAGAAAATGCAAATATGGAGTTTTGTTTGTTGTCAAAGATTGACAATCGAGGAATCTCTTCTTTTGTCCCAATAGGGAATGTTTTCTCTCATGTGTGCATATTTATATCATTGAGAGAAATAATGGGAAGTTTATGTGTGTAAATTTGTAAGCGTTGGTGGTCCACGTAAATTATGTTGCAAATATTTGTAATCTCAATAGACTTTTGAACCAAAAATAAGAATATAAATCTCCACCATGTTTTGATCATCCATATGAAATTGTTCTTTGGAGATTTTTGATCTTTGACTCTGACATGTAATGGGCTGATTTAGTGGGTCTCAATTTTTAAAAGCGAAAACGGCAGCGTCTTGAAAAGCATCATATCCAGTAACTAAGTTAGTCATCATTAGTTTGTTTGTTTTTTTTTCACTCTCACTCTCTTTCTCTTGTACAGTTGCGAAGGCGTCATGGCAGTTTCTCGATTATGGTTAACTGGTGACAACCTACTCTTTTTTTTATGTAAACACAACTTTTAGTTCACTAGTATCTTGAATTTTGTAGAAAAGAAGGTACTCGCTCTTTTTTTTTTTCTTTTACTTTTTAGGGGAGTAACTAAAATTACTCTCCATCATTTCTTAGGTATTCCAACTCGTGACCTCTAGAATCTGGTAATTTTGTTGTTACAGAGTACTACCGAAGCCATAAACATATTTTTCTATCTAACTAAAGCCATAAATAACTCCACGGAAACATACATAGGCAAATAAAAAAAAAAATCCTTAATAATCCAACAACAAAACCAACAAAAATATAAAAATAACTTAAATTCAGAATTGAAGTGTACGATCCGTCTATGGATAGTAGGTTATTGAAAATTTGATATTGTAATTATTATAAAAGATATAGTTGAAAGGATGATCAAAAGAAGTCGCGAAGGGAAGGGAGCTTGATCTCGCCCTGAGTAGAGACAGGAATGGTAATGTCACCGACAACAGGAATGTCGATGGTTAGCCCAATGTCGAGTTGATAGTCGATGTCCCAATCTGTACACATGTCCTTCATCAGACTAACCGCTATGCTATAAGCCACCTTAACCGGTACGTCCAAAACCGTCGTGCCGTTCCCAACCAGCGAACCCGGGTCCGGTATTGTTCCCGACGCTATCATCCTACGCAACCATTCATTAACATTATTAATTCGCCGCACATGATGAACATCCATTACACATGGAAAAAAATAATACACATGACACGTGCGTAACCTTAAACTTTTGATGTATGATAATGTTATCTTAAGCTATTAATTACTCAAAATCTAAATCTAAGACGATCTATCGTTTCGATTCCCTTGATATATATAAGTAACATGTGTAATAGCAAGTGTACAAATAGACCTAACGAGAGAAGAAAAGTATCATACACGTTTCTCAACATTTAGCCATTAATTATTTTGTATGTGACACAAGTAGATCCGGTATACGGATCATATATTAGCAAGTCCACAATCCGGATCTTGTTTTATTTTTAAACCATTTTTTGTTAGTTTGCTAGATACACGTGAAAAAGAAGATAATTTCATACGTTCGATGAAGGGTTGGTGTCAATCGGACGGCACACAAATAATAAATTAAGAAAACGAGAAGAAGAGGGAAAAAAAAAACCTTGTGTCGCTCTTGAGGATGTAAGAGATCTGGCAAATAGGGATCGATTGAGAATAAGGATTCTTGACGGAGACCTTGGCGTGGTAATCGACTCCTTCACGTGTCACGCCTTTGAAATCGACGTCGTCCACGGTGGCTTCCGGCGTCGGAATATTCGTCAGCTTCTCCGCAAAGAAACCTTTTGCTTTGTCCAACAAGCTTGAAATCACCGACCCCTTTTCTTCAACCACCTTTTGCTCTGACGATGCCATTCTCTCTTAATCTTCCAATTACTTGCTCTTCAAAATGATCAGATCTCTCTCTCTCTCTCTCTCTAACTTTTATGGCTCTGTTTTTTATTTTATTTGACCAAATCTCTATGGTTCTGTTGATTATTTATATAATGTACTTTCTTTCTTTTTAAGGATGATGAATACCTTAATTGCCGGAGCGTGGCATTATTCTATAGTTACTTGCAAAAAGTTTTTTTTTTATTTTTAAATAAATAAATACAAAGGAGTAAAATACAATGCATCTTATACTAAAGGAAAGATCCGTTTGTTTTGGTTTGTAGCATCATGGTCATAACGTGCGTTCTTACTTGTTTGCTTGTCCGATTTTTTTTTTTTTTTTTTTAAATCATTTTAAAAGATATATGAAAATAAATTAGCAATTGTTTTGCTATTAGGACTGATTTTTCTTTTGAGAAATATTTCGACGTAGACTTTACTTTTCTGTTGATTCCAATTGCTAGAATTGGTCAGCGGACTTCATTTTGTTAATTCGCTAATCCATATACGTATATGTATTTATTGGTTCACTTTGTGGCTCCGACTTCGTCCAAGACTTGTTTGCCTCTACTTTTTTTCGTGCCTATACTTATTAAAACTTAAATTCATGTAATTAGCTGTCTGATTAGGCATATGTCTTCATGGTGTGTAAATACCAAAAAATGAATATCAAAAAGAGATTGAAACTATCAACATACGATTGACATATAAAGTTACAAGGCTTTTATTCGTTACTTTAAACAATAATACGAATCGGTGAACCGTCGAATCGCTGCTGATACATATCATTATAAACACACCTAAACTATACTATAAGCATATTAATTAATTATTTTAATCATCAGGAGGTGAAGTTAGAGAGGAACTTCATCTGGTGAAGAAGAGGAGTTAAGGTTTGCATAATCTCCTCACAAGGATGGTTATGGATTCCTTCGTAAGTTGTCTCCACAATGCTCCTTTCCTTGGACAACCTCTGAACTTGCTTCTTCACGTTACACATGTGTTGTGTGCATCGATAATAGCTCCTTTTGATGTATCTCGTTTTTAAATTCCGATTTCATGTGACCATAATTAGTGTCAGTATATATATCTCGAGTACGAAAAACAATTTTCCGATATTTTAATGTCAAAATTTTACCTGGGATACAAGCTGTTCTTGACAGATTTCTGACCATACTTTCTCCATCTATAACCATCATCGAGTATATCTTTATCACTCTTTGTGCGAAAAGCAAACCGCGATTTTTTCATAGCCTTCTCGTTTGGTGTTAACAGTCCATTTCGGTTGTTCGCATGATTCAAAGCATGAGACGAATCGTAGCCGTGCATTGAAGAGGTGCGACGAACCAACTGAATGTGATGTATTCTCAAGATCAATCTGTTGTGTGTGAGAGAATCCTTCATGTTAGATGTATTGTGGTGAAGAATAAAAAAGAAGGTTGAGAAAGAAGCCAACTACATTCAACTACTTCAGATCAACAACAACAAAAAAACCCTTCACGTCATCTCACACGTGTGAAACTTAAAAAATAAACAAAAACCGGAGAGTTATTATTACAGAGACTTACAACGCATGTGGTTATTAAAACCAGAAAGACCCGTTCAAAGAACAGTGTTGAAGAAGAAGGGATTTAACAAAATAAGAGTTTCTGTATCGTGTGGGTGACTCTCAGCTAATGATCATCTTGTTGAAGAATTCAGCTTGCTCAGGGAAAAATTCCAAAAGCTCAGCTTTGGTTAGCCACACAAAATCCTCGCAGTTACTTATGTGGGCCATTGGAGCATTTCCAACAAAGTATGTGTGAGTTAAGTCTCCTAAGACTGACTTTAAAGCAGATTCAGCACACTACAAATTAAATAACGAATTTACGTTACAAGAAGTCTGATCCTATCCTCTTGGATACTCACAAAGCCATGTATGGTATGTGAGAAGACCTTGAAGAAGTCTTTCCTTGCCTCCCAGATCCTTCTTCGTACTAATTCTGTCGGGAGTTCCATATCCGATTTTACCACAAGGTGATGTATGATAAGTATTACAACAACTATATTCTATTCTGAAATTAGTTTTACCAGCTTCTTAGATGGTTAAATTGTTCTATGATTTCCTATCTAATTCCTCTGATAAAAATATAAAAATAAAATAAAAATTATGCTCCGTTGCCGGGACTCGAAACCGGGTCTCTCGGGTGAGAGCCGAGTATCCTGACCAGCTAGACTACAACGGATTTTGTATAACCTGCAAACTAAATAGATTAAGTACAAAATAAACAAATCTCTCAACTATCGCCATGTTGATATGCGTGCGTAACCCAGAATTGAATCGCCACTGGCCAGAATCCAAAACAGACAGCCAGAAATGTTTTTCGGTTTCCGTTTCTGCAAAAGTTCAATTTTTTAGAAATCCTTTGTTTTTGTAAACACAAAGAGAGTGAAAATGGCTTCCTCTATCACCAGGAATTGCTCTCGCTTCTCCAAGGCCATCTCCGTCCGTTTCATGAGTAACCTACCGGAAAACACCGTCTACGGAGGACCAAAGCCGCAAAATCCAAATCAGAGGGTGACTCTGACGCATCTCAGACAAAAACACCGGAAAGGAGAGCCGATCACCGTCGTAACTGCCTACGATTACCCATCCGCCGTTCACTTAGACACAGCTGGAATCGATGTTTGTCTTGTCGGTGACTCAGCTTCCATGGTTGTTCATGGTCACGACACAACCCTTCCTATCTCCTTAGACGAGATGCTTGTCCATTGTCGTGCCGTTGCTCGTGGCGCAAAAAGGCCTCTGCTTGTTGGTGACTTGCCATTTGGTACTTACGAATCAAGCACCACTCAGGTGATGATCAAGAATTGAATCTCTTAACTCATCCGAAAACCTATATTATCCAACATTTTCTGAAAAAATCGATTTTTTTTTTCCTCTGAGACTGAATTAGTCACAGTCAGTGGGGTTTGCAATGTTCAATTCATTTCCTGATAATGGAACACTCTCAAATGGTATACATTTTTGTGTCATTGTCTGTGCTATCAACGATTTATGTTTCTCGAATTTCATTTATTAATGGATGTATAATGAGGTTGTAAGTTTGAAATGATGGGTCCACTCCAGGCGGTTGATACTGCGGTTAGGGTTCTAAAGGAAGGAGGAATGGATGCGATTAAGCTGGAAGGAGGATCAGCTTCTAGGATCACTGCTGCAAGAGCCATTGTTGAAGCAGGAATTGGGGTTATCGGCCATGTGGGTCTAACTCCTCAGGCGATCAGCGTTCTTGGTGGTTTCAGACCACAAGGCAGAAACATAGCTAGTGCTGTTAAGGTTGTTGAGACCGCAATGGCTTTACAAGAAGCTGGATGTTTTTCGGTTGTTTTGGAATGCGTTCCACCTCCCGTAGCTGCTGCTGCAACCTCTGCTCTCAATATTCCAACCATTGGCATTGGAGCTGGACCTTTCTGCAGCGGACAGGTCTTGTCTGAGGAATTGCTTCTTTTTCCCGTTTTCTTGTGCCAAACTTTTACGTCTTATATATCTGTTAATTTGTTTTCTTGAAAATGCAGGTGCTAGTCTACCATGATCTTCTTGGTATGATGCAACATCCACATCATGCTAAGGTCATCATCAATGTTACTGAAATGAAAATCTCTTGTTGGTTCTTAGTTTTTCAACGTTCTCCTTGTTTCATGCTCTTTGATTTTCGCAGGTTACTCCAAAGTTTTGCAAGCAGTATGCTGAAGTAGGAGAAGTGATCAACAAAGCTTTGGTGGAATACAAAGAAGAAGTCTCTAAAAACTTGTTTCCAGGTCCTTCTCACAGTCCTTACAAGATCACGACAAGCGAGCTTGACGGGTTTTTAACCGAGTTGCAGAAGCTTGGTTTTGACAAGGCCGCATCAGCCGCAGCTTCAGCAGCTGAGAAGATGAAACCTTCAGAGTCACCGTCTCTTCAGTGACAACAATAATAAGCTCTTGTAGAATTTCAAACAATAATAATAGTTTTTTCTTCAAATGTTATTGGGCCTATTACTTTCATTTCAAAGGCCCATCATGTTCAAAGGCCATTTTAAAGGCATAATAAGAATTGAAGTTGGGTTGTTGACAGAGAGAGTTCTTCTTCTTCTTCTTCTTCAACGTCGGAGATGACTAGTGTGCTTTCCTCCTTTTACCGGCGCCGGAATTTCTATTATCTGCTCGATCGTCGTCTACTACTTCGCCGCTTTTCTGCTGAATCTGATCCATCAAAGGTGATTAAACCGGATTGTGAAGAATCAGTGGCAAGGGAATTTTTGGAGCATCTTCGGGATATTCCGCAACATGATTGGGTATCCTGTGAACTCCTTGATTCTCTCCTTCTATCTTCTTCTTCTTCTCCTCGTGTGTTCTCGCAAATCACGCGGCGATTGGATTCATACTCATTGGCAGTGTCCTTCTTGGATTACCTGAACGAGAAATCTGAGTCTCTGAAGCACCGCGATGAATCTCTCGCCGTTGCGTTTCAATCGGTTATCGAATACGCTTGTAAGGAACCTGACTCGCGGGATAAACTTCTAAAACTTTACGAGACTTCTAAAGAGAAGAAAGTCCCGCTTACTTTCAATGCCGCCAAACTCCTCATCCGTTGGTTTGGACGTCTTGGAATGTTGAATCAGTCGGTTCTTGTATACGAAGAACTCGATCCAGACGTGAAGAACACGCACGTGAGAAACGTTTTCATCGACCTTCTTCTGCAAGGTGGTCTTGTGGATGATGCGTTGAAGGTGCTCGACGAAATGCTTGAAAAAGAATCCATTTTTCCGCCAAATGAATCAACGGTGGATATTGTTTTCCACGGCTGTGTTTCTAAGGGTAAACCAAAGAGAAGGCGTGTGACAGACGAGGAGACTATACAGTTGGTTTTGAAATTTGGCGATCGTGGCTTGTCACCAAACAGTGTTTGGCTGACTCGGTTTATCACTACTCTGTGCAAGAATGGTCAAACCCTTGTAGCTTGGGAAACTTTGAGCAAGCTGATGAAAAACAAAATTCCCCTGGAGACGGGTCCGTTCAATGCGCTTTTGACATCATTAGGACGGAATATGGATATTGGTAGAATGAATGTTGTCGCTGCAGAGATGGACGAAATGGGCATTCGAGCTGATGCAGTGACTTTGGGGATTCTCATTAACACTTTGTGCAAGTCATTGAGAGTCGATGAGGCCTTAGAAGTATTTGAACAGATGCGTGGAAGTCAGAGTGATGATGGAAACGTGATCAAAGCTGATGAGATCCATTTTAATACCCTTATCAACAGCCTCTGCAAGGTAAGAAGATTAAAAGAAGCAGAGGAGTTGTTGCTCAAGATGAAAATGGAAAAGGGCTGTGTGCCTAATACAAGAACTTACAATTGCTTGGTTGATGGGTATTGCAGAGCTGGACAGCTTGACACTGCCATATCAGCTGTTTCTCGAATGAAGGAGGAAGGGATAAAACCGGATGTGGTTACTCTTAATACAATGATTAAGGGAATCTGCAGGCATCTTGGAGTGAGCAGTGCGGTTTCTTTCTTAATGGATATGGAAAAGGAAGGCTTGCAGAAGAATGTGGTTACTTATATGACATTAATTAATGCTTATTGCAACGTCAATAACATTGAGAAGGCTATCCATTGGTTTGACCAAATGGTTGAAGCTGGATGCTCTCCTGACGCCAAGATATTTTACGCTTTGATCTCTGGTTTGTGCCAAGCTAGACGAGACCATGATGCCCTTGCAATGGTTGAGAAACTGAAACGAGCAGGATTCGCTCTTGACTTGATGGCTTATAACATGCTTATTGGATTGTTTTGTGATAAGAATAAAGCAGATGAAGTTTATGAGATGTTAACCGATATGGAGGGAGCAGGTATGAAGCCTGATTCAATCACATACAACACTCTCATTTCCTATTTCGGCAAACTCAAGGACTTTGAAAGTGTTCATAGGATGATGGAGAAGATGAAAAAAGATGGTTTTTTTCCAAATGTTGTGACATATGGTGCAATAATCCATGCTTGTTGCTCGTCTGGGAAACTGAATGAAGCGTTGAAGGTCTTTAATGACATGGGCTCGCACTCGAAGGTCTTCCCAAACACAGTGATATACAACATTCTCATTAACGCCTTGTGCAAGCTCGGGGACCTAAAACAAGGGCTCGCTCTGAAAGAAGATATGATGAAGAAAAGGGTGAGACCGAACGTGGAAACATACAATGCGTTCTTTAAGATTCTTAAAGACAAGAACCAATTTGAGACTGTGCTTGAGCTATTGGATGAGATGGCTAAACATTCTTGTGAACCAAATCACATAACCATGGAAGTTCTAATGGAGCTGCTCCCAGAAGTTGGAGAATCGAAAAGGCTGAAGAAGTTCATGCAGGGTTACTCTGTTGCTTCTTCAATCGAGAAGGATGCACCTTTGTCTTTAAGCCGATGTAGTAATGAGACAGCGGTATAGTATGTTTATGTTTCATCTTTATATTTTAGATGCAAATTTTTTAAACTTTGTGATCCCATTTTTTAAGCTAATGGATGCCTTCTCAATAGATTCATTGCAGGTCTCTAATAGTACAGTATCCCATATTAGTGTCAGAAGAAAATATTATATATTTACTGTTTCAAAAGTCTAATTTATAATTGACATCATCATTTTCTTCATCGGGCTAGTTTTGTGTCCCCATTAATCCACGGCTGGGTCTCAGAAGTTGCTTGAACAGAGCAATCTTAGGGACATTCCAATGCTCCACGTGTCTGCATAAACCCATTTATCGAAAATGTGAAACCACAAAGATTTCTCAAAGTTGAGAGATATTGAATGTCTTTGATATTTATGAGCTCAGAAGTAATCTTTCACCTGCAAATTTTCCCGGACTCTGTGTCGAAGTAATACTCCGTGTAACCAGTTGCTGTAAAAGTAGATTTTGCTTCTCATAAATTTCCATAAAATGTCTATCCAAACAATCTGCCCATTTTTACACAAATTTGAAAGTTTTGTGGTGGGGATAATAAAATACCTGAAAGAATGGGTTTCCATGGAAACGACATGACACAGCTAAATTTCCAATGCCCGACTCCTTTATCCTGCAAAACCCATGACGGAGCTCCGGCGATGAAAAAAACAAAAAAACAATCTTTTTCCTCCGACATCGGAAAGAAAAAAAAAAAAAATCCATCTTTTACAAGTAGACTCGGCCGTACCTCGAAATTTTCCCATTTCATGAGCTTCATATTCGATTTCTCAATTAAGGTTCCGAAATTAGTGCAATTCCTTTTGAAACGAGTAAGACCCTTGAAAGAACCAGCCGGATCGGCGAATTCGCACTTCTCCTCGTAAACCTCCGGCGTCAAGTTCCCTGAAAGAATCAGCTCCCCAGATTCCGATTTAGACAGAAGCAACAAAAATCAGATCCTGATTTGGATGTTTTGTTTCTTCACTGACCTGTGACGAAATACGATCGCTTGAAGTCTTGTTTGATCGAATCCACGACGGCTACACGAACGGCTCGTCCCGAACAATCAACAGGAACCTCAAATCCTGTCACAGTCGGAGGAGGAGGAGACGCCGGAGATCGGAAAGCGGAAGCAGCGATTCCGAGTAGCTCGGATCCGTACCAAGCGAATTTGAGTAGAACATTCTCCGGCTCGGCTCCTTTACTTGTCTGTGGCTCGTTAGCCGGATTCTGTCCTCTGCAACTCACTCCAGTTGCTTCGAATCGGCGGTTACGCCGGAAATTTGAACGGCCACGATCGCCGGAGTAGCTGGGGTTGACGGTGGTGATGGAATGAAAGGAAAGAGAAGACGCCATTTTTGGGTTCAAGTGTGATTGATCAAGGAAGGGAGAGTTTTACTTTAAAAGTATCCTCTTTCTGGTTAACGGAGACCACACAAAAATATAGTGATAGTAACAACATAACACGAGCACAAATCTGATTCGTTAAACAATTGAATCAAATTTCAATGGTTTTCAAAAGAATAATCTCTCTACACACAAAGAAAAAAAAAAGAGTTGTATTTGAAACAAAATTGAGGTGATATATGAGTCGTCTTCAACAATTTCATGACATGCGTGGTTTTGATCAGCTGATCATGTCGATGGCACCGGGTAAAACCCGAAACTTTCTAGGTAGAAATCCAAGATGTTCTCCATCTGACTGAACATAGATACTTCCACTGTCTGAAATCTCTTCAACTTCGATACTTTGTACACTACAAGAAAAAAGGACGCTTAAAGGTGGTGACTTTTCAAGTGCCAAGGACATTTACAGAACAGAAGCGTTGAGGAACCAAAGAAAAAACTGACCTTCTTGAGCTCACATTGTTAACCGAGAGATGCGTCCCACTGTATAGCTTATGAAGTTTCAGTATGAAATCGTACCATTTGAAGTCTTGAAGAACCACAACCTACAGAGAAAGTGTATCAAGGTCAAAAGCTATCACATTTACAACACAGTATTTGAGTTCTTATAAACACACAAACTGTTGCACCTCAAGATTTCCATTTCCAGGGACGGCGTTGGGAGTGATTTTCATTCCTCCACCAAAGTATTTAGCGTTTCCAACGCAGAGAGCGGTGACTTGAGTATATATTTCCCATTCACCTCCATTGACCTGAGAATATAACACAGTGATTTCAAGTTACTTACTCCGGTGAAGATGGGATTTTTTCAGAAATAATTGCTTACTCTGATTCTCATATCTCGGTTATGATGCCCCATAAAAGCCTGTAGGGCACCAATCACATAGCACAATTTTCCAAATTTCTTGTACTTTGATGCGTAAAAACCTGCCTTTGCGCTCCTGCAAGTGATGAGCAACCAAAGAAAATAGAGATTTACAACCGCCTCATTAAGGATCAATACGATCAGGAAACTTGCATGATATCCTTACAAATGAACATCAGCAACGTTAATGAAGTAATGCAAATCCCTTCCTTCCTGGTCGATAACACCGACATCAACCCGTGACCTTATCCCTGAAAAAAATTGCAGATTATGTGATATTATACATAGGTTGCTAAGTCCTAACTCCTCGAATGGGTTCAGTGACATACCTCTAGCAATGCGCTCCACCGCTTCACAAGGATCATTCTTCCTAACAAAACGCAGAATATACTCAAGATTGGCTCAACATAACCTCCAAAAAATATCACATCAAACAGAAGTTGCAGAAACTAACCAGCCAAATGTTCTAGCAAAATCCGAGCCAGTACCTAAGGGAATTAGCTGCAAAAAGGAAAGATGGAATGAGATTGTAAGCTGTAAATATAAGCAAAAAAAGTCAATTCAAGCTACTCACACCAAGTGCAGCCGAATGACTAGTATCGCTGTTGAGATTACCGACACGTTTCCCCTCCCAAAAGAAACCATTTACAACCTGTGAATCAAAAGGATAGAATGAGTGGAGCTAAGATTCTCAAGAGCTCAGTTCTAGTAACCAAAGATTTCCAATTCTAACCTCATGCAGTGTTCCATCACCTCCTACCGCAATTACAGCATCTGCGCCATCCCTAATAGCCTGATAGAAGCAAACAAAAAAATCATCAGAGAATACGGAACCCATCAAAGTGATGATGTTTGTCTTTCACTGCCACTTACCTCTCTTGTAATTTCAATGGCATGAGAAGGACCCGATGTCAAAGATTCGCATATCTGGAGTAAAGCAAACAAGCAGCCGGGAAAAATCAATTCTCATTAGAAAAACAGAGAGAGAGCAAAAGGAGATAGCATCACTAACACAGGCACATGAATAGGTAAGCTAATCAAAAACTCACATTACAGTCTTTACCAAGACGAGATCGTAGGTAAGGAAGCAACTTCTTCCACTCCTTAGCTGTTCTACCATTAGCACCTGATTTAACAAAATAAATCATCAAACGTAGTCAAATTCTATCCCTAGAGAACCCCAATTCCACCTCGAGACTGATTCTCATATGTAAAAACATCATTTTTAAACCCAATTAATCCAAATCTCAGTCATTTCTTCGTCCACTGAGAGAGTAAGAGAGAAAACACACCTTGAGGGTTCACGACGAAAACAAGATCACGGAGGCGGGAGGAGGAGACGGAGGCACCGGCACCACCACAGCCGCGAAGGGTGATGCCATCAGAGGAGAGATTGGAGGAAATACGATGCTGTGCGCTAAGGAACGAAGGTTGTTTCGCCGTGTCATGGCAAATTGAAAAGCAGCAATTGTATCGTAGCATTGTATGGCCGCAATTCGGCTCCGGGAGACATCATCGCCGTTATCAGTTCGTCGCGCAATTCGACAATTGCAGAGACCCTCTGTTTCAACCAGAGGCTTTCTTAACTTTTTGGGCCAATTTTGGTCTTTTAACTCTACATTGGGCTTTAAAATCGAATGCCCGTTACTGAGATATTTTAGATTAAGATAAGTCGATGTGAGTCAATGAAGTGTGTGGGGTCCCTACTTTTGCCGACCGGTGTGTTTACTGTGGGCCTCCAACATCCCGACAGCTGTTTGTGTCCTAATTACGTAATAATGACTACGATAATTTATGTTTTGATCATTATCCTCGTAAACGTTATTTATATTTCATTTACTTAATTTTTTTATTAATGATTCGGAAATTTTTTTTAAGCAATCTGTTTTAGAAAAAATATTGAATCCTAAAATTTGATTTCGTAATTCTTTCAAATTTTTATTGAAATTTTTAGTATGTATAATTAATCAAAACATGAGTAGATAGAACGTGGTATTATATAATTGTTTTGTAGCCGTTAGATTTGGTTTTAAATAATTAAAATAAACAAAGACTTAAAGCTAATGACTATTTTATAATCCCACGAAATCGTCTCGTTTTGGCCTTTCGATAAAGACTATTAGCCATCCACTGATTATATAAGAGTTTTTAATTTCATGCACCGAGCTCCAGAAGTATTAAACGTAACCACCATTAATAATCTTACACGTGGAAGATTGTAATTAGTTTTCTATGTGACAGGCCGTGACTTTATCCTTATAAACTGACGTCGGACCTCCGCCATATATTTTTTTCCAGCCAAACCGGCACCAAAAATTCAATGAAGCATTAGAAAGATAATTTCCACGAGAATTTCCTGTGATTTCTTCATCTCCAGAAATTTATACCGGTAAGATTCTTGGAAATTGAGTTTTTTTGCCACCCATATATTTTCTCTTTTTGTGTGTGCTGAAAATTGAACTCTGCATATTTAGTTTTAGGGCTAAGAGTTTACTGCTCGATGTAGAGTTTGTGTAGATCTTGTTTATTTGTATTTCCTTGGTGGTATTCTTTTGTGTGGATAATTAGGTTTTAGGGTTCTTCGATTCTCGAAAGATCAAAACTTTTCTCTCCTAATTGCTAAGCTCTGGACATCTTCAAGTGTTAGATTAAGTCACATCAATTGTTTATGGTTTTATTTCCATGTGGGTTTTGCATAATTACAATAAAATGGAAAATTGTGTTTTTGCATCAAGATCTCAAAAGTTGTCAGCTTTTGAGGACTCCTAAGTTGGGATTGTTCCTCTATTATCCCTTTTATTATGTAGCAAGATCCCTTAATATACCTTGAATTGAAATCCAATTGGAGTATACTATTAATGTACTCAACATGATCCTTACAGCATTCTCTCTTTCATTTTTCAGTGTATAGCAAAATGAGTCGACCACAAGATCCGCCACGAGGTTTCTTCCCATTTGGAAACCCCTTTCGGATGTTATCGCCAAAGGGCTCAGATTTATCGCCATGGCTGCTTTCTCTATTGAACGGCTTTGAGTTACTTTTGGCAGAGAGACTAAAGAAACTTATGCCTAAGAACAAAGATGATATCCTCACTTTATCGTGGATGAAGCTAGCTATGGAGTCACTCTGCGAGACTCACAATAACATAAACACACTCATAACTGATCTCCAGCTTCCTGTCTCTGACTGGGAAGGGAAATGGGTTGATGTTTACCTCGACATAAGTGTGAAGTTACTAGATCTTTGCAATGCCTTTAGCTCGGAGCTGACACGCCTCAACCAGGGAGATCTCTACCTTAAGTGTGTTCTGCACAATTTAAAATCGGATTCCGGTGAGAAGTATCTCCAGGCTCGATCGTCATTTGATAGCTGGAGGCGACATGTTAATGCAAACAACCCTAGAATCGAAAACTGCCGAGCGGTTCTAGACAGTCTTGTTAAAACTCTGAGCTTACCTAAAGTCAAGAACTCGCCTAAAGGGAAGGTTCTTATGCGGGCTTTTTATGGTGTCAAAGTTCAAACGGTTTATATTTGCAGTGTTTTTACCGCGGCCTGGTCTGATTCCACCAAGGATCTTTTCGATTTACCTGTCTCTGAAAAACCATTGTGGGCAAAGGTCTTTACCGATATGCAGAGTCTTGTAAATGCTGAGATCAGAGACATGTTGTCTTCCGGTAGAACCTCTATTCTCAAAGAGCTAGAGAGCGTTACTGCTAGTGTCGAGAAGCTATACCCGATGATCCAAGATGGCGTTGCTCCTGTCGAAGTTGAAACCTTTAAGGATCATGTTATGGAATTGGGGACACAGGCTGAGAAATTGTCTCAAGGGTTAGATCAGTTACTGGAGGAAGTTGACAGTTTCTTCAAAATGACTTTAAGAGGACGCGATGTGTTGCTCTGTAATCTTAGGTCAAGTGATTCAATCTCTGTCAATGCAGTTGGAGAAGATGTAGATTAAGACAGTGAGGTAAATAAACAAGTATAACCCTTACAAAAGGTAGCTTTAGGTCTCCGAAAGTGTTTCCGTTTTTGTTTGCTTGAGTCCATCTGTGGAACTTGTCTCTTCGGTTTAATGTGTGTTGGACCTGTTGGTCTTGTCTGTATTGAAATCGATTCTGCAATATAATATATATATACATAATGCATCTGTTTGGCTTGAAAAAATCACAGCTTTCTTAGCAAAGATCTAATCTTTCTGAACCAGTTCAATCAAAGGATCAATCAGATTACAAAGGATACAATTCATAGATATGAGCATGTCTCTTCGGTTTAATGTGTGTTGGTCTTGTCTGTATTGAATTCGATTCTGCAATATATTATATAAATACATAATGCATCTGTTTGGCTTGAAAATATCACAGCTTTTTTAGCAAAGATCTAATCTTTTTGAACCAGTTCAATCAAAGGATCAAATCAGATTACAAAGGATACAATTCATAGATAGGTGCAATTAGTGGTAACAAATGAAAAAAAAATATGCAATATTGAGCTAACGATTGACTCTGCTTTTTGTGACCATACACGTATGTAATCTTTCATGCTCTTTAGAATCACGGATCACTTGAGAGATCTTTAACAGTTGAAAAAGCTTCTTTCTTTTCACAGGGATTAAGTGTCTTCAAGAGAGACTTTCAAGAGAACCTTCAACTTCAACAAAAGCCCTTCTTCTTGGTATCTCTCTGGCTCTTGGTCTGATTATTGCATCATGTCTGGAGAATCAAGCTCTGGTTCTACCGATCATTGCATCAAAGTTGTACCGACACACGGAGGCCGCTATATTCAATACAACGTTTACGGACAGCTCTTTGAAGTTTCCAGAAAGTATGTCCCTCCTATCCGTCCCATTGGTAGAGGCGCTTGCGGTATTGTCTGGTAAGTTCTTTTGATTCCTCTTCTGATAAATTATCAAAGGCCTTCTTGTTTTGGATGTTCATAGGCTTTTGATTCTTGAGTTTCAGTGCTGCGGTGAACTCAGTGACTGGAGAGAAGGTGGCAATTAAGAAGATCGGTAATGCTTTCGATAACATTATCGATGCAAAGAGGGCTCTACGCGAAATTAAGCTTCTCAGGCATATGGATCATGAGAACGTAATGTTTAGTCAGCTTTGCTCATATTAATTATCTGTAATTATAGTTTTGCTAGATCTATCAAGTGTTCCTGATCTTCAAGACGAGGCAAACAGAAGAAGAATCCTCTGTTTTCTCTGTTTTAATATTCAATGAATCTGATCTTCAAGCCTTGGTCTGATTCTTCAGGTAATAACCATCAAAGATATTGTAAGACCTCCGCAACGAGATATCTTCAACGATGTCTACATTGTCTATGAGTTAATGGACACTGATCTTCAGAGAATCCTCCGTTCTAACCAGACCTTAAGCCATGATCAATGCCGCGTAAGTCTGATCTGATCTTCTCGAACTATGGAACTCTCTGATCTGATCTTTTTATTAAAAATTGACTTGTCTTCCTTTTACAGTTCTTTGTGTATCAGCTCTTAAGAGGGCTCAAGTACGTGCACTCGGCAAACATATTACATCGTGATCTGAGGCCAAGCAACGTGCTACTTAACTCGAAACACGAGCTAAAGATTGGTGATTTTGGGCTTGCGAGAACAACTTCGGACACAGACTTCATGACTGAGTATGTCGTTACCCGTTGGTACAGAGCTCCTGAGTTGCTTCTTAACTGCTCAGAGTACACTGCAGCTATCGATATTTGGTCTGTCGGTTGCATACTCGGCGAAATCATGACGGGACAACCGTTGTTTCCTGGCAAAGATTATGTTCATCAGCTTAGGCTTATCACAGAGGTAATTAAGAAAAAGAGAGAACCTTTGTTTTCCGCTTATCTGAAAATCGCAGTTACGTTCTGATTTCACTTAAAATCCATTTCTTGAAACCAGCTTGTAGGCTCGCCAGACAATTCCAGTCTCGGTTTCCTTCGCAGTGACAACGCAAGAAGATACGTTAGGCAACTTCCGCGATACCCAAAACAACAGTTTGCTGCTAGATTCCCGAAAATGCCCCCAACCGCTATCGACTTGTTGGAGAGAATGCTCATCTTTGATCCAAACCGGCGCATCTCAGGTAACAAACACAAAGATCTTTGAAACATTATTGCGCTTTCTTATGCAGTTTGCTTTGGCTTATGAATTTGGGTTTCGTTTGTTTTTGCATTTGCTGCTTGTGCTGTGTGTGTGTAGTCGATGAAGCTCTTGGCCATGCTTACCTATCACCGCACCACGATGTGACCAAAGAACCGGTCTGTTCGACTCCTTTCAGCTTCGATTTCGAGCATCCTTCTTGCACGGAAGAACACATAAAGGAACTTATCTACAAGGAGTCTGTCAAATTCAATCCTGACCATTGAGTCAATAAAGAAAATAAAAAAACATGTTTGAGGATTCCTTTCAAGTCTCTCTGTTTTTTTTTTTAAATCTCAGGTTCCTTTATTATGAATCTAAGTTCATTTTATTTTGGATGAATAAATTGCTATGATGATGATACACACATATAATATACATATCTATATCTAAGCTACTACTGCAGAGCTTGACTTTCTTTATATCAATTTCTTCAGTTATGGATCTTGTTATAATAAGAGAGCACGAGTTCACAAAGAGACTATAGAGTCTTCGTGTCTTTAGTTCGTTTGGTTAAAAAACTACACTGTGTTTGTGGTCAGTCGGTACATGGGTCGAAAAATCACACTGACTGTTTCACGTAAAATATTGTCTGGTTTGTGTGTAGTAGCAAATCTTACAAAGTTCAAAGTACAAAACATATTCACTAATGATTGCAATTGTCCACTACATTTTAGTTGATTACAATAATTGGCAGACTCTCTTACTGATGAAGTGTTATGCACAAATAATAATATTTTAATTCTATATTAAAGTAAAATTTATAGGTTAATAAAGAAAAGAAATTGTTTACAAAATTTGGAAGTTTGGTAATTTTAAGCAAAAGAAGAGCTAAAAGTAGAACATGTCCCAAAGCAAAAACAGAGACCAAGAGAAGATTAGCTTGGTTGAGTTCTTTTCCATCAAGCGAAGAGGTTCGAATTATCGTCTGCATTCCTAGAGTTTAGTGAAACAATTCAAGATCAGAAGTATTTAACTATATTTATCAGTGGTGTGCACAAAACAAAATGGAAAATTGATACGGTTAGTGATGGCGTCTTCAGTTTCTTTTTCTTGCGCGGTTTACAAATTGATATGACGTCATCATCAATCTGTTTCCAAACCACTATTTATATTTTATACTGTAAATTGTGGCTTGGAAAATAATATTTATTTCGATAGCAAGTTTCTTTGTGTACTTTAGATTTTTGTTTCTTTCATTCTCTTAAATTTCTCATACATTCAAATCCAGAGAGAATAGCAACAGACTTATGTTCATATATTATTTTTAAAAAGATTAACCCAAGAATTCTTAACCGAAATTCAAGTGATCTTTCAAATTAGAGAATTTAAAAACGTATAATGTAAAGAACCTGAGAATTCGACACTATTTTTTTTTTCTTCTTCTTTTTGCTATGAATGACTCTGACACTAATCCACTATGTATACATTCTAAGTTTTATAGAAGATACTCTACGAAAATTAAACAAAGATCAAAGACGACCCCCACATTCTTCAAAGACGAATATGCCAACTCGACGGTGCATGGACCATGAGAGTTCCCTTTAATGTTTATAAAAAAAAAAAAAAACCATGAGTTCCCTTCACCTCTTTTTTTGTTTCTTTTTCTATTTTATAATAACTAAATTTTTCATAATTATAAAAACACATGAATTTATAAATATAAACCTGTTTGTCTCGGTAGGGAGAACTTATAACGCAAAGGTGATTTATTTATTTATTATTACTGATTAATTTCTTTTTTTCTTTCGGGGTGGGTGAAAAGAAAAATGAAAGGAAGAAAAGTGAAGTCACAATAATTAATTTGTATAATAAAAATTTCGTCAAAGACGAACGAAGAAAATTCTGTGGAAACGATGCGCTTCTTCTTCTTGGTCTTCTACTCACACTGATATAGTCTAAACCCCTTAATTCTCAGCTAAATCTTTTTTCACCTATCATCAATGGCGGAGATTTCGGTTCTGGGTTTAACAACTCTCGTCGTCTTCTCATGGGCTGTATCAATCTGTACTTCTCTCCAAGATTCTGGGTCTGACGACAATAATGGAAGCTTTTTCACGGTCTCGAGCTTCAGATACCCAAAATCTGAAGTCAGGCCCTACGATACTCGTTACATCAGAGGTCTGTTTATCTGATCACTACTTTTTTTTGCCGATCATTTCAATTATCAGGATCTCTCTTTTTTTTTTTTTTTTGTTGGTCTTCACGAGCCTGATTCTCTGTTTGATTCCGGTACAGTTGATTTGCCTCCATGGTTCTCATCTTTGAATCTAGCTTTGGAATCTGATGTTGACATCGTAAGTATAAATTATACAGCTCAAAAGATTTGATTTTGGAGTTCAAAGAATATTTGATTGATTTTTGGATTTTGTTTTGTTTTTTCTGTTCGGTAGACTGCAAAGAGCATTTCGAAGATTTCGAAAAGTCTCCTTCCTGTGATATGCTTCAGAGACGGTAGTCCTCCTCTGCCTGATGCCTCAACCAATGCTCTGAAAGGTTTAGGTACGATTTAGGTAAACAAAAAAGAAACATCTAGTTGTGCTTCTTTGTCTGATTTATAGAGATCAAATACCTTACTATTTTAAGAAAGTGTATTTCTTTTAAATTTTTGTAGAGCTAGGACGGCTATTCAATGGATCTTTTGAAGGAGCTCAAGATATTGATATTGCGCAACAGTGTTACCCTATGCAGAAGAATATGTCCTTGAGGTTGACCAATGAACAGGTAATCTCTTGAAATTCACCCAAAAATTTGTGTGTTAGGACATTTTAAGGTGATGAGTTTCTTGTGTGTTGTTGTTGCTGCTTACAGATATCTCCTGGAGCTTGGTATGTTGGTCTTTTTAACGGAATTGGTGTTACTAGGACGCAGGGGAAAATGGTATGGGTGTTAAAATTGTTGCTTTCAATGACTTTTCATCTTTTCTTATCTAAATTAGATCTCTGATACATACTCGGATACTGCACAGATCGTTCGCTCCTCGGCCTTTTCATTTAGTGCCAACATTAGTGTTGAAGGTTGTAAAACCGCTACCATGTGGGGGCCTTCTTGCAACCAGACTATTTATGCGCTTTCATGTTCACGGTTCGATAACCAGGCAGCAAGTGTTGTTTCTTGCTCAGATTCTATTCCTAGTTCTTGTCTGACTAGTGTTGAAACGAAGACATATGCTTTAGATGTAGATGAAATAGCGGAACAATTAGTTATTATGGCATCCAATTTGAAAGTAGATTCCAATGAAACTTATCTCATGTGTTACGCCCGTTTTGGAGCTATTGCCTCAGAGACTCTACATGATTACGCTGGTAATATACACAAACTTCCTTTGGTTATCAACAAACCGAAAGCTGGTCGATGGTATATCGTTGCTAGTTTTCCCGGAAGGGAGAATAGACTTTTACAGGGCACAAATTCCAGTTCTAAGGTCTGCTTTTCGATGAATGTTAAAGTGCTGGGATGTCCCATGGGAAAAGCAGGACCAAATTGTGGGCAGCAAATCCACATGCTTCAGGTAATTTTCTCTAAAAAGCTTTTTGAGTATGTCAAAATCAAGATTGAGCTCTATACATATGGAAATTGTTGAACCACGATACATTTTATGCAGGCAGTAATGAGGAGAGGATCGTTGACACCATTTGAATCATATTATTTGCCGGTCAATGATGCTTTACCTTCAGGCTCGAGCACAGCTTTCCCCCTTGAACCCTTTTCCAGCAACGTTTCCTCTCATCCAGAATTAGACACAAGCACGTGGACTTATTTTCTCATGAACATCCCTCAAGGAGGTGCTGGTGGGCATATCCACTTCAGACTAACATCAGATTCCACGATACAGTATGAAGTATATCTTAGGTTTGGGGGATTGCCCACTGCTGATGACCGGGATTATTATTATGTGAATCGAACAAGTTCCAGCCGCTCAATGTTCTTCTCACTGTATAATTCTAGCCAAGAAAAAGTTGATTTCTACATCTTGTATGCTCGAGAAGGAACATGGTCATTCGGGTTAAGGCGGCTCAGTGACTCTACTGCTCCTGAAGGTCAACCTACTCTTGTATCTCTTTCTCTTGAAAGATGCCCGAGAAGGTGCTCGTCTCATGGGAATTGTCGATATGCTTTTGACGCTAGTGGATTGACATCCTACAGGTTTCTTCTACCTCGGCTCAGTCAAAATTTGTAAACATATGGTGAGTAGATTATTCTGAAAGTTTTTAACTTTCTTGTGTTGTGTTTCAGCTTTTGCGCTTGTGACCGAACCCATGGAGGCTTTGACTGTGGCATTGAAATTGTGTCACACCAAGGTATCTTAATCTAACAGTGTTTGGAATTTTACAACTTTTTTCTATGTACTCATGTGCTTTAAATCTGATGCAGGACATATCATTCAGTCTGTTGCTCTCATAGCATCAAATGCAGCGGCTCTTTTGCCAGCTTACTGGGCTCTTCGGCAGCGAGTAAATTTCCACTTTTCATTCGATGCTCTGTTTATTCCTATTTCCCTTCTGAAAGTTGATAATTCATCTTCAAAACAGGAGTATTCAGAGTGGGTTCTGTTCACGTCTAGCGGAATCTCGAGCGCTCTGTATCATGCATGTGATGTAGGCACTTGGTGTGTGTTAACTTACAATGTGTTACAGGTACGTGTAGTTGTTATCTTCATTATTGTCATCCTTTATGTGAAACTATACTTGGTTACAAGATGGTAACTTTTTTTTTCTGTTTGCCTTCAGTTCATGGATTTCTGGCTCTCTTTCATGGCGGTTATTGGTACTTTTGTGTACTTATCCACGGCTGATGAAGCAATTAAGAGGACAATACACACAGTCGTTGCCATCCTCACAGCTTTATTGGCCTTAACTAAGGCAACAAGGTATCTGAGATGTTCGACTGAATGGTTATGATAATTAGCACCTTGAAACTTTTTTTAAACCCTTACATTGGCTCGCTATTAATTTGCAGGGCGTCAAATATTATCATTGTATTAGCAATCGGGTCACTTGGTCTACTCATTGGGTTTTTGGTAGAATTTGTTACAAAGTATAGATCATATTGCGGATCATCTGGATTTTCATTGAACATGCTCGACAGGTAACATAATGAATCCATTCCCTTTCCTGAAAATGTTAATAACTATCACAAATTTGACAAATCATAACATATCCGAGCTCTGACATATGCTTGTCGTAGGCCACGGGCAGTCAAAGAATGGTTTAGTAATTTAATCAAGACGCTCAAGAAACGGTTTCGTTGGGGCTTTGTGGCGGCTGGTCTTGTAGCCTTTACCATGGCAGCCATAAGTTTCAAAGTGGAAACCAGTTCAAGCTACTGGATTTGGCACAGGTGTGTGTATACTGTACGTTAAGAGTTCAAATACGAGTAATATCGATTGGTATCACTTTCTGAATATTGACATATGAAAATTATGTGCAGTATTTGGCATTTCACCATTTACACATCGTCCTTCTTCTTCCTCTGTTCGAAGATTCCAATTGTAAATAACGAGAACCAAACCCACCCCGGAGGTGACAACTACGAGTTAACAAGGCAAGACTCGCTACCAAGAAACTAAGCATAAAGATAGAGGCTTTTTACCAAACTCTTGATGTGCCTTCTCTTATATCTATACCTAGTACCAACCAAAGAAGTGTTAGAACAACATGATAATGTGTAAATATTCAGGGGTTTTTTCTCTCTCACTTGGATTCTTTCATGGCATCCGGACCTCACTGCCAACTCTTTTGTCTGTATTCTTGTATGTTTGTGTACACATAGTGACAGGAAAATACCACTGGAATTGTTGTCCAGTTGAACCATTTGTATTAATTCCAGGCAATCTTTTGGTACGATGAGAGGCTTTGGCATTCTTCCACATTTTTTACTTGCATGGCTTGTTAAGCTAAACCAATTATCGTTGTGTTCATGAATCATGGTTATAGTTGCTAGACTGACTAGTCACCAACCCAACTGCAACCTGGAGTTTTGGGATTATTGCAATTTCTCCTCTCTGTTTTGCGCAGTAGAGCCGCTTGGTTCCAATGGCCTTCAGAGAGGTAAGCGTTTGACAAGAGAGAGTAGTTCACAGCTTTGCTAGGTTCAATTTCAAGGAGCTTCTTTGCACCCCATTTCATAGATTCTCTCTTCTCGTGGATGTTACATGCTCCTGTGAAAGCTGCCAAAGCATCTGTGCGTGGTTCTATAGGCATTGACCTTAAAACATCCAAGGCCTCGTCGACGAACCCAGCTCGACCAAGAAGATCGATCAGACAGGTGTAGTGTTGTTCCTCTGGTTCTATCTTGTAAACCTCAGTCATTAGTTTGAAGCAACGAAGCCCCTCTTGAACTAATCCCCCATGGCTACAAGCAGACAGAACCTCTAAAAAAGCGATCTTGTCTGGGTGAAGTTTCTGCAGCATACTTTCAAACATTCTCAAGCTTTCTTTCGCGAACCCGTGAAAAGCTAAAGCCCCGATTACTGAAGTCCATGAAACAAGACTGGGTACTCCGATCGATTGAAAGCACAGAAGTGCTTCAGATAAATTTCCAGTTTTGGAGTAAGCATTTACCAGAGAATTAGCCACAGAAAGAAAATCTGCAGAGCCACATTTAGTAACAATGGCTTGAATTTGCTTAATCTCCTGAATTGCTGAGAACTGAGCGCAAGAACTTAAAACGCTTGCAAAGGTAAACTCATCTGGTTGGAGATTCCCACGGAGCATCTGACCAAGAAGTCTCATAGCTTCTCTTCCTTCTCCATTTTGTCCATAACCCACAATCATTGCGTTCCAGGACACAACATTTCTCACAACCATCGATTCAAAAGACTCGAGAGCATCTCTCATATGGTTACTCTTAGCATACATATTGACCAATGCAGTCGCCACTGGAATGTCGAATTGAAATGACAGTTTGAAGACGATGGCGTGTATCTGCTTCCCTTGCTCGATCCTGCACGCACTGAGAAGACTGGAGAAAGTGAAATCATCACCAGTAAAGCTGTTATCTCCGGACCCCATTAGCTTGAGTAAACCAAAGGCTTCATCGATCATACCGTTAAGAACATACGACGAAACTAAAGCGTTCCATAGCACTAAATCTCTAACCAAAACCGTCTCAAAAACTTGTCTCGCTTCAGAAACGTGACCACATTTCCCATAGAAATCAACGAGACTGGTACTCAGGATGCAATTTGAATCGAGACCTTGTTTCAAAAGCAAACTGTGTAATTGGACACCAGCTTCTACGTGGATTGAATCAGTACACAACCGTATCAGGCCAATGAACGAGACATGATCCAAACTCACCCCACTGAGAAGAATCCGACTCAAATAACAAAAACCTAGACAAGCTTTGTGCTTGGTCTCGCCGTCTCTGTGAATGACCCCGTGAATCAAAATGTTCCAAGTAACAATATTTCTAATAGGCATTTCGTCGAAGAGCTTGTCTGCATCATCGAATCCTCTGCTTTTCATGTAAGCTTGCAAGAGCTTGTTCTGAAGGAACAGAGAATTGTAAGCCCCTCGTTTTACCATGAGCCCATGATCTTGTTTCACCTCAACGAGATTACTCAGTCTAGCAGATAACTTCGAAGAAGAAGAATTCGAATGGGTTCGGTTAGTTCGCGAGGAAGACAAATAGTTTTTGAAATGGACGGTTACGATCGAAGTTGAGCGGAACCTAAAACGCATCTCTACCGGAGACTGAAAAAAGACGGCATGGCTTGAAAATCTCTGACTCTCTTGAGTCGACTGAATCGAGCCGGTTATACAAAAATAGGTATGTGAATGTAATAGTTAATGACTAATCAGTAGTCACTAATGAGTTTTGTCGACAGACGACAGTAATCACAAATTGGTAATTACATTCATTCTTATCCTCTTCTCTCCCTAACATTAAAGGAAGTCGTTATATTATGCTAGGCCATTATGCTAATACAAGTATTTTTTTTTTATTAGCTAATATGAAATTACAGTATTTATCATGTAAATTTATTGAATCCCATCTCGTCCTTCATTGCTATGAGTTCAAACTTCAAAGTGTTCTATAAATCACAGTATACCACGCTTTGGTGTAGTGCAAGATGGAACACAAATCATTTGATTACATAGATAACTCAATTTATAAATATTATTTTATTCATATTCTATCATAAGTTAAATGCGTTTAATACAAACCATTTTGCATAACCTAAGAACTTATTTATAACAGAAACCGTAAATCAAAAGATTTTTGACCGACGATAGGAATTAGGTAAAAAAAAAAACAATACGTTTCATTAACAAAAAAAAAACAGCACTAAAAAAAAGGTTAAGTAAATAAACTAGATTTATTTTGATACGTTTCATTCATTTCATTAGTTAAAATAAAATAAAAAAAAATACAATGTCATTGGTATATAATTTATATCAAAGAACTTTTGATATCAGAGAACTAAATGGTAGCGAATTAGTAGTTTTTATTTGCCAAGGAGTATAGATTTATGCTAAAAATCAATTTTCTTCAAACATAGAATTGTGTAACATTTCTTCTTTAACCAGTTAAAATAATAATATTATGTTTAAAGCTCACTTAGAAATTTTAGGGAGCTAACGACTACATTCATATTTGATAATTAGTCGGATGGTAAACATTCTACTTATATTGTAAATAAAATTGAATGATATATTACATTGGTTTGCACTTATTTAGAATAATGCAGTACCGACAAATGATTTGTAATTTATGTTCAAACTATATATATTTTCTAACTAGTCTTTAAATACCGTTTTACATCATTGTGTAATATGATGGTTTTTATCATGCTATATGGGTTTGTTAGACTATTTCCATTTCTGAACTTCTAATGGATTTTTAACGCTTTTATGTATTAAAATAAATACAAAACAAATAAAAATCTAAGAATCTGACTTTTAAATCTTTTAAACCATCATTAACGCAAATATTTTAGGAGTTTTTTAACAATATTTTCAATTAAAATAATTAAAAGAAAAAATTTTAGTTAAAAAATGTTTCTTATTTAAGAATATTAAACAATGTTTTTTATTGTTATGTCAGCTTTTTATCTAAATTTAATATTAAAAAAATACATAAAAAATCTAAAAGAATTTCTGGGTTAATGATGTTTTTATATAAAAACTCTTTCTTAAAATTTTTTTACTGATGTGATACTATCTGATTGGGTGAAAAGTGAGGAAAAAAACAAATGGGCTTTACCATTTCATTTTCATGTTTTGAGATTAGTCCAAAGAAAAGCAAGTAGACTCTATTATAATAGATGTTAGAAAAAAAAAAAGACTCTATTATATTATCTAAAACTGTTAAGAACTTCATAAAGGATTTAGAGATGGAGATGCTATTAGTGTTTGCAAGTATTTAACTCAACCTGTGGGTTAACAATTAACTAGAGTTAATACGTCATATTTGATGGTACCAGTCTTTCTCATTTCCAATGCGTCTTCATATATATAAACCGTCGTGCTTCGTCAATAAATCATTTCTCTACATTTTGTAAATACCAGCCAAACAAAAAAAAGAAGAAAACGCAGGAAAATTAATCTGATTTCTTAATAAGAGAAAGGTTAGTGATTCCGCACTCATATTATAATTTTTTCGTTGGCGATTTTCGTTTTTTTTCTGTCACATTGTCTACAATTTAGTAATTTGGGGGGAAAAATAGTTTTTGGTTTTGAGGAACAAGGGTCTGTATCTGTGAAAAGTTTGATTTGTGACCCTAAACTTCTTCTTCGGTCACCATCTATCAAAACCCAAAACCTGGAGAGAAAAAGAGAAAATGGCGGGTCAAGGGAGGTGGGGTTTTTCAGAAAGGCAAAAAACATGCCCTAGTTTTTTCGATTTTTATGTTTCCCGCTAAAAAAGCCCTAGTTCCGCTATGGAATCTTTACAAGTTCACGATTCTTTAGATCCCCTTGGGATTTTTCGGTCCTCGTTCTTGTCGTCGTCCATTTCCTAGGTTTTCCGGTTCTCTTTGGATTACCCGCTTTTGTTCTTCCTATTTGTTCTTGTGCTGGAGAGATAACTATAAAATGGGATCTATAAATGGCTGTAGGGTTCGTTGCTCGTCGTCGATGGCTGGATGGTCGATGGTAGCGGACGAGGATGCCGCCGATTCTTGCAAAACCTCGAAGAATCTCCAAGTGAATAAGTCTCCTGAAGCCGTTAACTACCCAGATTCTAGAGTGTTGGGGTTTGAAAAGAAGATTGAGGAACTCGCCTCCTTGTTCCAACGCTTACTCGAATCTTTCATCGGCGAGTTTTGTTCGGCAGATAGTCTTCCGCCGATGACCGGCGACAGGAGAGCCGTCAATTTGTTCATTCTTTTCGTGAACGTGAGTCACAGAGGCGGTTTTGATGCTGTTGCTTCATGGGATGAAGTTGCTCAAGAGTCTGGATTAGGGTTTAATAACTCAGCATCTGCGAAATTGAGCTATGCCAAGTATCTTGATGCACTTGCTCGATGGCTGAACAGAGTTATTGCAGGTGATACCGAAGGTACTAGCGTGGAGCTGTCTGGGATCTCGGATGTTTTGCTGCGTAAACTTAAAGATTTTCTATCTCAAGTGAAAATGAACTATGAGCTGTGGAAAGGTGAGGCTGCAATGGAGTCAGGCGCAGAGCTTAAATGGTTTATATCAAAAACCAAGAGAAGATATGATAAGTACCAAACTGGTGATTCTAATACGAGTGATAAGTGTCTGGAGAAACTTATGAACCTTGGTACTGGTAACAAGGAATGCTTTTCGCCTGGGAAGAGAAAACGGGAATGTCCTTTAGAGACATTGGAATGGTTAAGCGAGGTTGCCAAGGATCCATGTGACACATCTATTGGTACTTTGCCAGATAGATCAAAGTGGGAATCTTATGCAAGTGAAGAGCCATGGAAACAACTTCTTCTGTTTAGGGCCTCAAGAACAAAAACTGATCCAGCTTGTGAAAAGACTTGGCAGGTGGGTATTCGAGAAATTTGCATTTTGCACTTTGTGAACTAAGCCCACAGGATTTAGATGCACCAACTTTCCTGCTTTACTGATTTGAAATTCATTATTGACTGTTGATTATAAGCGTCAAGGTGTGATTTTTTTGCCTGTAGAGTCATGAATTTTTTAATATGTCTTAAAAGCATTTTAAGGAGTTGCTAGTAGCAACTTAGGACATGCTGGAACAGCTTTTATCATAAGAAATTTGATTGTCTATAATGTCGGCTTCCCTGAATAGCACCATGGATTATTTATTGCTAGGGAACATTCTCTACACAGAGGTTGTGAATCGTGTGTGATTGAAATAGAATCTAATTAATACGACGGTGATTGTTAATCTTATGCCATTCAAGTCTTGATGATTTTCTCCTGTGTTTCAGAAACTCCAGAAGATGCATCCATGTCTGTATGAAGATAGTGCTGGGCCTAGTTACAATCTAAGAGAGAGACTAAATTTCGATGGGAGTCAGTTAAATGAGAAGAAACCTGGGAAAGGCAAGATATCTTCAGAGAATGGCTCGGCTTCAAACAGTTCAGATGAGGAGGATAGACCAGGTGCTCTAGTTGGTTCAGGCTATCAAGCTGAGGTACCTGAGTGGACTGACATCAGATCTGAAAGCAATGCAAAATGGTTGGGCACTCGGATTTGGCCACTGAGCAAAGATCAAAACAACAGTAATCATCTTATTGAAAGAGATCCAATTGGAAAAGGAAGACAAGATTCTTGTGGCTGCCAAAATCGAGGTTCTGTTGAATGTGTCAGATTTCATATCACTTCAAAACAGGAGAAACTGAAGCTTGAACTTGGTTCAGCTTTCTACATGTGGTGTTGTGATACTATGGGTGAAGGTGCGCTGCAGTATTGGACAGACATAGAACTGGAGAAGGTAAAGTCTTTGATGACTTTTCCACCCACACTTAGCCCATCATTCTTCGACGAGCTCAAGATTATGCTTCCTTCAAAGAGCAGAGGAAAGATTGTGAGCTACTTCTACAACGTGACCCTTTTGCAGTTTAGAGCAAATCAGAGTAGAATCACACCTGAGGAGGTAGACAGTGATACTGATCAGCTCTACAACCTTGCAACAGCGAATGAAGATCCAACCCCGGAAGCAAACACATCTCAGAAACCCGTCCTGCTTACGCCTAAGAAAAAGAGGCGTCGATAGAGAGAGCACCCTGTTGAGATTTAAGTTGGAGCAGTTGTTTTTTTTTTCCTCTTCTTTTTTTTTTCTTCTTTCAATCTCTTTTTTGGAGGCATCTATTGCCATTGAAACTGCTTTAAACTCTGGGGGAGGAAAAGTCATCTATCGACACACATCGGCTCAGCAAATTCTCGTTTTGGTTTTGAGGTAAATATACTTCCATCTCTCCACTCTTTTGATGATCCTACACCTACACGAGTATTCTTTTTGGGTTGGCATTGATTAAAAGTCTTTGCCAAAACTGATGAACTAGAGAGAAGGTTTGTACAACAAGTACAGTGAAATTTCGGATTAGTTTGGTGAATACAAGAGAGGCAAAATGTAATTGCTATTTGGTTTCCTAGGGATTGTATGAAATGAGTTTTATACCTCAGTATCATGGTTTCGAGTAATCTCACATCACTTGAAACCTCGATATCTCATTTTATCTTAAAATCTCACACAAACTAAGTTATACATAATTTCATTGGCTTATTTGATAATTCAAAAACGTACTAGTCTCTATGTGGTGGTTGATTGCTTAAGAGGCTTAAACCAGTTCGTATGTAAACTAGATAATCATGTAGTCATCATCTTAACACAAAAATTAAAAATATGGGATTTATGATGAGAAAGTTAAAAGCCCAATATATATCAATATAAATAGTGTAGATATCAATTTTGGTTGACCCAAAAAAGTTGTCATAAGCTGGGCCAATTGTTTGCGCGTAGGCCCATTATGGAATCCACGTAAAATCCACACCCTCATAGTTAACCCACGCGCATCAAAATCGCGTGGGTATAACCACAGCGAAAATAGGTCGAAATCAACTGAATCCAACAATTTGGAGTCCAAGGGCGCGTGTGCAATTTTTCTTATTTCTTCTTTTTTTTTCCGGAATTCAAGGGACCGAAGTAACATATTATTAATTAATGTCGTTCGGTTTTAATAAACCATGTATGTTAAGAGATTGGATTGAGGATTAACTTAATGCATGTAGACACATATATGTTTTTCCATTTAAAAAAGACACGTAATATATTGTCATAAGTTTATAGCTCACGTTTTCTTTTAAAATAAATATTTTTTTTTTGGTATCATCGATTGTTCAAACATCATTGGACAAATGATACTTATGATATAAGTACACAACTCCCGTTGTATGGTAACAAACAAAACATTCAAAAAAATTATTATAAATAATAAATTTTTCCGGTTATATTCATTCATTTTCTATTGAAATAATGTTATTATTAAATGTAATTAATATCAAAATATATTGAAAATAATAGAATAATTTCTAAATTTCTCTACTTTATGGATGATTGAGATTAAATCTATAGAAACCCTAACGAGTAATTAGGTTCTTTCTCCACCTATAAATACTTGTCATTAAAACTTAAGAAAAATAACACCTAAAAATTATAGGGAAGAAGAAAAAAAATCTAATCATAGCTTAAACATTTCATCTTCTATCCAAGAGTTCATCTAGGGAATATATAATTCTATAAATCTTTTTATGAATCTATTATGTGATCATCTAGTTGTTTAAAGATTTTGGGATTCATCTAAATTTTTCACTTACAATTATGGGTAATTGAAACTAGAATAATGAGCTAGCATTTGATTTGCATACGCTTGAAATTGAATAATTAATTTACTAACCATTAGTTGTTAAAAACCTTATGGAAATAGTGGGATAAAGACTACACTTGTTAAAAAAAACAAAAAACAAAAAAGTGTAGAAGACAATATTTGTGCAATTATCATCATCGTGTCTTTTCTAACATTATTATATTGTTTAATTGATTAAAAACTTGACATGTCACTACTTATAACAGTGTTTTGAAACTCAATAGTATATGTGGAGCAACTATATATATTTAACTATTGGAATTTGAAAATAGAAGGTTTTGCTAATAAGATTATAATTCTTTAAAAATGATAAAAATATGATATTTAATGATAGAAAAAAATATATAGAATATTTTGTTGATTGGCCAATAATATTTTGCAGCTTGTCGAGCTAAGAAATGTTGTGTCTTCCGACATTCTGATGTCCAATCAAGAAAAAGTATCAGCAGAAACGGTGATGATGTGGTGTTGTTAAATTTGTGTGATGATCTAATTTTTTTATTAAACTTATTTGAAACTTGACATATGTTGTAATACATCGTTAGTTAATCAAATTTTTGTTAAAATATATAAAAAGTTAATTTATTTATATCTTTTTTTTCTCCAGTTTTTCCTCAGAAATTTTTTCAAAGAGTAACAAAAAAAAGAAAGAAAAAAAGAAGAACAAAGGTAAAAAAATGTCAAATGAGAAGAGCAAGACTTAAAAACATTGTATTAATTTTTTTAATTATTATTTGAAAGTTAAACCTTGTGATCCCGGTGGCAATTTTTTTCTCTATTAATTTTTATTTTATTTAAATAAATGAGGTGTTATAGCGTGAACCCGAGAAAGAATTGTTTCAAAAGAAAAGAGGAAAATAATGAAAAACAAAGGGAAAAGGATAAATGATACAAGGCAAACGTCCATTTCATTGATCTTGTCTTATATTTTCATTTCATCTCTTCTTCATTTTCGAATCTTTTTTCTCTCTCAAACACCAGATTCTAGAAAGAAGAAGAGGAAGAAGAAGAACGGATAATCGTCATGGCTTCGCCGAGCAAACGCCGAGAGATGGACATGATGAAATTGTCGGTCAATTTTTTCCTGTTGATTTAAAATTTATCTCTCGATTTGGCTCTCTTTTCTTATGAAACTTTCCCCCTTTTGTTCTGGGTTTTGATCTGCTGATGAGTCTCTTCTTTCAAAAATTGTTTTATTATAATTGGATCAGGATGATGAGTGATTACAAGGTGGATACAATCAACGACGATTTGCAGATGTTCTATGTGACATTCCATGGACCCACTGACAGTAATTCTCCAAACTCTGTGTCCTAATTTAATCTCTTGATTTTTGCCTTTGTGCTTATAAGCTACTTGTTGAAATGCCGGAATGAAAACGAACGAGTCTTTGTGTATTTGGTCTTCGCACTAGTCTACAACTTCAGATTCATCATCTCTCTAATATATGATAGTTGATAGGGCTATGATAGGATGAATCTCAAGTCTACAACTTCAGATTCATCATCTCTCTAATATATGAAGTGCCTCTTTTTTGTGTTGTGTTGTGTTTTTTTTGAAGGTCTTTATCAAGGAGGTGTGTGGAAGATAAAAGTCGAACTCCCTGAAGCTTATCCATACAAATCTCCATCAGTTGGATTTGTTAACAAGATTTATCACCCCAATGTAGATGAATCGTAAGTGAGACCCAAACCGTATATATAAAAAGTTTCTCGCTGCATTGCAAGAGCGTCATTGATTCAATTTCGAGATGTGTTTGTGTTTGCGTGCTCTAATAAACTCGGTTTCGTGTTTTGTGGTAGTTCGGGCGCAGTTTGCTTAGATGTAATAAACCAGACATGGAGCCCGATGTTTGGTAATATAATTTTGAATGCCTTTGTATCATCTGTTTGTGTTGCATCCATTTAAAGTTGTGCTTTGTTTAGCAGATCTTATCAATGTTTTCGAGTCATTCCTTCCGCAACTGCTTCTGTATCCAAACCCATCAGATCCTTTTAATGGAGAAGCTGCCTCTCTGTTGATGCGTGACCGCGCAGCCTACGAGCAGAAAGTCAAAGGTTCAAAAAAAAAAAACACCCTTTTCTTCCGACTTGCTTCTCTATTCAACCTCTTATTGACACACATTTATAATCTTTGACATTTGAAGAGTATTGTAAGACATATGCTAAACCAGAGGACATAGCACCTCAGGAGAACTCAAGTGATGATGATGATGATGATGATGATGATAGCATGAGCGAAGCTGGTTCGGACTCTGATGACAACGAAGAAATTGCTGGAAAAGCCGATCCATGACTGTTACAAATCAATCTTTCTTTGCTCTTTCATTAGTTCATTTCCAGATATTAAACCATTAATGTCCATTGACAAAGAGGAGTTAACTTTCCTCTGTAAATCTGTAAACCCTTATGATTATTCTTTAGGAATATTGAAATTTCCTTTGTTTTAACTGTAAATAAAATGTAACAATTTGCAATCAATCCTACAACAATAATAATAGAACATGAATCCAGTTTCTCAATTTGTCTGTTTTTATCCTCCAATTTTTTATTTTATTTTATACATGAACACATCTATCTAAAGACGGATGCTGCAGACAAAAGGACTTTCTTCTAAAAAATTACTGTAAATTTTTCGGTGTTACAACCTAAAGAGCAACAACATATTAAGAAGGGAATAATAAGAGCTATGGAATTATTTGATTACTAAGGCCAAAGACTCGCTGCTGCTAGATTTGCTTTCAATTACCACATTGCAATCACATCTGAGCACTAAGGACAAAAGAGGCTTAGCTAATCCTTTCAGAGTCCTGTCTACAAATGGCTCGGCCTTCTCTTACCAGAATCCGTCCTTAACCTCTTCACCGGATTAGCCCATCCCACCGAATCACCAGCCGCACCGCTGTTGTTTGGGTGAGTGGCTTGGTTTGGCCAGCGTTGCTGTTGAGCTAGCCTTGTTTCCCTTGTAAATGAACCAGACACAGGACTTCTAAGCCCACGACCTATCATAGCTGGGGGCGAGACCGGGCTGCTGGAGCCAGCGGTTCGGGTTCTTGGAGCCGACTTTTCTCTGTCTTTTCTCTTCTTCTTGCAGATTACTAATTCCCCTGGATGGGCTAATATTGGAGAGTCATCGGTGTGGCTTGATGTCCCGCCAATCTTTACTTCTTTCTGAGGTATCTGTACTCTGATCCTTGTGTTCTCGCGTTGTTGAGGTCTCTGAGGAGAGCTTGGCTCGGATTCCACCTCATTTACCGGCTTTTGTCTCTTACCCTGACTAATACCTGCTCCTCTTGGAGACGGTGTAGATACCAAAGTTGGGGTTGGGCCAGAGAAGGAAAGAGCATTCCTTGCTTCCCGGAAATCTGTGTCTGGAAAAGACATTTTCAATAGATCAAAGAACAGATTGTGAACCTTCCTTGCTTCAGATCTCACCTGCATATGATTTTGATTAGCTTTAATAAACTCATTTGGCTTATATATCAAACACACAAAATTGAAAAATTTCACTTTTATTTAAGACGGAAAATCAAACCTCGTGTGAGAATCCATAAAATTGCATTGCTCCCCTTAGCATAAACTGCACGTCAGATGCGAGTTCCATAACTCCTACGTACTCTAGCCTTTCCACCCGGAGATCTATCTCTCGTAGTTCCAAAAGATTATTTACACCTCCAGCTGCATAACCATTCTGAATTCTCTTCCACAAATTTGTCAGCATAGGTACAATCTGCTGACCTTCCTTGTCAATTCTCCTTTGGAGCTTGCTAATGACGTTTTTGCACTGCAAGGTCAAGAACTGGGTAAGTTCAGACAAGCCAAACAAAATAGATGTACTCAACCATAAAAGAGAATGAAATGAAATATCTTCCACTTGATAGAACATACCCGTTTCTGTATGATGTGGGACATTCTTGCACCTGCATTTGAAGAGCCAATGGGACTAGTTCCATCCCATGTTTCTCTGGCAGCTTCAGTGTTGTCCTCCACGGGAAGCTGTGTGATATTCAATCTACCAGATTTTGGGGATGATACATGCAGCTTAGACGTATTAGCTACCTTCTTTGCAGGTAAACTCCTAAGTCTCGAGGATGAATCACTCCGATCTAGTCTTGAACCATGTGAGTCAACAACTGTCCTCAACTTTGATCGATAGCTACGATCGACTTGCAATGGCTGAGCTGCATGCATATCACCACCGTCTAATCTTTCTGCTGTTTGACGGGGTCTTAGACGAATACTCCGTTTCCGTTTTATTGTAGGTTGCAAAACCTGTTCTTCTTCCCCTTCCTCACGGTCATGGGCCCAACTTCCTGATCGTTGGAGATCTATGTGAGAATCCCCCGATGCTGCTATTTCCCCCTCTTCTAGGTCGTCCCCCTGTTAAACATCATTAAAGAAATAAACATTACACAAACGACAAAGAAGAAGAGAAACCTGCAAGACAAACTCAGGTGCCTACCAGTCTTTTTGAGACAGAACCTGGCCTAGTGTCCAATGCAGACAAAGAGCCAAACTTTTGTGAAGAAACAGGAGAAGCCATTTCTTTCGATCTATGACTTTCTGGCGACGATCCTGACGAACCAGCATCATCCCGTGGAGGAATTTTTTTATAACTACCTGAACCCGGAGGGTAATCATAACCACAGACAGGATTCTCTCCATCAGATTCGCCCTTGTTGGTTTGGTGATCACCAAGAGCACCCGTTAGTTCGTCATCATCAAATTGTCGAATGTCTCCCTCTTCTTCATTCCCAGAGTCAATATTCCTTTCCTCAGAGCTTTCATCAGAGTATCCTCCATTGTCATCTTCAATTTCCTTGTAGTTAATCTTTTTGCTCTTGGGTCGCCCCCTTTTCCTCTCACCTCCAGGGCCACCAGTTTGCACAATCAGATTACTGCTTGACAACATGTTCTTTGACGGTTTCTTAGATAAATCAGCAACGGCAGAATTCACCTCTCTGGTACTAGCTCGAAGCCACTTAGGCACCTGCTCATGAGAAGTCATCTCTTTGGTCCAGTCAAATTCTTCATCCATCTGATCAAATAACTCAACTTCCTCCTCGCTTCTGGCAATCATCCTGTTCACCTCATGAAGAGAAGGTACATCATGGACGGTTTCTTGATATCTCTCTTCATCATGTAATAAAGTCTCCAATGTCATTCGTCGCTCTTCATGAGTCGTCCTTTGGTCAAAACGCCCAGCATTAATGACTTCATCAGCCATGTCGATCTTATACTGTTGAATATTATTCCTTATGAGACCCTCTATAGATCCTATGTACCGGTCCTTCCCAGCCAAGTCATCCTCTATATCTATTGAACCACCACTTCTAAGCTCGTCCTCTTTTTGATGGCTGGAAATTTTTTCAACAACTGCCTCCATATAAATCACTTTAACTTCCCTTGTCTGCCCAATACGATGGGCTCTGGCAACTGCTTGTTCCTCATTCTTGGGGTTTGGATCCGGATCATATATCACAACTGTGTCAGCAGTCTGAAGGTTCAGACCCCTTCCAGCTGCACGTATGCTAAGCAGGAAAATAAAGCAATCAGTATCAGGATCATTGAAATCCACAATAGCTGATTCCCGATCTTCTAGGCTAGTAGTCCCATCTATTCTTCTGTATACAAGTCTCCTCCATTGCAGATACTCTTCCAAGATATCAAGGAGTTTAGTCATTGTACTGAAGAGCAATACACGATGGCCTGTCCTCTGTAGCTTTATAAGAATTCTATCTAGAATCCACAATTTTCCACATGACCTTACGAGAAAATCTTTGGAAAGATCATTGAAATATGGATAATTGAGCAAAGGATGATTGCATGCTTTCCTCAACTCCATGCACCTATTATTCAAAGTTCTATATATCTTGGCTTGATAAATCGGATTCTTCTGCGCTCTAAGTTTTTCATCGTCTGGATCCACTCTAAGAGTTCCAGTAGCTTTAATCCAATCATAAACGGCACTCTGAATAGCAGACATTCTACATCTTAAAACTACGGAAACCTGCAACCGAAATCAATGTCAGAAGAATCATCTAAACGAAAAATAATGGCAGAGATATATGACAGATCCTACCTTAGGAGGAAGTGAACCTTCCACATCCTCAACACGGCGTCTGAGCATGAACGGCTCCAAAATTTGATGAAGCCTGTGAATGACTATGACCTTTTTCTCAGTCTCCAGCCAGTCGTCCTCTATATTATGCGCAGGACCTTCTTTTTGAAAGGGTTGCGCGAACCAATCATGAAATGCTTTTCGATTGTCAAAGACATCAGGAAGGAGGAGATTCAATAGTGACCAAAGCTCTTTCAGATCGTTCTACAAGATTCAAAAAAAGCAGAATAAGAATCGTCTGTTTCACTCTCGCACATAATATGAACAACTCATAGAATCTTGGTTCAGTTGTTAGGTGCAGTAATTTATGCCCAAGTAGCTCTACGGTTACCAACCTGTAAAGGTGTTCCAGTGAGAAGTAATCTCCTCTGGCAGCGATACCGATCAAGATCTCGGGCCAAAACAGATTCTCTGTCCTTCATACGTTGTGCTTCATCAATTATAATATATTTCCAGTCAACTTTTGAGAGTTTTGATCGATCATACATAATGAACTCATAAGTCGTAACGAGGACATTGAACTTCATGGCGCAAACCTCCTGAGTTAAAGAACAGGGGATGTATCAATCAACGATTTCAAAACAAAATCTGGAGCAAATGCAACTGTTTTCAAAATTTTACCTGAGAGAACAATTTTGAACGTTGATCCTTTGTACCAACATAATATATGCATGAAACCGATGGCAACCAAGTATGGAGTTCACTCTGCAAATAAAAAAAAAACCGTTAACAGTGTAATAAGTTATCAGATAGAAGTCGACAAAAGATACCAAAAACTGATAAGTATTCCAAGGAATACAAAAGAGTTCATCAACTGGAAATGGCCATGTCAACACAACTACAGCTAGCTAGAGTCAGCTAAGCATCAATAATGGATACAAATACTCGTGGGTTGTGGGGAAACGAGTCTGAGTAATTATGAGTTGCGAGACTTGGTGCATGGTATTTGTGAAAAAATGATAGAACATTCTAACAGAAAATACAAACCTTCCAATTCACCAGAACAGCATTGGGAACAATGATGAGATGAGGTCCATAGTTCCCCTTAAACTCCATAAGGTAAGCAATCAATGCCATTACCTGCACAACGAAGACAGAAAACAATCAACACATAATGCCGGGCAGAAGATAATGCTTTCGTGCTTGCCACAGGCGATAAGTACAGTAATTTCCAGGAATCTCTGAAAATTAAGAACAGAATTAACCTGCACAGTTTTTCCAAGACCCATCTCATCAGCCAAAATCCCATTTAATTTGTTATTGTACAATGAGAGCATCCATTGCAATCCAACCTGAGTGGCACAGAGCGGAATACCTTAGAAACCATCAAAATATGGCACAGCAGAGAAAAGAAATTCCCAATACAACAACATAGAGCCTGGATGGAGGAAATACCAGCTGGTAATCACGCAAAGTTCCAGCTTGAAGCATCGAGGGTTGTCTCACAACAACTTCATTTACAGCATGAGCCAGCGTATAATACCTAGGGTTCGACATAACAAAACGGGTAAAGAAAATGATGAAGACAGCATCCAAAGAGCACATACTTGTATGTTGTGTACAATCTGAGTGTCAGTATTTTACAGATAAGCATATACTTTTACAGCACATATTATCAATTAGGAGTAACACCCGGTACTTTGCTATTTGCCCGTCTAAAATATGGTTGGAGTGAGTAATGACTTACTTGTTGACAGATGAATTATCTTTTGGCGCATTCATTTCCATAAATCTATTTCTGATCACAACTTCTTCTCGAGCACACGCAGCTGCTGCCCTGACCTCTTCTTCTGACAGGCCCTGCATCAAAAAGGGAAACGGATAAGCTACTGTCCACTATTAACTTTGAAAAAAGAAGATTCCTATTTTCTGGGACATGCAAAGTCAACATTTGAGCTGAAATTTGAAGAGTTATCTACAGACAGTAATGGAAAAGTAGAGGTGGAGTAGAGAAAGCAGTATAGATACCTGCAATCTTGCTGCAACCGCTGCAGCATTTGCTGCCTCCTCCACTTCCTGTTGATTCTTTGTGGCAGTAATCTTTCCTCCAAGTTTATGGAGATAATCTTCGGTCTGGGTCAAAAATGAGGAGAGAACAGCGTATCTTTCAGCAGCATCACCGGGTATATTTGTTTGCTGTTCCAGCAACATCTCTCTGTACCTTTCTACATCATTATTTTTCAATGCCTCCATTCTTTTGTTCCGGCCATCATCTTTTCTCTTCGAGAACTCTCTCAGCATCTTTTCGTGGTATTTGGCCACTCCCCTGTTACGAGCAGTGCGTGCATCACGTATAGCCCAGTGAGCCTCAAGGAGTTTCTTACGCCACTGAAAAATGGTTTTCAGCTGCTTCTCTCTAACAGCTTTCTGGCTGGCCAGTACTTGTCTATTCATCTCAAGGCGTTGTCGTTCGCACAACCTCACAAACTTACGGTATGGTCTATCAGGCATGGACATTATCTCCTGTTGTTGTCGATCCACTTCATCCCTAACACGAGACTGAAGATCCGATAGCCTAAGCTTTTTCTCCTCAATTTGAAGGCGCAAAACAAGATCAGGCCTAATTCTTTTCCTTTCTAAATTTTTTGCCAGTAGACCATTGATCTTCTTCAAACTGTCCGTTCGTTTCTTATTAAAGAACTCTGCACCTTCTTCACAAATGAGATCTTTGATGTCATATGCTAACGTGAGATTGTTATTGGCATTGGCTGTTGCAGACCCATAAGAGTCATGCTTTCGAGTGAAAAAGGGAAAATCAAACAACGGTCCATGATATTTCCTGGCAGAGGCTGTATCCTTGGGCTGCTGGGGAGAGTTTGCTTGCGGAGGAACATTAGATTGGCCTCCATCAGATGCAACAGCTTTTCCCTTATCAACATTAGAATCACTTCTAGGAGTCTGTTGACTACTAGCATCTGCTCCTTGGTCTGACTTAACAGGGAGTACATCAGTATGTTGCTCCTCTTTCGTAACCGGATCAGTAGAAGCAGCTTCTTTTCCCAGGTTTTGAAATAAATGACTGTGACCCGTCGCCAAAGCTACTTCGGTATCTCCAACATTATCTTCGTCTTTAGAAAAAAGCTGGCCATTTGAAGAAGCAGCAGCCTGAGACTCTTGGCCACACTCCAGCGACCTCGCTTGGTCTTCTACAGTTTTGTCTGAAGATCTATCCTGAACTTGTACTCCAACAGGAGAAATGTGCCTCTGCATCTGCAGTTCAAGCGGTGGTGGAGCAATAGCGTGAAGCAGCTCCTGAGGCAACGAACTTTCTCCTTTCTGTCGTAGAAAGCACACACACAAAAAAAAAAACAATCAAGCTGATTTGCAGATTAACACTTTACATTAGAAAAATGAGGAGAAAGACAGAGATAAAAACCTTCAAACGCCTAAATGCCAGTATCTGGGCTTTGAGAACATGGAGTTGTTGTTTAGTGAATCCTGATCGCTGCTGTGCTTGTTGGGTCCCCTGTCCACTCTGAAGGGACGAGTTACTGAGTGGACCAGCATCAGACGGAGCTGCTAAATTGGGCGTCGGTGCATTCAGTTGCCTAGGCTGCTGCATTTGCAAATGTTCAGCAGAACCTAAACTTTTTTTTGTAGACGCATTTTGATCCAAAACATGTGTCTCATTTGCAGACGTCTGCATGGAATTTCCTGAGGGCATCCCATTGGTAGACTGAACTAAATGTCGAGGATACACTGGATTATCTCTCCCTTGGATGGAGAAGGGATTCGCTACAGGGTTCACAATTCTAGGACTGGAAGTCGAGGCTAATGAGCTGGTACATATTGCATGTCTGGCCTTCGCTGATCCCGAGTGCCCAGAGATATCACTAGCAGAGTTGGTACGAGGTGAATTATCACCTGGAACAACTGAAGATGAGGCCGGCTGGCTAGAGATTGGAATTGATGGTGACTGTGAAGCTACATTGCCTTCATTAGCTTTCTGTTGGGCAGCCATTCTTGCCTGAAGGATGTGCGCCATTTGGCTGGCGTTGGCAGGATGTGAGAGATCAATATTACGCTCACGCGCCCATGCCTGCATCGCCTGCCACTGCTGTGCAAATGCGAGTTGGTTGGTTCCCATGTTGTTGATACCCTGCGGAGCCTGTGGTGCCTGCATCGGCCTTGTGATATTTCCTGGCATTAGTTGTCCTGTTCCCACCTGCTGAGGAAGAGGTTTTGATTCGTTCCTTTGTTGAGGACCTGATTCCACCTGCCTCTCACCGCGAGCAAACTGTTCACCCGATGGCTTAGACGATGAGGCCTGGGGCTGTGCAGATGCCTGCATCGGAATCATGTCTTGCATATTCAACATTCCCATTCTAGCTTGCTGCTGTGCTTTTTGTTGCTGTGCCTGTAAAGCAAACTGAATATACGCTTGCTGCATTGGATTAAAACTTTGCTGGCCCTCTTGGGAAGAACCCTGTTGTTGTTGAGGAGACTCAAAGAATTTCCTAGACTGTTGAGGCTGTTGCATAGAGCCCGGAGACGAAGAAGCAAAGTTGCCACCTGCCATCATTCCCTGAACCCCACCAGCATGATACGCAAACATGCTATCATTTGCCTCTGAGTTTCTCTGCTGCTGCCATGTAAAAAAAAAAAAAAAAGCACAAGAATCAAGACTAGTATGCAATGAAATGAAGCATCATCTACGATTCAGAGCAACTATTCGTCAGTACATAAACAAATATAGTTATTCCAAGAGGCCAGAAGAGGAGACAGAGACCATTACTCAACATAAGAAGGGAGCTTCAAACTAAAGAAATTGGTGAGTTTCCTTAAACACAGAATCGAGGAATTGAATAACAGACAAAAAAATGGCGACTGCAAAGAGCACTTCACTCCTCCAAACGAACCAAATCCCCAATTTCCCACACACTTTAATAACTTTCAGTTGCATTTCAGAAGAATCAGCTACCTGCCTAGACGCCAGCTGCTGCTGCTGCTGCTGCTGTTGCACAGATGAAGATGAAGAAGACGGAGACGCAGCGGATGACGTGGACGCGGTCCGACCAGCTGGACCCATGCCCGGATTACGGGCGGGCCCTCCGCCACTGCCTCCAGATTGCATGCAATTCTTCTAAGAATCTGACAGTCACTACACTCGATACAATCAAAACACAATTCAAAGGTAGAAGAAGACACAAGTTCGAAACTCTACCCAACAAAAAAAATCCCTCCAAAAAGAAAAAAAAAATCGGACAGAAGCACTAGCAAAAGAAAACCTCGAATAGTAGCAACGCTCGAAAACGGAAATTTACAGAGCCCACATCGACACACTCAGTCGTTAGCCACTCTCGTTCTCTCTCTCTCTTTAGATTTGCATCGATTTTGGGGGTAATCTCAGGAAGAAACGAAACTCGCGGGATGCAACGGTTAAACCAGATCCTTGTGGGGGCTTCTCGATAAAAAAATGGGAGGGAAACGAAATCCACGGAATCGATGATCGATTCCTCTTCAGAAATTCACGCGATCAGAAATTTCTCGCAGTCAAACCCTAGCTGGTTACTTCCCTTTTTTTTTTCTTTTTCTTTTTTTTTTTGGGAGGGGTATTAATCTGAGTTTTCTCATTTTATGTTTTTTACTTTATTTTATTTTTGATTGTTGGGCCCCACGCTCTCGATACAGTTGGTACACGGAAAATGGGTGTCACGAGACGACCTCGATTTTCACTATTATTACCTAAGTGCCCTTCAAGGTATTAGAGTTGCACAAATAACGACGAGACACGTATGATTTAGCGCTGTGGAAAATAGTCCTCGTTTTTATTTGCTACCCAAAACTTAGCTTTTTTTTTTCTTTTTCAAATGGGATGACTTTTGTTTTCCCATGTTAATTCAGATTTACATTTATTTCTGTATTGAGTAAGATTAGTAAATCATATTAAAAAAATGTAAAAACAAATTCAACTAGTAGTGTAGTAAAGTAACAGAGCAACACACAACAACAAAATAAACTTTAAACATGAAAAGTACCGTAGATTTCATATTCTATCGCACAAAAACGTAGAAGAGTTAAAGCCATATAATATAATTAGGACTTGATGAAAGTTCAGCATTCATCTCGTTAACGTACGGCATGATAATGTATGTTTTTTTTTTTTCCTCGTATGATGTATGTTTTATTCTTTAAAAAGGTTTATGTATCTATCTCACGTTGATTTGTATATTTACTATTTAATCGGCTTCTTTCTGTGTCTTTTCTCTTTTGATAAGGAACAAACAAACAAACAAAATCTGACGAACTACAAGAGAAGCCATTTCAACAAATTCAACTAGTCAGATAACAAAAAAACAAAAAAACAAAAAAAAAACAAAAATAGAAGAGAAGCCATTTCAACGTAAATCTATATGGATTTTTTATGCATATATCCACAGTAAGTCAATAATTATGACCAGTTTGATTTGTTATTGTCTATTTTTTTTATCGGTATGGAATGCTCTTGTGTATCTTCAAAATTTATAAGTGACACTTTCAATTTTATGAAAATATAGTGAACTCTACTCTGGTTATAACAATTGGTTTGGCTGTTGTTATTGGGTTTCTAACGAACGGTTAATCGAAGCTTGAGTCTCAAAGTCAAAAAGCTTGGAAATTTGAAGTGGTACTTTCATAGATGAACATTAGCAGTATCAGTGTATCACATTAGTGAACTCACCAAAGCGGATAAATAAAAAGGATATTTTAGGAGAAAACAAAAAACAAAAAGAAATTCACCAAATTTATTCCTTTTTCTATTTTTGTTCTTTTTGTTGTAGAGAGTTGAATCTCTTCGATGAGTTTACAAAGATTTGAAGTTACTTATCAAAATCGTATTCTTTGATCGTCGAGAATATAAAAGTAAGTAACAGGTATGATGTAATTTGCTTTGGAGATGACAAACGTGAAAAACAAGAAAACGAAGATCCATGTGCATTGCATCTCCAACTTGATTCTATCTATCACATCCCAGCGCAACATGTGTCGTTTTCGTCTCACGGCTTTTCCATGCTTGTCATATTTACGTACATTACTCAGCACGCAGTTCTTTTACAAAAGAACAAAACGGCAAGCAGTTTCGAATGTGCCACTTCTGTTTATGTCGTTAATTATTTGATCCCCCAAAAAAGGCATAAATCACGTTATATGATCGCAGAGTCTGATTTACAAATGCCGTTGCCAGTCTCACTTTGCCGGTATCTGATTTCTGCAAGGAAAAAAAAAATTGAAAACCATGGAGAAGATCTTTCGTTCTTCTTCTTTGATTCTACTTGTTTGCCTCGTTCTTCTTCTGATCTTGAATTTCTACGGATCCGTCCAGCTCGTCGAAGCAGGACAGCGACGGATCGAGATCCCCGACGATCTGGACGACGTCGAAGACAATGAAGAAGACGAATCATGGAAGGATTGGGGGAAGAAAGCACCGATGCCGGAATTCGATCCGCCTCCGGATTTCTCCAATATGGGATTCGAACAGATCCAAGCGGAAATGGCTAAACGGACTTTTGGGCCGGTCGTCGGATTCGTGAAGCTCCGGTTGGGCGTCTCCCGGACAAAGGTTAACAAATATCCAAATCTCTCTCTCACTCACATTCTCCCTCTTTGATTGCAGTTGCTTCAGGCGGTTAAATCGTGATTTGTTTGGTTGATATTAATCAGGATATGGTGGTGGAAATTGCTATGAAATGGACAAAAGTTCTGAGAACAGGAGGGATAGGAGTAAGATTCATGGCCGTAGATCGAAGCACGGTGATGTTCAATATGCAAAATGGCAAGGAAGTGAATGAGGTAAACTCAAAAGTTGTAAAACCCACAGGTGATGTTCAATACGTAATGCTGCTTAGAGCTTTTGTTTATCAGATTAGTTGAGATCTCACACTACAATCAATCTCTTTGTTGGTGGATATTCAATTAGCTAAGGGAGTTCGTGCTGAGCCAGGAAGAGGCTTACGAGGTTAAGATAGGGAAACAAGAGTTTCGAAGACCTGGAGATCCTCCACTTGAAGATGTCGTTGACAAACTTCAAGCCGAGAAAAGCAAGGATGATGAAGATGGCGATAGTAACAAGGATGAATTATAATAGGTGATATAGCCACTCTTTAGCTGAATCTTAGCTACAATTCCTTTGACATGTTTGGTCCGTAGAAATACAATAAAAAAAAAAAGGAAGCTTGTTTTGCTTTCCGATGAGTATGCCACTCATTTAAGCTTATTGCTAAATGTGGAAAGCTCAATAACCTGAATCCTTGGAATGCTTGCTGCCTCAGCTCTCTCTTTCTCTGTGTTGTAGCCCCAGTTTCCTGTTTCAAAGATACATGCATGTTTAATCAGATAACCATGTAGCAAGGAGAACCAGAAGAGATGATATGTGCGAGAGAGAGGAGACAACCTAAGTATAAATTCCAGTTGTCTAGTTGAGGCTCTTTGATGACATTCTTCAGGGTTGCGAGTCTGTCTTCCACGAAACTGGCCAAATAAAACAATCCCATAGGGATTGTAAACTAATGGTTAGCAAGTCATGTAGAAAAAAAGAAACAGTGAAACATATATTCATTACAAGCTTGAACGAGAATTACTGCAGCTTCAAGCCCTGGTGTTCTGGTTTATTCTGAAGTAGCTTCAAAACTTCCACCTTTGGCCTGGTGAGATTTCAGACCCAAAAAAAAAAGAAAGAGGCTAGTTTCAGGGTAAAATCTGGATAAGAAACAAGATCAGAGTTCATTGGTGGACCATATACTGATACTGACCCTGTACCCAAACCATAAACCCTTTCTGATGGTAGTGTTACACCTGCTATTTCTCGCAGCAATGCTTCTGCGAAACGGCCCTGCAATTTCAAAGTTAGCAAAGTTAAGGTCACGATAGCGACAGACGGTATGTGTGTCCAGACAGTTTTCAATTGGAATGGAATCATTATTGCACCTGTTTCGTGGTAACAATGTAAATCTTTGAGCTGGCAAATTTCAGTGCATCTGAAACTCCAGGATAGAATCTGCAAATATAGTAGTAGACTATATCAAAGCCACGAAGGTAAATTTGCAAAGAAGAGATGGAGCTTTTCCTATGGGAACTTTTACTTTTGTTTGGCCAATATAATAAATTTCTCTTCTCTAGGATTTGATCTCTAAGGCATACCTATTGGCACCAATCCAAGTTGTCAAATCCTTGTTAATCCAATCATCTCTAACTTTCCCAAACAAATCGACCAAAGCATCTTTATCTTCATCCCAAGCCTCCATGATAACCGGCTTAATCTTTCCCCAGCCCTCCAATATCCCATCAACAGTCAATCCCTCTGCAACCTTAATAAACAAGTGCAGTCATCATTGACTGTTAATCTACAATACCAAAAGGATCTCAGGTTGTTCTCATAAGCAATCACTCTCACTGAAGATTTTCGAATAGATGGTATCTTCGTCTCCAATAGTAGCCGAACAAGTAGAAGATTTTCATAGCCAGTTTCCACCACAGGTCTCACCTACAAACACCAGCTCCAGGGTCTTAAAACAAATATGAAGCTTCACATTCTTTTAAAATCAGAGCTGGAAAACTTACTCTGTAACTATCACCTACCAACAACAATTTATAAGCTGAATAAACAGTAAGGAAGCAAAGTATTTACTATATGCATCTGATCGACGATCCATTCCTCTAAAGCGGAATCAACTCCTTCGAACAAACCAGGCCATCTCACTCTCGCAGCCTATAAACACCGAAAAGTCAACTATGTTCAGCCAAAATCCCAAAACTTGAAACCAAAGTTGCAATTTTCAGAATCAGAATCAGAGAAACAGTTTCTATGTAGTTCGCGAAACAAAGCCCAGGTCAAAGAGTCTCTCTGAGACGAAACGGAGATTTAGAGTATCGAGAGAGAATGGATTGACCTTAACAGCAGAAAGAGAGCTTTCTCCACAACTATCGCAGAGAACTCCATCGAAGTCCAAAGCGTAGAGATCTCCCATTCTCCTTCTCCACTAATTTCAAGCATCTGCCACACATTTGCTAGAGACGAAGGTTTACTCATTCCCCCCGAGAGCCAATGATAGCAAACCACGTGTTATGACGTTTAAAAAAAATCGCATATATTTCCGCGTTTGCGGTTGTCCAAACGCAATGGGGCTGTGCACTGCACGCATATATATGTAAACTTGCGATTATCGGTGGCGTACCCACTCGTTTACCGACTGCAGCCGGTCGCACCGTCTAATCGCCCGATCTAACAACCGGTATCGCCGGTATCAATAATTGCTGATCTTTCTTCTCTTGCCAGGTTCTCAAGTCTCGTAGAGATAGAGAATCTCATCATCAATCCTCGGATCCAATCCAATACGTATCGTCTCTTTATAGGTATTTGCCGACTTGCGATTCTTCCCCGTGTAAAAGTATTTCAATTGTGATTTTTGCCGAGCGGGGTTGTTCATATTGGTTTCCTAATAGCTCGATTTGAATTCGATAAGCTAGTTGTGGAAAGAGCTGATGTTGTATATAGATTCTCTCTCTTCTGCTATTGTTTTCCCCGATTGATTGGACGAAAGGAATCGGTTATCTTTGGTTTTGGCTGGTTCTGAAATTCTCTCTTGTTGATGAAGATACTCTGCAATTTTTGCTATCTTATTGCAAACACCACACTGGCTTGTGTATTGTTGTTTTTGGTTTAATTTTGCCTGCATTACTGGGTTTTTGTTTGTTTACCATTTGAAGATTGTTGAGGTTAGAGTAAATTTTGCTAATAAAAACGAAATCTATGTTTTTGCCATTGAAGATGTGAGATATTCTCTGTTTGCTTTATTGGCTAATTAACCCAAGCAGGATCCTTTTCAGTTTAAAGGGTCATTGGAGATTATTTCGGTTAAGGATGGCTAACAATGAGGATCGCGAGGAGCATCCTCATCCTTCTCGTGGGAATGAATGGGAAGTCGTCTCGCTAACTTCATCAGCATACGCTGCTGCTCCGGGTCCATATAACGTTGAATCAAGAGATGCGCGCAAGTTTGATGCTTACTATGGAGCAGAAACCTCACGCGATTTGTTCATGTCTGACCACTTTGTATTCCCACCTAGTGAGCATGAGAATTTACCCCTTGATGAACCTGTACTCGAAGAGGAAGAAAGAAAGGATGGCCAAGACTTGATGCTGGAAGGTCAGGGGTTGTCGGATAAGTTTAGAAACACCACCAGGTTTCAGGATGAACAGAGCAACTATGTTGAACCTGCGCTTGGGTCTTCTAGACACATGGAATCATTCGGAAGTGAACCAGTCATGTTTGAACACTGCGGGTTAATTGATGCTGAGCCATATGAGTATGCAGAGGGAAACTTACACTCACATTCTGATACCGTAACAAATCCCCTTGGACTTGAGAAGGATGCTAAAAAAGCAACACACAACCTTCCTTGCGAAGCTTGGTGGAGACGGAGAGCTGTTTCTATGTATTCACGCACAAGAGAAGCAAATGCGATATGGTCCTTATTCTTTGCAGCTGCCGTCACAGGACTCATAGTTCTTGGTCAACGCTGGCAACAAGAGAGGTGGCAGGTTTTGCAGCTCAAGTGGCAATCAAGTCTCAGCAGCGAGGTAATAATCTAAACATCACCGAAAACACTTGTGTCAAGAATCTTCTTACAAACGGTAAAGCCAGAATCATTGACGGCTCTTGTTTGTTTGTTTGTTTGTTCTCACACAGAAGCTGAGCAGAGTACTTGAGCCTCTCTCGCGCTTGAAAGACGTGTTTGTGAGAGGTAACCCACAAGCTTCTCTCATTAGGAGTGGCTCCACCAGTGAGATCTAGAGACAAAGGACGATGAAACTCAAAGAGGCAAAAAGGCCATTGCGTTCGTTGCTTCCACAATCTCACACGAGCACAGGTACATACAAACTTGGTCGTCAGTTACATATATGTGCCTCAGTACCAAAACCTTTTGCTTTTTTTTTTTTTTTTTTTTTTTTGAGCCTCTGTTGCTTCATTTTCTTGTACAATTAAAATGGAGATCCAATTGCCTTCTTACAAAAAAAACTTTTTCAATAGGTGTCCAAAGCTTCTTGTCTTAGTGTGGAAATATATATATACCCTTTTTAATTTTTTTTTTTTCAGTTTTAAATTTATGCACTCTCATTGGATGATTACTATAAGAGGCCATGCGCTCTGATTTGTAATAGAATGACGGAATCTTTCAACAATACAAAATCTGTGTAATCCAATTGTAGAATCATAAAACATAACAAATTAAAGTGGGTGGAAGTTGGCGAGAGCACAACAAATATTGTTGTAGTCGCGCTATTAAAATAACAACCTACTAGTGTAGAATAAATTGCCATTTACAAAATATGTAAAATGCTGAAATCGCATAATCATTTTACGACTAACAAAGGGAACTCATTATTAACACTACACCGATACAAAACCGGGGATTAGCATGTGTCACTCTCACAGTAGTTGAATTCAAACATGAATCTGTTGTTATAAATTTTCGGTAATAGACGACTCGATAATGGTTATAAACTTATAGTTAAATATGCATGTGATGATGTATATGAATTTTTTAGCCTCTATAGAGTGGTTGAGTGTTGTCTTTAATTACTATTAATTACCATGTGAATAAGTGACGGGGTAACTAACTATATTAATGATCTCATTCATTATTTTTAGCTAACTTTTCAATATAAATTATAGTATTTCTCTATTTCTTTCTATATATATATGGTATTAAATGCAAGATGAGACAAGTACATGGCAAAAATCAATAAATAAATAATCACGTAAATGACCAATGTTATGTGTGGGACAACCCACGGAATCTAAAGATTTCTGTTTTTATTTACCGATACGTGATCGGTTAACTTTGTTCACAAGTCGTAACCAGAGAGTCTTAACTCATTCCCATAAATGTGTCAAATGTCGAATAAGTATTGAGATATTCCTGATGTACCTAATCGAACTATTTCATTGTCTACTATTTCATGTAACGTCCCGTACGCAATTGTAAGTTAGAAAAAAATATATAGTATTTAACTTCATCTGTAAAAATATTATTATATATGCGATCTTGAAAAGTATGTTTTCTTTGCCGTTGATGGGAAGGTAACCTAATAAGATTACTTATATTCTCTGTCTATTTGTCTTTCATCTCACGTTTTAACCTAATATCGCATATTCAATCACAAAAATACACGATCATACGAACCACATATGATAATATTCACCAAAGAGTCAAATGAGATTATCAATGCCGTAGAAAACAAAACAAAATGCTAGAAAATTATCCGGAAATTAACTTGACAAAGACCGTGTAAGATAGCTGCAATGGGAAATCATTAGTCTAACATATTTCAACGTATTGAAGTTCGAACCGCATATTCTGCAATCTTGGCTTCAAATTCGAGAAGGTTGACTTTCGTTTGTCAATGCATTATGCTTTAATGACGAACTTTCCACTATATAGCGTTTATTTATCCAGTCTTAATTATTTCTCAAATAGTACTAGTTTCTTTAGTTTCTAAGTTTTTCTGTTGTGATATAATTTCGAATATTGAACTCAAATGCAGTGATGTGATTGAAGTCGACTTATTTATAATTTGTTTTTGTTAGATTGAAGTCGACTTATTAATAAATTTTTTTGTCAGATTGAAGTCGACTCATTAGTATTTTTTTTTGTCAGACGACTTTAATTTGAGTTTTTTTTGGGGGTCTAAACTTTAATTTGAGTTTGTTTTTTTTTTGGTACAGCGTGTGTGGTTTACTGCCTGCTGTAATAAGATTTAAAAATGCTAATCCTAGACACGTGAAAACTGAAAAGTTAGAATTAGGATTGTGTGTTGATCTCTGCGCATGTACATATCATGGGGGTTTCTCGTATGATTTGATTAAATTGTGTACTTCTTACATTAATCGATATCAGGCATTAGGAGGGTTCGCACTAATATATATATATATATATATATATATATATATGTATTCAACGGTTCCAAACTTTCAAAAATATATTGACAAAAGTCAACAAGTCACCAAACCCATACGCAACCTATAGAAGTTGTATAGTTGAGCAAACCTATTCTTGTTGAGTCTGTTCACCCAAACCCTAACAATCTCAACTCTAAAACCTTAATCACTCATTCCTACGTTCTATACCCAAAAATATTATAATTTTATATTTATTATGTACACGTACATACATTTGCACAGCGCATAAACAAAATTTTACTACTAAAATTCAGCGAAATAACGTGCTTTACTAGTTAACCGAGAGTAATTTCACATCAACCTGAAACTAAAATGACATTAGTTTTCATATTTTTATAATAAATTGACGTGATAATAGACACAAATATGTGATTCTCGAAATCGATCTGCCATTTTGCCGTTATACAGTCTACAAGCCATGCCTGATAATAGTTACATCAATTACCAGTTCTCTCGAACCGACACCGAATTACCGAACCCTAATTAATATCATCAAAACATGCAATTAATAGCCACGAGAATACGATATAACGATGAGGCAACATCCCATGCTTACTTTGTGACTTCTTTTACACGATTTTCTCCGAAGTTTAAAATTTCATTTTACTTATCTCTTTTTTGAGGGGTTTTGCATTAATTTTATATAAGTGAATCATGTTCGGACATTGAAAACCTGTGGGTCATTTGATCATAGATCTCTCTCTCTATTTTCTCCCCTTAGGCTCCTCAACTAAACGTCTTTAATGCTATCGATCTCTCTCTCTCTCCTTTGTTTGTGTTACGACCTCATAGACTTGGAAATATTTACCATTCTACACTTACTCATTTTTTCTTCAAAATATAATGAGAACATATCAAGTCTCCAACTACCTAGCTACCAGCCTAGAGAAGGAACATTAATGGTTGTGCACACCATCTCATGCTTCACATACCCTAAAGCTCTTCACTCCTAAGTTTATGAGTGATCATCATCTAGAGAGAGAGAGAAAATCCACTGAAGGAAAAACAGTCTGTCTTCCATAATTGCTCTCTTTCTATATATCTTATCTCTTGTGTTCTTACATCTCTTCTAAACCCATTCCCTCTCTCTCTTTCTCTCTCTCTCGCTCTTCAAATTTCATCACTCTTTACGGAAATTTCTCATTTTCACCGCCTGTGCTGTCTCTATTTTCCGTCAAATTCTCAACTTTTGTGCCAAAGCGGCACATTTTTTTCTCTGAGGGAAAAACAACTTTTTCCCCGGAAAATCATGGAAATATCCACTGCTCTAATGATTCTTTCAGCCATCACGGCGTATTTCTTATGGCTCACATTCATATCTCGTTGTCTTAAAGGCCCACGTGTCTGGCCCTTAGTTGGGAGTCTCCCTGGTCTAATCGAGAACTGCGAGCGAATGCACGACTGGATCTCCGACAACCTCCGTGCTTGCTCCGGTACGTATCAGACATGCATCTGCGCAATCCCTTTCCTAGCCAAGAAACAAGGTCTCGTGACAGTCACGTGCGATCCAAGGAACCTCGAGCACATTCTCAAGACTCGCTTTGATAATTACCCTAAAGGCCCGACTTGGCAAGCCGTTTTCCATGACCTTCTAGGTCAAGGGATCTTTAATTCCGATGGTGACACGTGGCTTTTCCAGCGTAAGACCGCCGCTTTGGAGTTCACAACAAGGACTCTCCGTCAAGCTATGGCTCGTTGGGTTAACCGAGCGATCAAGCTTCGGTTTCTACCTATTCTTGAAACGTCTCGGCTCGGCTCCGAGCCGATCGATCTTCAAGATTTGCTTCTTCGGCTCACGTTTGATAATATCTGCGGCTTGACTTTTGGGAAAGATCCAAGGACTTGCGCTCCGGGTCTTCCGGTGAACACCTTCGCGGTGGCGTTCGATCGAGCCACCGAGGCTTCACTACAGCGGTTCATATTGCCGGAGATTTTGTGGAAGTTCAAGAGATTGGTCGGACTCGGCTTAGAAGTCAGCTTGAGCCGAAGCCTGGTCCAAGTAGACAATTATTTGTCTGAGATTATTAAAACACGTAAGCAAGATTTGATGACTCAGCATACTAACGATGGGACCCAGCACGACGACCTCTTGTCGCGCTTCATCAAGAAGAAGGAATCCTACTCCGACGAGATCCTCCAGCGCGTGGCGCTCAACTTCATCCTCGCCGGACGTGACACGTCATCGGTCGCGTTGAGCTGGTTTTTCTGGTTGATTACGCAGCACCCGACCGTAGAGGATAAAATCCTCCGCGAGATCTGCGCCGTTTTGATCGACACACGTGGCGATGACGTGGCATCGTGGACGGAGGAGCCGCTTGCGTGTGAGGAGCTTGATCGATTGGTTTATCTTAAGGCGGCGTTATCGGAGACGCTGAGGCTGTATCCGTCGGTGCCGGAGGATTCGAAACGCGCCGTGAAGGACGATGTCTTGCCGGACGGGACTTTTGTGCCGGCGGGATCATCCGTGACGTATTCGATTTACTCGGCGGGGAGGATGAGATCGACTTGGGGAGATGATTGTCTGGAATTCAAACCGGAGAGATGGATTTCGCAATCAGACGGTGGGAGATTCATCAATCATGATCCGTTTAAATTCGTGGCGTTCAATGCTGGCCCTAGGATCTGCTTGGGTAAAGATCTGGCTTATCTGCAAATGAAGTCGATTGCGGCGGCGGTTTTGCTCCGCCACCGTTTGACGGTGGTGACGGGGCATAAGGTGGAACAGAAGATGTCGTTAACTCTATTCATGAAGTACGGTCTTCTGGTTAACGTCCATAAACGGGATCTAACGGCAATCGCGGCCGATCTGCGAGGGAAGACAGGTTGTAAATCTAACGCCGTCAATGACGGGGTTGGTAACGGCGTTACAATGTAGGTAGGGTAGGTGAAACCAATCGCATCTATCATTGAATGTGGAATTGATTGGTGGCACTCGCCTTTTGGAGCGTGTGAGGTACGCGGCTCTTTGGCCTACACAGCAGCTCGCCAGATGTGGTTTATTGATTGGCTGCATTATTGGATAGAGGTAATTTTGCAAAGTGCGTTGTCCTCTTTTTTTTTTTTGTTCATCTGCCTTCGTATTGTGGCAGTAAAATTTGATTTCATTATTTTGTAAGCATCTCTCAATTGATTTAATAAATCCTATATTATTAATTGACAAATAAGGAGGTTTTCAAGGTTAAAGAATGTCACATCGTTTGGAAATCTGATCACGATGGGCACATTTTAGTTTTCTTAACTCTTATTGGTAATCCATAGAATAACCGAATAGCTCTTTGTTTTTTAACTTGAATTTTTTATAAAAATTCTCATTTATTTTAAGATTTGTTCATTCGTAGTTTTATCCATGGGAGTCATTTTCTTGAAGTTGAGCCAAATTTGTTTGGTAAGATTTACTTGTGATGGCATTTTCTCTGTAGCAGAATGTAAGCTAATGCATTGAATATGTCTGGTACACTATGTTTCAAGATAATTGTCTGCCCAGGATGTTCCAAATATAGAATTCGCTTGAAAAGTGGAGAAGAGAGATTACATATTTTTCAGGGAAATGTCTTTGTTTTACATAAAGAGTCTGAATTAGGCAAAGAAGAGGAACAGCACATACACACGATGTTTCATACAAGCAGTAGATTCACAAAAGAAAGCAAACTAAGAAAACAGAAGCCAGATTTTTAAAAGTAATTCAATCAGCTTCTGGACTTGAATGGGATTGCTCTGATGACTATCACGTGGTATAGAGCAGCAAGTGCAGCACCGATGAATGGTCCAACCCAAAAGACCCACTGGAAAAGAATAGAAAAGATGAAAAATTTAAAAATCAGATGATCAAAATCCGATTGTGATTGTAAAATTTTGGTGAGAAGTGAAAAAAAGAAACTCACATGGTCGTCCCAAGCGTTGTCCTTGTTGAAGATGATTGCAGCTCCAAGACTTCTTGCTGGGTTGATTCCAGTTCCAGTGATGGGGATGGTTGCTAAGTGGACCAAGAAGACAGCGAATCCGATAGGGAGCGGCGCAAGAATCTGCAAAATTCCAAACACCAATTTTAGACTAACCCACAATTAAAAATCCGACTTGTTTGATAGTGGTTTTGAACTTACGGGAACATGAGAGTCTCGAGCGTTTCTCTTGGCATCAGTGGCAGAGAAGACGGTGTAAACGAGGACAAAGGTTCCAATAATCTCAGCTCCGAGACCACTTCCTTTGGTGTAGCCATGAGCAATGGTGTTGGCTCCACCTCCTAGAGCTTGGTATTGCTTTGGTTGGAAACCTTTGACCACACCGGCTCCACAGATAGCTCCCAAGCACTGCATCACTATGTAGTACACAGCTCGTGTGAGCGAAAGCTTCCGGGCTAAGAACAGACCGAACGTCACGGCTGGGTTGATGTGTCCACCTGAGAGGTCATCAACATAACACAAATCGGATTAGAAAACATCTGCAAACCAAACGATTCCACGCAAATCTAACATTGAATTTCTCATCGATAGCTACTCTCTTTGTTTCATTTTCTTGCAAATCGGACCTACTTCAATGTTTGTAAACCCTAATATGGTTCCTGATTGAAGCCTGAAACAGCTATTTCATTCAGATCTGTGAGCTACGTTGACAGAATATAACACTGTTTCTCTCTTTCTCGGAGAACTTCTAATTTGATTCACGCTGTGTAGCCAACATAAGATCTATATAGATAACGAAGAATATGAGAATGAAATCGTTAGATCGGAGAAATTGGAACGTCGTGAGACTTACCGGAGATACCAGCGGTGCAGTAGACGAGAGCGAAGATCATACCACCGAAAGCCCAAGCGATCCCTTGGATTCCGACGGAAGCACACATGTTCGGTGACCTCTTCACGCCCATAACGGTCAAAACAGTGATGTATAGGAACAGAAACGTAGCGATGAACTCTGCGATTCCGGCTCTCCAGAAGGACCACGACGCAAGCTCGCCGGGCTCGAACAACGGCGCAGGCGGTGGCTCCTTGTAGTCCTTATCGCTCTGAGCCGATGTTCCGATCGGTTGTCTCTCCGGGAACTTGTTAGCTCCGACTCTAACATCTTCTTCCTTGCCTTCCATCTCCGAAATCTCTCTCTCTGTGTCTCTCTCTCTAGAGGATTTTGGGTTTCTCTGTGAGTGGGTAATGTGTTGCAGAGAAGCAGAAAGAAGTGGTTTTATAGTGACGAAAACTCAATGTTGGAAGATAATGCCAACAAATGGAGCAAAAGTTATTTAAAAACCCGATGATAATTAAATTAAGTAGTTAATTGCATGACATAATTAACGTTATCATCTTTGTTGTTGATAATGCTAATTATTGATTTGACAATAATTATATTGTGGACAGAGTTTCAAATTCCGCTTTGCAGCTATTTTGTGTTCTCTAATCAAATGGTTAATTATACTCTTAATAAAATAATATGTGGACACTTTTCTCTTGGAATTTTATCCATGCCTTTATATGAATGAATGTTTGTGTTCTTATGACTGAAATAAAATACTGGAAACCTACTAAAATATATACAATAGAAAAGGAGGAAAAATTGTGGTCGAGATAAACCGCCGGTTTATTTGGACCGTTGTCAGGATAAGCACATGGACTCACCGCACCTAAAATACATAGGGACACCTTATCTAACAAATAATCTATAGCATTTTCTTCTTACTTTAATTTATAACATTTTTCTTCTTACTAATTCTGCAAAATTAGAGTTAAGAGTGATGATAATCGTCCACGATGAGACTATATATTGTTTTATTAAAATCGCTCAATCATCTATAGATCAATTAACCATATGGTCTCTTAGAAATAGAATCTGTATCTATTGTGCAACTTTATTGCCTAGCTACAGTATGTCTATACAGATCAATAAATTTCCTAGATCAAAAAATATTTGTACATATCAGAAAGCCTGTAAGTTGTAATTGTGAATGTGCATACCCAGTGCCATGTATCAGACTCTATGTCTCTATATCCATTGTTTGTTCTGGTTCTTCTGGGATATATTGTTTGTATAAAAAATATACATAGTCAGGTAATTAGGTTTATATATCCGTGTAATACAGGTAAATGCACAATATTGGGTTGTGTAATATTCGGCTGCAATACAGGTAAATGCACAAATCAAATATACACAGCAAAACGCATTGCATACCATCCACCATGAATGTGTAAATGCACAACGAGTGGTGCGTTTCAATGAAAGAAGAATATTGGGTTGTGTAATATTCGGCTGCAATCCACTATAGGCCAAAAAGGAAAGACAACGTTTAAGCCAAAAGAGAAATTAAAGAACTGAACAATCATGGTTGCTTCGTTGCTTTGTTGTCTTTTTGGGTGTGACACTATGTCCTACCCACGAGCTGTTTTCTTCTAGTCCCACATATATACCAAACCTCTTTCTTTTACTACCCAAACTCCATTAACCAACCGAACTTAGACCATGTCCATCATTCCAACATAATAATACTTTTTTTTTGGATTTTGTTTTTTTATTTTTTTTTAATTCGAAAATTATTTTTTTGGACCAATGAGGATGCTCCACGTGTGATGAACCTGGATGAACTTGGGTTCTTCAGATTCGTTGGAAAAATTTTTTGCCATGAACATCTACCTCTAAAATTATTATTTTATTGAATTTCGTCTTAAAACCTATGCCATGAAATCTTGATAAACCTCTGCTGGACATGCTCTTAGATATGAGCACTATATAGTAATAGTATGTACCAAATTTCCTAGTAAACTCCTTCTTTTGACGGTGTATATATAATACTTGCAAAGTTATATTTTCGGTGACGGTGTATAATACTCGCCGAACCATGCATTGAAATGCTCGATAATGAAGTTAGACTCGACGTGAAAAGATCATACCATAAAATGATTTTTACTCATTTAAACAAAACTGTTAAAGTCTTATGCGTAGAAAAACATGAATCAAATTATAACACCACAAATTTGTTTAGATTTTCTTGATATTTTTATTCTATTGTCGCAAAAAAAACCATATTTCCTGTTTTGTTTGAGTTCGAGTTTTGATCAGTAATCTGTACGTAGACTGCAATTTTTTTGCCATCCTCACAAAATTCCGAAGATTTCGTAGTATGTATACAACCATTATATGCCATTTTACCATGTATTCGAAAGAAAGAACAACTATCTTACATTTCTTCTATTCAGCGTGTTTGTTTAGTACATCTGCTATTGGTTTTCCTATCAAAATCAGGACTTATACTTTCGCAGTTGTTTATCATTCTTTTGGTGCTTGGATTAAAGCCATGGCTTTTAACTTTTACGAAGATAAAAAAAAAAAACGGGGAAGGTCGTAATTTGTTTGGACTTTGGTATGAGAATAATAAGAAAATCCATGATTCCAAGCCGTCCAATCCATGGATGAGAAGACACGTGGCACAACCTTACGTATACAAAACCGACCAAGCCACCCAAACACTTGTCACCTTCAGTCCAAATATTAATCATTTTTCTCTATTCTTTTTTCTTCTGGGTGCAATTATTGCATGCCCACTCCCATTATTCCCGTTGCGTTACTGTCCCCACCTCCACCCCTCCTGGATTATTTAATTTTGAGAATTTTTGCTTCCACTATATTTAGTACGCAATACAACACTAAAAATTGAACCGCATAGTGTAGGTTTTAACACGAAAACCATACTAAACAAAATCATCATTCATTTAGTCTACAAGTTATGGTTTCTTTTTTTTTGCTAATGGCATTCAATTTAAATTGCAGGAGAAATCAAAGAGTTACACAAGCCATGGTTTCAATGAAATAGTTATACTGGTTTTATTTTCAGAACACCGTGGGAAAAAAGACATCAAATTTTGGATATACATCACTTAAATACTTTTTTTCTCTTACAAATAATAATTTACAGAAGATAAATTGTTGGTTTTGTACCAAAACTATTGTTCCTCTCTTTACAACTGTGAAGGAAATTGTTTATAGGATGCGTGGGTGTGATTTGAGTTCTTAAAATTTGCACTCAAAACTCATTAATCATAAATTTTGAAAACCAAATTTCTTAAAATATCTAAAAAGATTTGAGTTTCCGACCAAAAAAAAAAAATCTAAAAAGATTCGAGCTTTTTAAAATTTGAGCTACATAAAGCCCGTAGATATAGACAGTCCAATATTTTGATCCACAAGCCCCCTATTCCATAAGCGGGCCTTGCTTTTAATTGAGAGAAGAATTTCTCTGACTAAATAATATTTAGCGAGGTTCGACCCAAAAACATTAGCGAGATATTTGTAAAAACAAAAAATAGTCCAGCGACATATAAGCCTCTCGCGCGCTACTATACTTGACTGACTGGCACCGACTCGAACCATAACCAACCTAAATTTTTGTTTTCATCTAACGGTGCCGTTTTTCGTTTTTACCACCACAAGCCATCGGCCTACAGGATTCTGACACCTGGACATGATCAGTCCTCTCGTTTTCTTGTTTTTCTCCTTCTCATGTGATTTAAAAAATAAAACCAAAAAAATTCCTAAATTTAGTCGCCTTTCTCTCTCTTATCCGCTATTCATCGCTTGGCCGCGCCGCCGCCCGCCGTCGCTGTCCATCGCCGGATTCAATTCTCGCCGCCGTCAGCTCACCTCCATTTCTTGATTTCTTTTATAAGGTATGACGAGCTCATTCGCGTAATATCGACTCTTCTTGGTGTCCGATTCGAAAGAGCTTATCGGTGGTTGCGTGTTTGTATCTCTATTCTCTACGTCTTTGCCTGTTTGATTATGTTAATTTGTTCAATATGTATACTTGTATCTCCGAACGTGTACGGCTATTTCTGCTCTGTTTCCTTCTTTTATTTTTCGTTTTTTTCTGCCTCATTGGATCAATTTTTAGATAGCTCTTGTTTCATTTTCCTGATTTGCGGTTCCATTTTGTGCTTATGGTCTTATTTAGGGTTTTACTTTTGATTTCTATATTTAATTGGATTTTTTAGGTTCAAATATGTCCTGTTTGCTCGTCAGAAGCCTTTAGAGAAATGCCTTTTTAGCATTAAAGGGAGATGGTTCTTTGCCAAAAAGGGATTTTGCTTAATCAATACCTTTGAATTGACATTGCATATCTTGGTTTCTTCTTAGGGACTAGCTTCATCATTACATTTAATATTCAAGGTTGGCTTTCTGAGTGAGTTTGATTTTTGGTGAAGAATGAGCCATCAAAACGATTATGTTATGAAATTACATGTTCATAACTTTCTATTGGAGTGGCTAATCTCTGTTATATATGGTTTCCTTTCTTTTACTAGTTTGGTGGACGGATATTCCTCAATGCTCATAGACCTGGAAACTTTTCTACTTGGGGTATTTTTCTGGGTGGCTAGTTTTTTTCCTGAAGAGCATCAGAATTTAAGGAAAACAGTGACTTTATATAGTAGGGTGTGTCCTACTTATTGGAGCTTTAAGTGCCATAATAATACTTTATTTTAAGGAGTCTAATAGCATCAAATCTATCATCAATGTCAGAAGGTGATTTGGCCGTCATGAAATCAGAGGTAAGGTTTCATCCTTTTTCTCTTACTAGACGATCTTGGTTTAGCTACTTTCTGTTGGCTTTCTCAGTTAAAACTGGCTCACATGGATACCACCTTCACCTCTAATGGAAAAGGACCAATATTCATATGCTTTAACTAGTATTGTTTAAGATTGTTCTGGTTAGAGGGTTTTAGATATTGTGATATTCTTAGTAGTTGATTTAGTTTTTGACAAACAAGTTCAGTATCCCAAAGACTTCTTGATACATGGATTTTTACAATTTAGCGTCTGAGCTGTGATTCAGCTTATTCTCATCCTTTGAGTTTACGTGACCCACTTGTTAATCTTTCTTAAGTCGTGTGGATATATATGAATGACTAAATGCATTTTTCACCTTGCTCCGAGCTAAACTGCTTTTTGCTCTGTCATGGATTCAGACGATGAAGTCCTACATCTGGCTTCAAACTGCTGACGGTTCCATTCAGCAAGTGGAACAAGAGGTTGCTATGTTCTGCCCCATGATATGTCAAGAGGTAGTACACAAGGGCGTTGGATCTTCTAAGAATCATGCAATATCGCTTCCACAGCGAGTAAATCCTGCTATGTTCAGCTTGATTCTTGATTACTGTAGATTTCATCAAGTGTCTGGACGTTCAAATAAGGTTTGTATGGCTCCTTTAATATTTGGGATAGATATTTCCACGTCCATACTCCATCTGGCCTCATTCAATACATCTACTTATCCCCGCTTTAGGAACGAAAAACTTATGATGAAAGATTCATCCGAATGGACACAAAGAGGCTCTGTGAGTTGACTTCGGCCGCTGACAGTTTGCAGCTGAAGCCTTTGGTTGATCTTACTAGTCGCGCACTTGCACGAATAATTGAAGGAAAAACCCCTGAGGAGATACGAGAGATATTTCATTTGCCTGATGACCTTACTGAGGTATGTGCCGCTCAAGATCATCTCTTCTTAGGATGTACTTCGTCATCTGCTTCTCTTATTGACCGCTCTTGAATAATTTATCCAGGAGGAGAAATTAGAGCCTCTGAAAAACACAATGGATGATCCACGGATTCGACTACTGAATAGATTGTACGCTAAGAAAAGAAAGGAGCTGAAAGAAAGAGAGAGATTGAAGGTCTGTTTAGCAGTTTCTATTTTACTTGTTTAGATAATGTAATTTGTAGCTTTAGGAATGAAGTTGAGCGTAAACTTTGGTCAGTAAGATTGAACTACTTCACTAGCTTATGAAGTTGGGGTTTTCCATGTCTAGAATGTTGAGGTTGAAGAACATGTGGACGAACGTTCTGTGGATGACCTGTTATCATTTATTAACGGCAGAGGTACTTTCCTTTGATCTTACTCTGGTTTTCTAACTTCATAATATCCTTTCGTATCGTTCTGTTTCTTCTTTGGCTGCTCTGAGTTATCTATTTAACATTGTACTACCACATTTTAGTTCGTGTTTTGGTATTATTTTGTGTTGATTCAGTGATGTTTATTTTTGTTGATAGACTATTTTCGTTTTGCTCACTGCTTGAGACAAAATACTCATCGTGCTGCTGTCTCGTTGGGCTACATATCTGCCATTTCAGGCATATGCAAGACACTTCTTGCATATGCATGTATGGATTAAAAATTATAGATTGTTTGATGAATAGATCATGATCGATCTTTGGTGTCTGTCTTTGATTGAGATATATGCTGTGTGTATTTATGTTTGTGTTGCCTCTTAGTCTTCTTCTTTCTCTATTCTACTTCCTTTTGAAGGCCTCATTGGAAGTAAGGAAAATTATGTTTCACAGATCCCAAGGTGGTAAAGATGCCAAAGGGAAAAAAGAAGAACAAGAAAAAGAAGGACCAGAAGATTGTTTCTTCAGAAGAAAAAGAAGGACCAGAAGACTTTGTTGACAAGGTTCAGACTAGTTCCTCTGTGTTTTCTCCTGGTTGGCTTTTGTCAAGCTAATGAATGCGTCGCTTGTGCTTAGGAATCACATGATCTTCATTCCAAAGAACAAGGTGCTAAAGAGACAGAGTCCAGCAACATACCTAGTACGGAAGATGACATTTTTACGCCAAATGCCGGGTCTGAAGATGGAGATATAGATGATGAAATCGATCCAGCCATGAAGGAAATGCTTGATAGGTAAGACTCTTGTTAATTTTAAACTTGTGGCTAACCAGGATGTTTCTTATAGTGAATATAATGTTATTATAGAGAGGTAGAAGATTTTGCTCGAAGATTGAACTCCAATTGGGTTCGATCGCTAGGACAAGAAAGAAGACCTGTTCACTTTTCCATAAATGGCAACGGAACTACAAGACGGCATATAGGTATCTTTGGTGGCATTATCTTTACTTTTGTCGTAATGTTGAGTTGAACTGATGGGGTATGGTTTGGATTTTTGAAGGTCAATCTTCAGGACATAACTGAAGCTGAAAAAGCCGGTCAATGGCTGAGACAATTTTAGTTAAAGAATGTGAGCAAATAGAGAGAATGGTTCACCCACTCACTGACGTTGATGTGTGGACTCATGTAACATTTTTGTTTTTACTTCTCATCCCCACGTTTTTTTTTTCTTTCTCATTCAATCCGAGAGGTAGGATATATACAGTTTTGATTTTCGACTTTTTTTTTTTTTTTTATAACGTTCTAGTGGTCGATCTCTTTCATTGTAAAACCACGTTTGAGTATTTTAGTTGGTGGCTCTAATTTAGAATTTAGTTATACGTTGGTTTTTTGTTTCCACTGTGTGTTATATAAACTCAGAAAAGTAATAATGAAAACATGATCCATTGTTTTAACATCATAAATCACAAGCCACACGGGAAGAGAAGAGGCCATGCTATATGATAAGACCAAAGAGGCTAAAGAAGACATAACAACAAGATCATTTGCTTGATTTGGTTTTCTCTTGCATCAAAATTACAACATATGGCCAATAATTTTGTCTCGGGCGATTTCTCGACTGAATAAAAATTATCCTGGAATTTATTTTCTCGCGACGTCTCCTTCTTTCAGATTACAAAGACACCAAAAGCATAGGCTTATAATCAAAACCCACACTTTCTCGCCGATCGCTCCTTCATCTTCATCCACATTTCACATTACACGTTTTCATTCTACCGGAACAAGAGTTTACTCTTTATCCAAAAGCGAAAATTCAAAATTTGATGATAATTTGGTGGTTCTGGGCATTGAATTTTTTGTCTCTCTTTGTCTACCGCTGCTGTCGTAAGTCCATTTAATCAATTTTTATTTAATAATAGTAATTATAATGGCGCCAAACACTTCTTACTTTGGGCGGCGAAAATCGCCGGCGATTGAAGAATCTTCACTCGCGACTAGAGACCATGATGGAGACATCGAGGCTGCCGTTATCGTCTTCGATTAGAGGGAAGCTGATATCTGCCGGTTACACTTCTCTTTCATCGATTTCTTCCGTCTCTTCAACTGATCTCGCTCGAGGTGAATTTCTTCTTTTACCCTAAATCTTACACTGAAGATTGCAATCTGTTGATAGTATCGGGGGCTTTTGGGTCACACTGGAATTGAAAAGAGATGTTTGAATCGTTTCATGGTTAATGTCTCCGGAACAGTGTTTTTCTCTGATTTTCTAGTAAAACGCCATCGATTACTCGTGGGTTAACGTTTAAACTTTACCTCCTTTTGATTAAACCATCTTTGTTTTTGAGGAAAAATTCGTCATCCTTGGTGTTGTGAACACAGATGTAAATATCACAGAGGCGGAAGCATTTGACATTTTGAAGCTTGCAAATCAAATTTCTGGATCCAATGGAAGCAGCTCGCTTATAAATGGTAACTTGATGAACTCCTTGGAGCTCTGTTGGGTTTTTCTTCTTATTTTGATTCACTGAAGGATTCTCTTTTTGGAAAATTTCTAAACTAAAACAAGGAGCAAAGAATGCTTGGGATATGCTACATGAGGAGGAATCTTTGCCGCGCATTACTACATCTTGTTCGGATCTTGATAGCATCTTGGGTGGTGGAATAAGCTGTAGGGATGTTACCGAGATTGGTAAGCCATCTCCATTTTTTTCTTCTTTCTCTGCTCCAAATTTAGCAGCAACAAGCGATTTATTCTTTTTGCTTATATTTTGCAGGTGGGGTACCGGGTATTGGCAAGACTCAGATTGGGTAAAATCCGCTTCATCTGGTTCCTCTTACTTTTTAATCAGGCTTTACTCTTCGGTTAACTTCGTTTTTAAAATCAGGATCCAGTTCTCTGTGAATGTTCAGATTCCTCGTGAGTGTGGTGGTCTTGGAGGGAAAGCAATTTATATCGGTATGCTTCCTTAATAGTGACTGGGGCTAGACGATTCTTTGTTGTTGAATGCCAGCGATTCCCAAGTTTTTGTATGCTTCAGATACAGAAGGTAGCTTCATGGTGGAGCGTGCTTTACAGATTGCAGAAGCTTGTGTGGAGGACATGGAGGAATACACAGGATATATGCATAAACATTTTAAAGCTAATCAAGTACAGATGAAACCCAATGATATTAGAGAACATATTCTTCTTCCGTGTCTGCAGATACACCGAGCAAATCGCATTGGTCAATCATCTTGACAAGTTCATCTCTGAAAATAAAGATGTAGGCATAAGACTTTGAGTTCATCTGAAGATTGTTTGTTTAATAACCTTGCTTCTACAAGAATATTGCAACAGAATTTCGATAGATCACTAATTATGACTCTATATCTTTGATGATTGCAGGTTAAAGTGGTAATCGTAGATAGTATCACGTTTCATTTCCGTCAGGACTTTGATGACTTAGCCAAGAGGACACGAGTGCTCAGCGAAATGGCTTTAAAGTTCATGAAGCTTGCCAAAAAATTCTCACTTGCTGTAAGCATTTAATCTAATTCAGAGCACTTCCTTCACTCAAACCAGAATAACTCTATAGTCAGCTACGTGAATGACTAACTCTTATACGCAAATCTCAGGTTGTGTTATCAAACCAAGTGACCACAAAGTACACCGAAGGCTCGTTTCAGTTAGCTCTTGCTTTAGGTGACCAAACTTAAATCAACCATCTTTATCTGCTAATTGCTATTATCATCATCATGATCATCCCTTTGTTATGATTCTTAATGTTTCAGCGTGTGCTGTTTCAGGGGATAGCTGGTCTCATTCTTGCACCAACAGAGTGATTCTGTATTGGAACGGTGATGAGCGTCACGCTTATATCGATAAATCCCCTTCACTTCCTTCAGCTTCAGCTTCATACACAATAACTAGTAGAGGTCTAAGAAACTCCTCCTCAAGCAACAAGCGAGTCAACTCAAGATGATGGTAAGACACAACACAAGCACATGAGTAAGCTTTCTCCGGTTTAGTTTTGATTTGATTGATGATCACACTTGCAGAGAAAGCTTAGTCTTACGTTTCTTCATTTCATTAGTCTCTGAGAGCATCCATGGCTTCTTCTACTTCTTCTCTAGCGATCTCTCAAGCTCTCCTTGGCCGAACCATCTCTCAAAATGGCTCCGACAAGTGCGTCTCTATCCCAGCTTTCTCTGGTCTCAAATCCCCTCCCCGACGCACCACCTTCTCCAGTGGACGCATCGCCTCCACGAACAGTCGCTCCCTACGCCCTCTCGTTCGCGGCTGCACGTAGAGACGAAGACTGCCTCGTCCTTTGAAATGTGATGGAGAAGACACTTAGGGATGTTTTCACTTTCGTCTTCTAGGGCAACAACATAGCTAAAAAATTTGTAGACACGGCTTCTTTCCGAAGTTATTTGGTCTGTGTGTATAAATTATAAACTGTTTCTCATGTTCAGATGGTTTTCCTTATATAAGTCTTTCTGGAATATCTTATGTGGCAATGTTTTCATAAGTCTGATCACTGAAAATTGTGATCCTAAGAATATTTTACTTACTGTTTTCAGTCAAAAGGCATCTATAGATGAACTGAAAACAGCGTTGGATGAAGAGTGAAATCAAAGAAGAGAAGAAAGGGAAGCTGCCATGGGTGAACTAAAAGCTGCAATATATAGATGCCAAATTGAGGCTCAGGAAGAACTGGAAAAATATTCTGCTGCTGCTATGAGAAACGAGAAGGAACAACAAGAAGAAGTAATCAACAAAATGAAAAGTCTGATAAGATCCCAATGTCAACACAACAGAAAATCAAACTAAAGCAAAAAAACTAGATTTATGCTTGTCCGATATCGAATGTCACAGACCCCACTGTCACCCTGAAAATTATCTTGCGTGACCGGATCAAAGAATGGAGAAGATACGTCTCCCCAACCATCGGACTGAATCGAAGTTGGGCAAACCGGTCTCTGGTCAATTCCAATCTCAATGTCTTCTTCAATTCCATAATATTCTTTGACTGCGTTCAAACCCCACAATAGTCTATCTCCCTCAAACTTCACGGGTTTTTCATTTTTTTTTTTTTTATGTTTTCGTTCCCCCCCCCCCCCCTTTATTCGGTTTGTAGATCTGGGTGAAAATACGCTTCAGTTTTCCATGGTTTTGGTTGATCCAGAAACGTGATTGCGGAGCTTCAGCTTTAGGTGTTTGCGGACCACAGTAATTACGTATACCCTGGAAAATCCAAAAGAAGAGTGTGATTATCACAAAGATTATGACAAAACATAAACATTGTCTATGTAACCTGAAACTACGAAAGAAAAATGGTAACAAGAAGAAGAAGTTTACCTTGAGGGCACCAAGCATCCTGTTGTGGTGGTTCTGGTTCTGACAAGTGGAGCATCCACAAACCATGGAAAGAATAGCTTAGCAACCTGGAACCGAGAAATCAAAAATGTAAGAAGAAAAAGAAGAAAAAGAAGAAGAGAGTTTTCTTTTCTTTTTTTGAGAAACAGAGTCGCTATTAAACAAATCAACACATAACGACACAAAAAATAATAACACAACAAGGTGATGTGTACTCATATAACATACGAAACACACACTAATCAAGGTTTCTCTCATTTGCTGAAACATAATCATAGCAAAAAACAAGGCGACAAATACACTCCAGTCACTAACAATGTAAGACTCACTCCCACGAAATTACAACACTTGATCAAAGGAAAAGCAATCTCTAGAGCCCTAGTCTACAAAATGAGGGGAAGAATGCATAGCTTACTATTTTTTTTTCTTTCTCAAATAATGTATAAAGAAGGAAACTTACTCTCTGGTTATTGATTGGAATTTTTCTCCAGATGATGAAAATCCAAAAAAATGTGATAAAACATAAACATTGTCTATTTAACCTGAAACTATGAAAGAAAACATGTAAGAAGAATAAGAAGTTTACCTTGAGGGCACCAGTAGTGGTGGTTCTGGTCCTGACAAGTGGAGCATCCACCGAATGACTTAACAACCTCGAATTGAGAGATAAAAAATGTATGAAGATGAAGAAGAAGAGAGTTTTTTTTTTTAGAAACATAGCCACTATCAAATAAATCAATACATAACGACACAAAAAATAATAACACAACAAGGTGATGTCATATAACATACGAAACACACACTAATCAAGGTTTCTCTTATTTGCTGAAGTATAATCATAGCAAAAAACAAGGCGAAAATCAAAATTTTTGTGATAATCATAATGTAATAAAACTGGTGTATGTAACCTGAAATAAATTTTATATTCTCGTCATTATATATCTAAAAATATGCTAAAACACTTATAAATAGTAGATTGAGCACTTTTATTTTTTTATCGTGTGCTATTAGATCATTATAGTGTTTTCTAAAAAAATAAAGAGTATTATTGGTTGTGAAATAAAAAGATTACAATGTATAGAATGCAAAAGATAAGAACAAATAAAGGCTAGATGCAGTTGTGATTAGATCTCTAAGTTATTCGATTCAATTCATTTGTGAGAATAGGATTAAATTTCACACTATGAATGTAAAAAAAAATAAAAACAAAAAAAGGATTGAAAGATTAAACTTTCTGATGTGTTGTAATAAGAGCTTTCGGATACATTATGTTTGGCAAAACTCAATGCTTTTTATTCATTATAGTCACTAGTTTATGTTTCCGTTATTCTTACTGTTTGTATTTTCTATTTGTTTTTGTTTTTCTTGCTTTGATTTCACTAGTTCAGCATTATTTTTGTCAACTTATACTTATAATATTCAAACCACATATTTAACATCGATTAAAAATTACAATATTTACATTATAAGTAATAACTTGTTTTATCAACGTACCACTATGTGGCCATTGACGACCCACATCTCCCTTAAATTAAACTAACAATTACTTACTATGTATAATCTTATTATTGAATTTATTGACTAGGCCGTTCTTGTTTATTCACTATATAACAAATATAGAGTTGACCACTAATCAAATTAGTTTTAAATTCGTTCTACTACTTAAAGTTACATTTTGGTTAGAACACAAGTTACTTAATTACTGTTTTTTTTATCTAATAGTATTGAATTTATAGTTAAATTTTGGTTAGAACACAAGTTACTGACTATTTCTTATTAATGCACTATAACAACAAATATAGAGTCGACCATTAATCAAATTAGTTTTCGTTCTACTACTTAAAGTTAAATTTTGGTTAGAAAACAAGCCAAACTGAACTTTCAATTGGAACAGTAATTAAATTTTAAACACAAAGTAAAGTAGTTTACAAAACACAAAGACTCCATTCAAGAAACCAAAGACCTAGTAGTTCATTTTATCCGTTATAAGGAATAAAGTCGTGTTGATGCTAGATTGATACAAATTTAAAAACCAGTAAATGACCTTATCTAAGCTATCTTTCCGTATAAATATGTTAAGAGAATAATATATTCTAGGAAATTTGTTTCAATTCAAATTTATGAGATTTAATTATAGACATGCATATTAAAGAGTTTGTTATCGTGAGATCGTGTTGAAAATCTGAATAATATTGTAAATAAGAATTAACATGAACTTTTCTTTGTTGCCAATCAAAACACAACGCATAGATGTTGTGTCAAGCAGACCGCATCAGATCGATGAGGCCGACGAAACACCACCACCACAATTCAACCGTTCAGTAAATATAATTAAGGTAGTATATATCTACTGCCAATTCGATCGTATTCAGTTAAATTAATCCTTCAGTTTTTGATCACTGCTTTAGCAAATACATTAACAGATCAAATATTTTACTATTTAGTAAATATATATATATATATATATATATATGATTATTTGGTATACACAAAAGACAAAATAAGCAACATCTTTTAACTTGTTATATCGATCAAAATCTGAAATATATGGACTACACAACAAATTCATAAAACATTGTAAAGACCCATGTTCAAAAATTCATCATCAGCAATGATCAGTAATTGATTTTCTTCTTCTTCTTCTTTTTTTTTTTTGCTCGTGGAATTGGTTGCTAGCTCCGTCACTTTATCTTATCTAATGTGGAAAAAATTATGTGATTAATATTTATTAATGGAAACTCGATCTGATTAATATTTATTAATGGAAACTCGATCGTGCATGTACGATTCTTACTGAACTCGTGGTAGTACATCTGTACATGCATAAATGAAGTTGAAGTACTCATTAAAATAGATTTATTATCTTGTTCTATACTTATCTCTCGTAATTGATCATTACATTTTTGCTTATGTCGTACACATGACGTCAGCAACTATGCGGGTAGCAAATATAAGTCCAATAGAGAGATATAAATGTTAAATGAAAGACTAATATTGACGACAAAAACATGAAAGACTAATTATCGTGACTTTTAACTGTTAGTCGTATTTTGGTCAAAAGTAGGCAAAGACTTATGAATTGTTCGCCCAAAAACGAACAAAGAAGTGATAATCATACATATAATATAGTTGTACAGAATTATCCTTTAGTCGGCTATGGTTCATGCTCATAGGATAATCTAGTAACTGTTGAGTATTTATAGTCAACAAATCAGTCAAGGATTCAAAAATATGACAACATTTATCACCACACAAATTAGAAAACAAATATTTATATGTTAGATAACGTTATGTTTGGGGTGATTGTAAAATTGCAAGGGTTGGTGGTCCAAGTAATTTATGTTGTTAATATTTGTAATCTCAATCGACTTTGAACCAACAATAAGGAATATAAATCTCCACCATGTTTTGATCATCCATATATGAAATTGTTGTTTGGAGATTTTGATATTTCTACTTGACATGTAATGGGCTGATTTAGTGGGCCTCAATATTTAAAAATGAAAACGGCATCGTCTTGAAAAGCATCATATCCAGTATTGTCACTGGTTTGTTTGTTTTTTTGTTTTCACTCTCTCTCTTTCTCTTGTACAGTTGCGAAGGCGCCATGGCATCTTCTTCTGCTCACCTCTCGTTTCTAGCCGGACGCATGTCGCTTTTCTCCTCCGAACGCGTCCGATTATTGCCGTACAGAGGAGAATTTTGTCTACCAAAATCCCGTTTCCGTTGCTCAGCTGGCCAGAGCGGCTTCTTCACGCGGCTTGGTCGCTTAATCAAGGAGAAGGCCAAAAGCGACGTCGAGAAGATTTTCTCCGGATTCTCTAAGACTAGGGAAAATCTAGCAGTCATCGATGAGCTCTTGCTCTTCTGGAATCTCGCCGAAACAGACCGAGTTCTCGATGAATTGGAAGAGGTTTTTCTTTTTGAACCACGATCCCTCGTCGATTCCCTGGGTTTCAGATGCGAATGGGGTTTTACTGAAAATCTATTTGTGAAATTCTCAATGTAGGCGCTGTTGGTTTCTGATTTTGGACCGAAAATTACGGTTAGAATTGTTGAGAGGCTACGAGATGATATAATGTCAGGCAAACTCAAGTCAGGAAGCGAGATTAAGGTTATATTTATATATATTGTGACACTGTGACACACGTACATGTTAGGGATTAGGTTTTATAGATAGTTGATCCAAAATATGTGTGAAATTGATGTAGGATGCACTCAAGGGAAGTGTGTTGGAGATGCTGGCTAAGAAAAACAGCAAGACAGAGCTTCAAATGGGTTTTAGGTTCTGCTCCTCTTGCTGTTTTTGTTATCTTCTCTTCCGCGAGTAGCTATGGAAGACTGTGGTTTTTAAAGTCTGGCTATATGCTATGGTGTATCAGGAAACCAGCTGTTATCATGATCGTTGGTGTTAATGGAGGTGGGAAGACCACATCTCTTGGTAAGGCAATAAACATTGATTGGTGTAGAATGGCTTGGCTCGCATTGGGGATACCCACAAAAAGTTCTTCTATCTAACAGTGGCTTTTGATTTTTTTTTTTTCAGGAAAGTTGGCTCATAGATTGAAGAACGAAGGGACTAAGGTACACCTTTCATGTTTGATAATAATGAAGTGTAACTTGTTCTCTTGAGAATTGGTTAGAGAGTGGTTGCTCAAATAGGTATGCGAAATTTTACCAGGATAGGTAGAATTGAGTATCAGTATGTTCATCATCAATCCTGCGATGAATTGTCATAGGTATTAATGGCAGCAGGTGATACATTTAGAGCGGCTGCAAGTGATCAGTTAGAGATATGGGCAGAGAGGACTGGATGTGAGACTGTTGTGGCTGAAGGAGAGAAGGCTAAAGCAGCAACAGGTAAAACCAATGCGCTGTTTGGCTTGCCAGTATCAGTGTTGAGGGCACATTAACTTAAAGCTCACTATCACAACATTTTCTTCCAAACTAGTGCTCTCAAAGGCTGTGAAAAGAGGGAAGGAGGAAGGTTACGATGTTGTACTGTGTGATACATCTGGACGTGAGTATACAAGAGTTTGCTAGTTGACTTTTGGAACACACTGATGCATTTGTTTTAATGATCTGAGGTATATTAAATCTCTTTTTGCAAGGTCTCCATACTAACTACAGCTTGATGGAGGAGTTGATCGCTTGCAAAAAAGCAGTAGGCAAGGTTGTCTCTGGTGCACCTAATGTGAGTGAGCTTATCTACTTATCTCATTGTGTTGCCTTTCTTATATTGCACTATTGCTAGTCTCCATTTCCCATCCAAATGTCAGCTACAATTAATTGACACCGGCAATGTCAGGAGATCCTACTTGTCCTTGATGGAAATACCGGTCTGAATATGCTTCCACAAGCTAGAGAATTCAACGAGGTAACATATGGAACCATCTAAACCTAGTGTTCTGGCTCACCAAGCTCTTGGCAAAATCTTGAGTTTCCTTGCTCACTATTTTTTGTCAGATTGTTGGTATTACCGGTTTGATATTGACGAAACTGGATGGGTCTGCTAGAGGAGGCTGTGTGGTAAATTTCGATCTCCAGTCTCACTTCAAGCTCTTAATTTTTTTGTTGGGTATGCTCATTGAAGGTGGTTGGACTTATGTTGCAGGTCAGTGTGGTAGAGGAATTGGGCATTCCAGTAAAGTTTATCGGTGTAGGAGAAGCTGTAGAAGATCTCCAACCATTTGATGCTGAGGCCTTTGTGAACGCTATATTTTCCTGAGGCATAAAACCCAGTTTTGTTTTTTTTGTTTTTTTATTTTTTTATTTTAACGATGTGACGAATGCTAGTTATTGTGAAATAGAGAAATGTCAGTAGAAAAACTCTAAAGGACCAAAGACCAAAATATAAGTCTTTTGGTCTATATTAGTGCCATTGTTGTAATACCATTTGAATATTCAATCAAATCTGGTACAATAGTTTGTAAGAGATTTCTTTGAATTTTCCTTCTTATTTGAAAATATTTATAATTTTTTAATTGTAAGATACCAATTTATTTACCTAAGAACGAAATGAAAAAAAAAAAAAACTAACTCATTCTTTCGATCTTTGACAATGATGTAGTTTTCACTTTTCAACTTTATTATCGATTTAATAAGAGGAACAAAAAATAGAATTCCTTGATAACGTGAAATAAAGTCATAGTAGCCTAGTAGGGAAATAAATGATTTTATGCGTCACGATTATTTAATCCACCAATCACAAATCTCTAGGACAAAAAGTGAGGACCATAGTTTAAGCGACACTCTTTCGTTTAAGATTAGATCGGTCCAATTTATATGCACATCTTCCGCCATTATCGTCTTCCAATTTGAAAACTCATCATCTGTTCAACCACATCCAATGGCTGCCAAAAAGCCCGGAGTGATCGCTTTGTTCGACGTCGACGGTACTCTCACAGCTCCAAGGAAGGAAGCTACTCAAGAATTGCTCGATTTTATCCGAGAACTGCGCAAGGTATGTTTGTGATTTGATCCAATCGTTGCTCTAATTTGTAATATCTTTTCCTATGAGTTAGTGTTTATGCCTGGCTATTGTTCGATGAAATGTCTGTGAGAGTTTCAGGTAGTCACTGTTGGAGTCGTCGGTGGATCTGATCTAATCAAAATATCTGAGCAGCTTGGCAAAACAGGTACGACTGTGATCGGATCGAATACACTATAATCTGTTTGGTACTTTTGTGATGACAAAAGTCACTTTTGTTCTCTTCTTTGTTATATGGGATCCTTTAGACTATAGAGACTTTCTCTGCTTTCATTTGTTGACTATAGATCCATTTAAGTCTGTAGATTGGGAATTTGGGATAGCTGCTGATCATTTGTGGTTCAAATTCTGAAATGTGATTGATTTACCCCAAGACTTAGTTTTTATCTGATTTTCTTTTTAGAGGGAAATTAAGATCTGTCTCTACCTTACTGCCTTGTGAGTCTCTATCTGTTTGCCTTTTTTTTTTTTTGAGTTCTCATTTTTTTTTTCTTTCTTGCCAGTAACCAACGACTATGATTATTGTTTCTCTGAGAATGGTCTTGTTGCCCATAAAGATGGGAAATCCATTGGAATCCAGGTGCATATTAAACATCGGCTTTTGCTTTACACATTGTTTCTTTATCGTTTCTTTTGTTCCTTATTAGTTCGTATCTTTTTCTCAGAGCCTGAAGCTTTACCTTGGAGAAGATAAACTCAAGGTAAAGCACATTTCATCGTCCCTCATGTGTAGTAGCAACAGTTGCTTTTATGTTTTTTTTTTAAGTGGTTTAATTGACGAGGAAGCGTATGCAACTGTGTATATGTGTACGGATAGTTAGTGATAGCGTAATATTGATGATGCAGGAGTTAATAAATTTCACGCTGCACTACATTGCAGACCTGGATATTCCAATCAAAAGGTACATATGAAGACCAACCTCTAGTCTCTAGTCATCTTCTTATTATTTTGAGGGGATCTTCAAGTTATAAAAGATTTCTCTTCTTGAAATTTGTATACACAGGGGAACATTTATAGAGTTCCGTAATGGAATGCTTAATGTGTCACCGATTGGTCGCAACTGCAGCCAAGAAGAAAGAGACGAATTCGAGAGATATGATAAGGTACATGAAACCATTTAGTGTTTTCAGGTTATTATAGAAAGCAACTCTGAGAGTTGTTGATATCACTAAACATTCTGTCTTAAAAGGTTCAAAACATTCGACCAAAGATGGTGGCTGAACTTCGTGAGCGGTTTGCGCATCTTAACCTTACTTTCTCAATTGGAGGACAGATTAGCTTTGATGTGAGTAGGAATGAAAATGTGGATTATAATTGTTTTCTATATCCAAATTTTGTGTTACTAAGTCTAGTTCCATTGTTATGACTCAGGTCTTTCCTAAAGGTTGGGATAAGACTTACTGCTTGCAATACCTTGAGGACTTCAATGAAATCCATTTCTTCGGTGACAAAACCTATGAGGTAAACAACTCAACTGAATTTCCAGCTTTCTTTAGTAATTATTGTATGGTATTCCATTGAGCTTGACCAGGTAAAAACACTGGTTTAACTTCTGTAGGGTGGGAACGACTATGAAATCTATGAATCACCAAAAACAATTGGCCATTCAGGTCAGTTAGTTGGATATTTTCATACGTCAATCTCTGTGTTTTTGTGTTTTTTTTTTCATAACAAGTTGAATTGTTTCTTTTGCGTTGCAGTTACAAGTCCAAATGACACAATGGCAAAATGCAAGGCTCTGTTCATGTCTTGAAACACTATCCATCTTAAGAACAGAGTCAGAGTTTGATTATTCTTGGCGAATCCTCACAACTTTTGATTATTTACATTACAAGAAATAGAGAAGAATGTTTGGATACTGATACCGTATGTTTTTGAATTTTGATTCTTAAAATAATATTATCTTTGTTTCAGAACAAGAACTGGTTCTCAAAGTCTTAAAACGAAGATCAAAGAAAATTTCCTCTTTCAAAAAAAAAAGAATATGGATGTTATTGTTTACAACAGATTCTCTCCCGAAAAAAAAAAAAAAAAGCTTTCGACTTAAAAAAATGTACAAAAAGAAACAGCAACAAATTGTATACAAATATTCATTGAAACAGAAAAGTATATAAAGCTTCGAACATGATATAGCTGATAAGATCGTTCCTCCACCACATTCAAGACTCAACAACAGGCTCAGGCTCTTCTCCTGCGGCAGCTTCTGGGGCTTCTTCTTCTCCTCCTCCTTCTCCCTCGGGAATTGTGGAGTTCTCTTTAGGTTTGTGATCATCAGAAGGCGGAGAAGAGCCACCAGAAGAGGCGGATCGACGGTGGTTAGCGGCGGCTTGATGGACGTGATTGTAACTTCCTTTCTCTAGAAAGAGCTGATTGAAATGGACTTTACAGTAGAGGACGCCATTAAGAGACGCGTAAGAAGAATGAGTCAATGGACAACCACTGTGTGTGCACCTGAAACAAGTCTTGTGGTAACTTTCTCCTTCCATTGTTACTTTCTCAAGTGGATAAACGGTTTTGTGACAAGTCGCACATTTGTCTTGTGTTCCACTGAAGAATGACGATAGCTTGCTTGGAGCTCGAGTCTTGCAGATTCAATTGAGAAAATCAGATCAAAGATGAAAGAAACAGACAAATTTTTAGGAAATAAAACCGAGGAATCTATTAAGAAATTATCTGTTTCATTACCAGATGATCATTTGGCTTCTCGGTCTTTCCTGCTGTTTGTAATTGGACATTGTTAGCAGAGACAATGAAAAAAATTCGATTCGAAACAGAACAGAGAGAGAGAGAGAGAGAGAGACCTGTCTGAAAATTCTTGCTGAAATTTCCAGATTCTTTGAAAAGCTGTTCGAAGTGAGGCTTACAGTAAAGAACTCCGTCCATTGATGAGTAGTTGCTTATCTGTTAAAAAGATGTGATTTTTTTTTTTTTTTGGCAATGTCGAAACAGAGTAACAATGGAGGAAGAAAGAAGAAAGAAAGAAATGAAATACCACGAGAGTGCCATTGCAATGGCTGCATCTGAAGCATGATTTGTGATAAGTATTACCCTCTAATGTCAACAAATCCATAACGTAAACGGTTTTGTCACAGGCCTTGCATTTGTCCAATGTTCCTGTAAACGCCATTGTCTCTCCTTCTCTATCTCTCTACCTCTATCTCTATCTTCTTCTTCTGTGTTGTTTTTGGAAATTAGATTCAAAGTTTGTTCTTCGTTCGCCGGTTCTAGTCTCCAGACACGACCAAACGACGACGAGGATACAAAAAAAACAGACTTTGTCTTCTTTTTATTTTGTTTTCATGTCTGTGTTATAGGTCTTATTTATCAAAAATTTCTTGACTGATTGAGAATTTGGGGGGTAATTTTGGTTCCAGTGGTAGAGATTCGAAAGAGGAGTTCCCATTTAGTTAATGTCGAACATCTAAATCTAATTCTGGGATTGTTTATTTTACGATCATCATTTTTAGTTTCCAAAAAAAAAAAAACAAAAACCAAAGGTCTCGCTTTCTTGACGTTTTCAGCCGCAGCTCCTCTTCGGAAGATCTATTTTTAAATTAGGGGAAAATAATGACGAATATTAAAAAGTAATGGGGTTGTTTCAGAATTATAGAAAAGTCAAGGAGCTGTTTTTTAAAAGAGAATAAAGTGGATAAGAGTGGAGAGTCTGTGTAAGGAAAGGAAGATCCATTGACGCCGGCGAGTGTATCTTTCACTTTCTTTTAGTAACCAGTCGACAAATCTAACCCTGAAAAATAAATCACTCTCCTTTCTCTGTTTCTCTTCTACAGTTACACAGAATCGGGAATTCGATTTTTCCTTTTTTCTTTTTTAATTTCATTTCTGGCGGAAACGGTTTTGTGGTTAATTTCAACATTTTCCGATCTTGCCCCTCGAGTTCCATCAAATCCATCATCTCTTACAAAAACGCTCTGTTTGACCCAACATTTTCTTTTTTGAAGATTACGATTTTTGAGCTGTGAAGATTTCATTCGTAGATTATTAGGGTTCTCTCGAGATCGAAGAAGAGAGATTGCGATGAATAATAATAATAATAACACAGGAAGATTTCCGCCGGGGATTGGAGCGGCGGCTCCGGATCCTAATTTTCAGTCACGGAACCCGAATCCGCAGCAGCCTCCGCCTCAGCAATACCTTCATTCACGGACTCCGTTTCCGCAGACCCAACAGTCTCGGCCTCCGAATCCACAGCAACCTGATGCTCACCACTACGTTCAACGAGCTTACCCACAAAACCCTCAGCAGATTCAACAGCTCCAACAACAACAACAATGGTCTACACACCCTCAGCTTCCTGCTAATCCGAGTTATGTAGATGAAGTCGAGAAGACTGTTCAGTCTGAAGCTCACACCAACGATTCTAAGTAAGTGCTCGTTTGGAAAAGAATTGATGTTTTTTTCCAACTTACTTTGGATTTGGAGTATAAGAGTGACTGTTTTGAAGGGTGCTGTTTAAAGTTTCCTCCTTTATATGGTTTGATTTGAAGTGAAGGTCCATTTCTTTGATTATGTGTGTTTCTCATGCTTACCAGTAACCAAGACTGGAAGGCAATGTTGAAGCTGCCACCTCGAGATAATCGTTACCAGACAGAGGTATAAGTTTCCTTAGTTATATGCTTGACTGACTGAGATATGAAACTTGTTTTGAGAATATAGTAGTTTACATGCTTTTTCATGTTGTCTCCAGGACGTGACTGCCACTAAAGGAAATGAATTTGAAGATTACTTTTTGAAGAGAGATCTACTAAGGGGAATATATGAAAAGGGTTTTGAGAAGCCATCTCCTATTCAGGAAGAAAGCATTCCTATTGCTTTGACTGGCAGTGATATTCTTGCTAGAGCCAAAAATGGGACAGGAAAGACTGGTGCCTTCTGCATCCCAACCCTTGAGAAAATTGATCCAGAGAACAATGTCATTCAAGGTTTGTTACTTTCCTTTTTTGAAATCTTCTCTGTTTGAAGTTCATTCTTCATTTTCTTCTTAGTAAGTTTGTAGATCACTGGAACTTCCAGAGAGTGCTCATTACTTCAGTGAAACGGATGAATTTGTTGTTTCTAATTTATAAAAAGCTACTATTCTTGCTGTATTTTCTTTACTGTGTACACCTTGTTGATCTATAGTCTTATGCAGCCGTAATTCTAGTCCCTACCCGAGAGCTGGCCCTTCAGACATCACAAGTTTGCAAGGAGCTTTCCAAATACTTGAAAATTGAGGTTATGGTCACCACTGGCGGTACTAGTCTGAGGGATGATATCATGCGATTGTACCAACCTGTTCATCTGCTGGTAGGAACTCCTGGAAGAATATTAGATCTTGCCAAAAAGGGTGTGTGTGTTTTGAAAGATTGCACGATGCTTGTCATGGATGAGGTGAGTTCCTGATATCTTATTGGCCTTGTTTCTTTTCTACCTCTTGGGTTATATCTTCCCTTGTTGCGTGTTCAAAAATCAAACATTGTTGGACTTCTGCCAAAACGAATTTTCTAGTTTTTCACCGAGCAAAACAATACAACAAAATTGATTCCATCTTATGCTAGATATTTGCAGATTTTGATGGACTAACTTTCTTTTTGCATGAGCCGATTGTTCTGACTCACAAATATCTTTTCCCAGGCCGACAAGCTTTTGTCTGCAGAATTTCAACCTTCTATAGAGGAGTTGATACAATTCTTGCCGCAAAACCGACAGATTTTGATGTTTTCAGCTACATTTCCTGTCACTGTCAAGTCCTTTAAGGATCGATATCTCAGGAAGCCTTACATTATCAATCTCATGGATCAGCTCACACTAATGGGTGTCACACAATATTATGCTTTTGTTGAAGAGAGACAGAAGGTGCACTGCCTTAACACGCTTTTCTCTAAGGTTAGATTTCTGGACACCCAAGACTTTTTTGGCTACTCGTTGTCGTGGATGTTTTAAAGCAAGTATGGTTTTTAATCGCAGCTGCAAATAAACCAATCCATTATCTTTTGCAACTCTGTCAATCGTGTGGAGCTGTTAGCCAAGAAAATCACAGAGCTCGGTTACTCATGCTTCTATATTCATGCAAAGATGGTTCAAGACCACCGTAACAGGGTTTTCCATGATTTCCGCAACGGTGCATGCAGAAACCTTGTTTGCACTGGTGGGTTTTGTGTTGCTCTTGTGCATGAACAAAGATAATGTGCTTAAGTTTCATGTTTAGGAAAAGAGATGATGATATGACTAAACGGATGTCTATTGCAGATTTGTTTACACGTGGTATTGACATTCAAGCTGTGAATGTGGTCATTAATTTCGATTTCCCGAGGACTTCTGAGTCGTATCTACACAGGGTATGTTAAGGGAAACCTGTTTTTGATCTATCATCTTGAGCACATTTTTTATTCTTCAAATTGTGAATGGGGTTTTGATTCATTACACTACCAGGTAGGTAGATCAGGAAGATATGGACACCTTGGGTTGGCTGTGAATTTGGTAACTTATGAGGACCGCTTCAAAATGTTTGTGGCTTCTTTTGCTTTTGTTTCTGTTTTTCAACTGATACAACCTCCCTTGTGTTTTGTTATATCAAGCTTTTTTACTCATTCATATGGATTTTAACAGGTACCAAACTGAGCAAGAACTTGGAACCGAGATCAAGCCAATTCCTTCACTTATCGACAAGGCAATCTACTGTCAGTGACTTCTACCAGGTGCACATTCTCCACCCGGCTAAAGCACTGATGGATTTAAACAGTGAGATAAATCCCTCTCTTGGCATCTTGACATTGTAACTAAGCCGCATTGCATATAGACCAAATTCCCAATGATTGGTTTGCCATTGTTTAGGTTTTTTTTGAGGAGGCAAATCATTCAGCTTTGGCAGTTACAAGCTTGTTCCAGAGATGAAGGCAACACACAGAGCACTGTACTGAGGCAAGAAGAATGCAGTATGGGCGGTTGATGGCGATAATAGCGGTTGGTTGTATTTGAACCTTTCGACCAAGTCCGGTTTGTTTGGTTTGATTTGAAGACTTCTTCTGCTGTATGATGTGAACTTTAAGTTATAACTTTTCTTATATTTCAGTTTCATGTTCTAAGAAACCTTTTGCCTTTGGATGTGAACCTTTCGACCAAGTCCGGTGTGTTTTATGACTTTTCTTGGTCTCTTTTGTTTTAAGACTTGGGAGAGAATTTTACTAGAATTGTATCATTGTTAACACATTGTGTGTTAACTCAAGTACCTACTTCGCCTATTTTACGGATTATATGTGAAATTGCAATGATACATATTTGATGCTGCATACGATTACAGAGAAATACTTCATAAAACCTCTAACCTTGATGTTTTTGCTTTCCACACAAAATCACCAATATATATATAAACAAGACAATAAACAAACAAAAAAACTATAAAAAGTTGTTGAGCACACATAAAAAAAAAAAACAGAGAGATGAATTGTAACAAACAATGACCTGAAAAACAAATTTAAAAAAGACTTAGAAACATCCACAAGTTGCCTTTGGTACGATACCAGTGGCTCTATACTTAGCAGCCATTTCTTCAGCTTTAAGAAGCTCCTCTCCTCTTTTAGCTTCAACCATTGCTCTCTTCTCTTCTGCTAGCTTGTGAATCGCAGCCACTTTGTTCTTCATTTTCTCACCATACTCTGCCTTTTTCTTCTCTAATTTTTCTTCAATCTTCCTGAGCTGGGCTTCAGTGGCTGCTTTCTTGCTGTTCTCCCAAGCGAGCACATCAGAGATCTTCTTTTGTGCCCTGTCCATTATTACCATTTCAAGATCATTAGCTGATGATCAACTCGCACAAATAGTAATCTTTGGGTGCGAAGGTCAAAAGAATAAAACAAAGTTTACTTGTTCTCAGCCTTTGACTTCTCACTCTCTTCCCATGCTTTGATGAATGATGTTTTTTTCTCCTTTTCCAAGTCCGCAAGTATCACATCTGACCAAAACCAAACACATAACATTTGATGTCAGTTATGGAACTTAGGTGGCCAGAAAGTAGAAAACAAAAACAAATAGTTGTTTAGCTCACCTCTATCGGCCGAGCCAGATGAGCTTTTCTTCGGTGTATGCTCCTCAATGGGTTCTGCAAGAAGGTCACTTGTTAAGTATAACACGTTGTTAATGTAGACGCAAATTGACAATGTAAAAAGATAGCGCTTCAAGGCTCTAAACAGTTAATAAAATATATAAGTTCATCGATTATCACACTCGATTCACTGCAAAATTTGTTTTGTTATAGAAGTTTTACTAAAGAACAGAGCAGAAGACAACATCAGAGTTCAAGTGTTTTAACTTTAATTAAAGATAGTTAGCAACTTTTTTCTTCTCTTTTTTTGGTCATCTTAGTCAAGTGGTGTTATACCACATTAAACTGATGGTTCGAACTTATTCCATGGGTCTCGGTGACATAGAGAATTCGACCTTTGGGCCACTCTAACTCATGTCAAGATAGTAGCACCTTTAAAAAGGAACTAATACGACTGGATTTTAAAACTCTTAAATGTACCAGAGTTAGGCTACTTTAAAGGAACTAATCATGTATGAAAATCAAGAAAGTTAACCACTTTACTAATTCATAGCTGTCCACAACTAATTGCCATGATTCCATTTACTTTTTCACAACACAAAATTTACAAGACAGATTATTTTATGATTAGTTACCTACCTTAGTAGCAATAGAAATTAATCATATTCTAAATAGTAATATATTATCTTTCTTTCAGAACCTAATTCTCTTGGTGTAAAAAAAATAAATGCTGTGAAATCCTAATAGCAATATGGATTTTTTTGAGATGGAATTCTGGGGCTAATTTGTGAGATTTTGGAGACATATTCAATTTTGTTAAATACATCTCTAATTCATAAAAAACATCGAATGAATCCTCATAAGAAGAAGATTATCACATACACACAACACAGAACGTGTTGTGAATAGAGAGAGCTTACTTTCGACAACGGCAAGAGCTTTGGACTCGACAGGAGGTGGTGGAGTATGAATTTTCTCCTCCGCCACGTCTTTAGAAGCTTCCACCGGAGCAGGAGTTGGTTCCTTCGCCGGAGCTAAAACCGCCGGAGATTCTACGTCAACCTTAGTCGTCTTTTGCTCCTCCGCCATTGCCGCTCAGCTCAGCCAAAGAAGAACAAAAAAAATGGTTTCTTTTTTTTTTCCTTCGGTAAAACAGAAAATAAAACAAAACAAAATTTGGATAAAATGCAGACTATATGAACCAATGAGAAGAAAGAGGTTTTATATCCTCCGTTAGCTTACACCGGTGGAGCGTACTCCCCGCGTTTAATATGCGTGAGACACTTGTTTCCCTTCACCGTTGATTATGGTACCATGTGATCCTACGACTGTAAGCTCGCTTACGCATTGGATGCGATACATGTGATTAAACACCTCACTGCCGACAGGTAAAGTAGTTCAATTCTGCCACGTCAAGTCACTTAGTAGAAAAAAATGCCATCGTTTTGCTAATAGACTGAATCAAATTAAAATCTCAACTCAAAATTACACTAAACCGATCTATATTATTATATTAGGTTTATCTGACCTACTAATGATTTATTTAATTAAGGGAATTGGAAGTAAGATAAGAAAGTGAAAACCTAAGATAAATTCTTTTTAAATGTCGACAACCTATGATAAAATCCCTAAAATCAAAGAGTATAGTACGTGACGTCTGTGTATAGTGTATATGTTTCTAAAATAGAATGTATTTGTCGATGTTCAATAATAGAATGTATTTGACTACGAAAAAAAAAGAATGTATTTGTTTATTGAAAAATAGTCTGGTCGACCAAAAGGTTTCGTGGAGCTTTATAAAGCGGACACGCTGGAGATAGATACAAAGGGAAATGTCTTTGTTGGACCCCACGGCTCATTTTGGCACGTCGCGTGTACAAAACGTTCCGGTTAAGTTGCGCGTGGGCTTGACGGAAATTAAACCGGTTTAGGCATGTGATATATGGGCCCTTATTAATGACTTTGCTCGTTTTAGATTAAAAACTTTAGACTTTAGAGTAACAAACCGAAAAATTCTTTGGTTCACTCGTAGCGGGTGAATTCATTCATTCACCTCATTTCATTTAAACTAATTAAAATCTGAAATATAATATTATTTTAAAAAAAAAATAAAAAAAAAAAATTAAAATATTAAATACTCAATCAAATATTTTGATAATATATATAATAAATAATATATATATAAAGATTATAATTTAGGGTTTAGTTTTTATTTTAATTTTTTAAAAGTTTATAGATTATAATTTAGAGTATAAAAATTAGAATTTAGGATTTAAAAATTAGAATTTAGAGATTAAGGTTTAAAATTCCAAAAATAAAATAAATAATTATTTATATATATATTAAAAATATATATATATTAAATTTGATATTATGCTTGGATTCACTATTTCCAATTTAGATTTTAGTTTTTCTTTATTTAAAATTCCAAAAATTCCAAAAATAATTATGTAAAAATATTTTTTTTTATCAAAACTAATTCTACATAAATTTCAATATTATGCTTGGGTTCACTATTTTTAAATTAGAATTTATCTATTAAAAAGATAATTTAATATTATGTTTGGGTTTATTATTATATTAGGTTTATCTGACCTACTAATGATTTATTTAATTAAGGGAATTGGAAGTAAGATAAGAAAGTGAAAATCTAAGATAAATTCTTTTTAAATGTCGACAACCTATGATAAAATCCCTAAAATCAAAGAGTATAGTACGTGACGTCTGTGTATAGTGTATATGTTTCTAAATAGAATGTATTTGTCGATGTTCAATAATAGAATGTATTTGATTACGAAAAAAAAAGAATGTATTTGTTTATTGAAAAATAGTCTGGTCGACCAAAAGGTTTCGTGGAGCTTTATAAAGCGGACACGCTGGAGATAGATACAAAGGGAAATGTCTTTGTTGGACCCCACGGCTCATTTTGGCACGTCGCGTGTACAAAACGTTCCGGTTAAGTTGCGCGTGGGCTTGACGGAAATTAAAAATATATATATATTAAATTTGATATTATACTTGGGTTCACTATTTCCAATTTAGATTTTAGTTTTTCTTTATTTAAAATTCCAAAAATTCCAAAAATAATTATGTAAAAATATTTTTTTTTATTAAAACTAGTTCTACATAAATTTCAATATTATGCTTGGATTCACTATTTTTAAATTAGAATTTAGTTTTTTCTATTAAAAAGATAATTTAATATTATGTTTGGGTTCACTATTTTTAATTTAGGGTTTAGTTTTTTTTTATTTTTAAATTTCGAAAATAAACAAATAATTATGTAAAATATGTTTTTATTAAAAATAATTCTACATAAACTTTAATATTATGTTTGGGTTCAATATTTCCAAATTAGGTTTTAGTTTTTTCTTATTTAAAAAAATATATTTAAAATGTGTTATTTTGGTAAGTTACTTTAAGTGATTTTATTATATGGTAGATTTTCATTGGCTAAAATGAGAGGGATGAATGAATAATTCATCCCTAGGGGTGAACCCAATAATTTTTCTAAAAAACCTGTTCAACAGAGTGTTCGAGTCAGACCTTCTGGCTGAGACGAGATGGAGACTACTCGTTTTGTAATTATTGGGCCTTTGTGCATTTTTACGGCCCAAATAGTTCAATTTAAAGGACGCTGTAATATTTTTTAGCAATAAGTAAAATATAGAACAGGATTAAGAAGATTAAAGGGTAGTCAACATAGATTTGAACAGCCTGGGAAAGATGTATACAAGTCTGTAACGTATGATTATTATTATTTTTCCAATGATTATTATAAAGCATACAACATGGAATTATTTAACGATTAATTTATTCTGTCTTTGTATATGAGTGGTCGAATATGGTGACTATGGTCTGTGATGTCACTGAACTTTTATTTTGTGGCTAAAGTTTAACTTTCTTTCTTTCTGAGTTGGGATTCTTATTCAATTATAACAAACTTTCTCAAAGAGGGTTTTAACTAATTGCGCCCGTAAATACTTTAGTTTTAATCAACAGATTTAAGATTTTCTGTCTTATAACTTCAAAGATCTTAGATTTTCCTAGACTTTCAACGATTACAAGAAATTATTATTTGGGAAACCGAAAAGGAAATAAACGAGTCTGTCTATATGTGATAGGATCATAGGAAAATGGATGCTCCAACTAGTATTATATTATGTCTTATATATTCAAAAAAATCATTAACCCTTGGAAACACAGAAAAAGTAAACAACATTCACACACAAAAATATGAACTTATTAACACAAAAGATGTGAACTTGTGGTTAGTGTTGAAGAAAACGTGAAACAAGATTCAAATCCTCGTGGAAAAGCACAAATCGAAAATCAAAATCAAAGCTTTGGTGCTTCTTCTCGCTTCGGTAACGTATAATAATATCGCCCGAATCTCGTTATCTTCTCTTGTGTTGAATGTTTGTGTATGTATATAATTAAAAGGTGAGCAGAAGATAGATTCATGGTTCAACGGAAAAGCATGAAGAGGAACAACAACAACGATCCTCAAACCAACGGGCATGGTAATTATCTTCGTATCAAAACGGCTTCGCATACAGGAAAACGCATCGCAAAAGCTACTCTGTTCGTCGCATCTTCTCTCTTCATATCTGCTGGTCTCTTAGACTTACTCGGTTGTTTCGATCTCGTGAGTTCGAATCTAAAACACCTCACCTCAATTTTTATATATAAAAAAATATCTTCTTCAAGTTTAGTAAATTTGTGAACTTGAGAGTGTTATATATAATTCAGATCTCTTCGTCTTCTACTTCAGACAACTCTTGCAGGTCTGAAGCAAGTAACAACAACAACAACAACTAGAAATTCACCAATCACGAAGCATAAATTCCCTGACCAATGCGATGCCGTACAGAACCAGACACAACAGCAAAAACAGCAAATTCCAATTTCCGAAGATGGCAGCACATGGAGAAACAACAATAATCCCAGAAGCAACCATTCAAGACCATCCACGTGTCCTTCTTATTTCCGTTGGATCCACGAGGATCTACGGCCATGGAGAGAGACAGGGATAACGAGAGGGATGCTAGAGAAAGCAAGGAGGACGGCGCATTTCAGGGTCATAATCCTCGACGGGAAAGTCTACGTTAAGAAGTACAGAAAATCTATCCAGACTAGAGACGTTTTTACTCTGTGGGGCATCGTACAGTTGCTACGGTGGTACCCAGGGAGATTGCCCGATCTCGAACTCATGTTTGACGCGGATGATAGACCAACCGTCCGATCTAAAGACTTTAAAGGTCGACAACACCCGGCCCCACCTCCGTTATTCCGTTACTGCTCTGATGACGCCAGCTTGGATATCGTCTTCCCTGATTGGTCCTTTTGGGGCTGGTACCCAAAAATCTCTTCATTTAGTGGGCTTAAAATGAGCCCAATTAACTAACTAGGCTTTATATTGTTTATTGGGCTAGGGCTGAGGCTAATATAAAACCTTGGGCTAAATCGCTGGTGGCGATAGAAGATGGGAGCAAGATGACGCAATGGAAAGACCGCGTGGCGTATGCTTATTGGAGAGGTAATCCTCATGTGGCCCCCACTAGAAGAGATCTTCTTAGATGTAATGTCTCAGCACAAGAAGATTGGAACACTCGTCTCTACATCCAAGTAATGTTCCGCGGAATCTCATCACTTCCCTAAATTCATTTTAAATTTGGTAAACTGCTTATATAATCTTTTATTCTTTTTTTTTTTTTTTGTGTTGAAGGACTGGGTTAGAGAATCCAGAGAAGGATTCAAGAACTCAAACCTAGAGAACCAATGCACCCACAGGTCGTTATATACATATTAACACTTATTAGCCATCCTTTTATTTACTTGGTTTTGGGGGGTAATCTTTGAGAATATTGAATTTTGAATTTTGGGAAATGTTGGAATTAATAGGTACAAGATTTATATAGAAGGATGGGCATGGTCAGTGAGCGAGAAATATATAATGGCATGTGACTCGATGACATTATACGTGAGACCTAAGTTCTATGATTTTTACATACGAGGAATGATGCCATTACAACATTACTGGCCAATCAGAGACAAGTCTAAGTGTACTTCCCTCAAATACGCCGTACATTGGGGTAACACCCATTTAGATCAGGTTTGTATATTTATTACACGTTTAGAGAACCCCTTTCTTGTGATTTATTATGCTTTATTACATATTAACCCGTTGATTATTTAACTGGCAGGCGCGTAAGATAGGGGAAGAAGGGAGTAGATTTATAAGAGAGGAGGTGAAAATGGAATATGTGTATGATTACATGTTCCATTTGATGAATGAGTATGCCAATCTTTTGAAGTTTAAGCCGGAGATTCCTTGGGGAGCGACGGAGATCACGCCGGATAGTATGGGATGTCCGGCGACGGGACGGTGGAGAGATTTCATGGCGGAGTCGATGGTGATGTTTCCTAGTGAAGTGTCTCCTTGTGAGATGCCTCTTCCTTATAACCCTCTGGAGTTAAGAGAGGTTCTTGAGAGAAAAGCCAATTTGACTCGCCAGGTTGAGTTTTGGGAAGACCAATACTTTCGTGATTTGACCAACGGCAAGAAGCCTTGACCAAAACACAAAGAGGCTTTTGTTTTTTTTTTTTGGATAGTTGGATTTGTATTCATATTGAAATTAGCAATATGTGTTAAGATGTATGTTCAAATTATACAAACAGCGTTTTCTCTTTTACATAGCGGATATTAATTCACTACAAGTTTACAACACATACAATATATTTTGATATCTTCTTGATTTATGCATGGATACTTTAAAAGGTTCATTATATATAGAAAAATAATTCCAAATTTTTAAAATAAACAACAATTTTTTTCGTCAATTCAAACTGTATTTTTTTTTAAAAAAAAATTAGCAAAAAAAGTTAGATATATTTTAATTACTAGATCTTAAAACCATCTTTTAGTTTGTAATGGTTCCAGCAATTGATGTAATGCAACCATGAGTTGTATAAAGCTCCTAAATTAGTAAGTGTATTAACATAAAATGATGAAACCTTACAAGCTATTGATAAGTTTGGTAAGTAATTAAAACCATAAACATTAGAGTTGTTGATCAATTGCTGAGAGAGAACTAGTTGTATTATTTCTTAATCTTCAACTGATTTGATTAAAATAAGCTATCTCAACCTAATCTAAAGAATCGTCAGATTTTATATATACGGTTTCCTACACGTTAGTCACGCGACAGACATAAAATATTAGCACCAGTCATACACACACTTAGAAAATAGTTTGTAAATTCGCCTAGTTAAATATTACATATACAGGCGACGTTGCCCTCCCTTTGAATTAAATTAATCAATGACGACAAAATAGCTAATACTATATAGTACTAGTGTAGTATTTGCATTGAATTATTTATTTAGAGAGATTACCTAATTAACTTTAAACATTCTAAAAGAGTGTATCCATCAAAATATATTCGAACAAAAACATTTGACTTATAATTTTTCTTAAAAGACTTAATTACCAAATTTGCACCTTAAAATAATTTACTAAACCATTACCATCATTCATCCATTATCCCATAATCCATGTACGCACAATAATATTGCTTCTCAGCAGTACTATCCATAACTTGTAAGAAAAATACTTGTACCATAAATAATAATGCGAAAGAGATATACTGATTTGTTTTTTTTAACGAACAAATATTAACTAGGTATCTCCCCTTCATAATACAAAATTAGTCTCGCACGGATCATAGAGAGTTTTAAATAACTTATTATAGGAGGTTGCTTCGGATCTCAATAAAACCGTAATTATAGCTGACATCTTTATATAATCTTCCCAAAAATATGAGTCAACGTCCAACATACAATTCTTAGATACAAATTAATCAATATAAGTAATCCTCTTTTCCTTCTAATATACCATAATTAAAAGAGATCATTGTTCATTACACTTGCTCATAGCAACAAGTGAGGTCTGTTTCTCTATATATATATCTCTCTCTTGCTCTTTGTTTTCTTGTTAATTTAACATATAATATCTATGAGTCTTCACGTGGTTGATCCTCAAAGACAACATAATAACTCAATCTCGAGAGTAAGTTATAAACTTACCAAGTCATGGATCACCACATCTATCTTCATTTTCGTCTTCTTCATCATCCTCCTTGGTGCTTCTCTAGGCTGGATGGATTTGGTACTTATACACTTGATTAGTTATCATAATCTAAACATTATTTAGTCTTACAGTTACGCAAATGGTTTTGGCTCAAAAAGTGTGTTATTTTCTTTTTATAGTTTTTATTGAGTGGAAGTAGAATCAAAGTGACACCAATATTCTCAAGAAACACCAACGTCAATATTCCCAAGAACACACTCACTCCACCACTCAACTACACATTGCAATGCTCTCTATACAAGAACATAACAAAACAAACGTGTCCTGCAAGCTACCCGGAGAAAGCGGACCCTAAGGACGATCCAGAGACTTGTCCAGATTACTTCAGGTGGATCCACAAGGATCTTGAACCATGGCGTGAGACAGGAATCACTCGAGAGACGCTAGAGAGAGCGAGTGATAAAGCACACTTCAGGCTAATTATAAAAGGAGGAAGAGTGTATGTGCATCAATACATGAAATCATTTCAGACAAGAGATGTTTTCACAATATGGGGAATAGTTCAGCTTCTAAGGATGTATCCTGGCCAAGTACCTGATCTTGAGCTTCTCTTCTTGTGCCATGACTTTCCTGAAATATGGAGAAGAGACTATAGGCCAAGACCAGGAGTCAATGTGACGTGGCCACCTCCTCCACTCTTCCATTACTGTGGCCATGCCGGTGCTTTCGACATTGTCTTCCCCGATTGGAGCTTCTGGGGATGGTAAATAATCAACTTCTCGTTCCATACAAATCACACACATAGAAATTTGGTTCGATATTGATGCTCACAGCCTAAATATGCATATGGTTAGGCCGGAGATTAACGTAAAGGAGTGGAACAAATTATCGGAGGCAATAAGTGAAGGGGCTAAGAAGGTGAAGTGGGAAGAGAGAAAACCTTACGCATATTGGAAAGGGAATCCTGGAGTTGCCAAGCTCAGAAGAGACCTCATGAAATGTCATGATCCCATGGTTCATCTCTATCATCAGGTATATATATCTTTAATTGACATTTCTTTTATGATGATGATCGATGATGAATTGATGATATGAAAATGTACTTGCAGAATTGGAGGAGAGAGGGCAGGATTGGGTTTAGGACTTCAAACCTAGAAGATCAATGCACCCACAGGTTTTTAGAAATAAATTTTAATTAAGGGATGAATTATAAAAAAAAATTTAATATACAAATGATTTGTTTTGGATAAATGAAAGGTACAAGATTTACGTAGAAGGAAGGGCTTGGTCGGTGAGCGAAAAGTATATATTAGCTTGTGACAGTATGACTCTTCTTATAAAGCCATTTTACTTTGACTTCTTCACTAGAAGCTTAGTTCCAATGGAACATTATTGGCCTATTAGACCTCGTGAAAAATGTAGTGACATCATCTTTGCCGTCCATTGGGGCAACAACAATACCAAAAAGGTAAAATATTTATATATAAAGAAACTTCAAACAAAAATATCCGAATTAAAGAGAAACTGTTTCAATGGAATATAGAGTGGTGATGATTATTGGTATTTGATCTTATCTTCACTTAATTTTACAGGCGAAAACTATAGGGAGAAATGGGAGTGAGTATGTACTTAAGAATCTACAAATGAAGTACGTGTATGACTACATGTTGTATCTATTGCAAAGCTATGGGAAGTTGATGAACATGAATGTACAAGTG
>NW_006256812.1:217403-414943 GCF_000478725.1 Eutrema salsugineum | reverse complement strand
GAATTCTTAAGGATGTTTTACCTGTCTCTTGCTTGCTCCTATTACTAGTATTGTCATTTGATGAATTTGTTTTCGACTCTGTCTGTTTCTGTTTGTTCTTCCCTTTGCCCATCTTGGTATTGTTAGCTATAACCGCAGCATCAGCAATCTCTTTGTTGGCCCGTCTCGAGCTTCTTACACCAGTCCCAATGTTCTCTTTCTCCTCTGATAATGTCTCTTCTTTGGTCTCCTCTTTTTGGCTAAAGCTTGACGATGATGGAGAAGCTTTAGCGGAAACAAAACTTCTCCTCTTACAAACGACAAGAGCGGCTGAAGATTTCTGTCTTGAAAGAGACGATTCTGATGTTTCAGCATCTGCTTTAATACTAGTCATAGCTGATGCTTCCTGGTTTATCAATCTGGGACCAGATTTTCCGGTCTCTTTCCTCATTTCTTCAGAAACAACGGCTCTTAGTTCATGAGCAGCTGTTGATTCTGAGGAAGATGCAGGGAAGAAGACAATGGCGTTTGTGAAGAGAAGCTGTAAATCTCTGTAAAGAGTGAGTCTTGAAGACTCGTAGGATCCTTGCTTCAACTTTCTCTGTATTGTCTCAATGTCCAAATGTTGCTTAACCAAGAGCTTGTAATCTTTAGTCTCCTGCGTGTTAAATGGACTTAAGAGGTTAGAAATAAATATAGGCCCAACTAAAAGCCTACAAACCGATAGGCCTCAAAGGAAACTTAAAAAGTTAGCGGTGAGACACGACAAAGCCATGCTACACTAACAGCTGCCACGTGTCTTAGATGATGTAAAACAAAAAGACAACGATGACCACAAAAGAAGTGGGTTGGTAAAAAAAAATTTTTTCCCTCTCGACCTTCATCGTCCAATAAAATTCGAAAATGGACGTTAAAATAAAGAATACAAAAATGTTGAGATTCCATATTAGAATACGGAATATCGTTTCAAATATTTAAGATTTCTAAAGGAAATTTGTAAGAAGATATCGTTTCTTTAATATTTCCTAGGAGTAATATTTATTTCGTTTTTTGTTTTCTTTCTTTCTCCATTCTCCATTTTACAAAGAATGTAGTTTTAAAATTTTATTTTTGTTTTACAAAGAGTGTTATTTTATATTTTAAACAATATTTTAGTTTTGATCCTATTGATTTAATATTTTAATTAGAAAAAAAAGTTATTTAATATATTAATAAAAAACAAATTAATATTTTTAATAGTTTTCTTAATAAGTATGAAAAATGTGAGAATGATATTCTTTATAAAACGGAAGGAAGGAGGGAGTATGGTTTTAATTTATCTAGATGGAATACTATTAAATAATAGTTTCTGTAACTACTAATTAGGTTTGATTTTCACTCACAATGGTAAAATAAACGAACAAGAGAAAAGAAACGCGTAATGAAGAATTAATTTAAGATTACTATATGAAGAAATCGAAGAAAATATGGAAAAATAAGATATTTGCATACCTGGCTCCGAAGCCGGCGTTCGAACAAAGATCCACGCGGATGGGACCGAATCAGATCAAGAAGACCTGTCAACGGCTGTGATTTACTCGCCGCCGATCTAATCTCGCCGGCGCCGCCTTCGTGATTACTCTTGCTGCCGGCACTGAGTTTCCGTCGTTTCCGTTTTCTTCCCGACGTCCCCGTCTCGCCCAACTCGCCCGAGTGACTCGCTTCCGATCCTTCCTCCGCCGCCTCCACCTTATAAACCGGATCGGGATCTGGATTATTATCACCTGAGCCATCGCGCGTCGGACTCGGTTCGTCTCCGCCAACTCTCTCGTCTTCTCCGGCTATTTTCCCGCCGGAAGCTGTTGAGTTAGACTCGTTCATGGACCTGTTTTCCCGGTCAGACTCCTCCGCCGTGGAAACCGCCTTTTCACGGTGTTCTGATTCAGAACCGTCGTTTCCCGATCTCTCTCTCTTACTCTCGTTTTCTAGATCTGGTTTATGGTCACCCTCTCTCTCCTCCTCTAATTTCTTAACCTTCAACTGAAGCGATCTAGAAAACCAGAAAAAAAATTTAGAACGGAGAATTAAAAAAAAATGGTCAGACTCAGATCCGTCCAGAAATCGACGGAGAGAGAGAGAGAGAGGTAGAGATTCCATGTCCCGTACAGTATCGAAACATCGTATTGTTGAACCTCACGCCGGAGCTCCGCCATACGAAGGCTACGTAGCTGTTCAAGCCAAGGGATATTACCGATTCTCTCTTCCTCCTCCGCCGCCGCATCGCTCTCACCGCCGGCGGATTCCTGAAAGCGACGCTTGAGATCTCGATACTTCTGCCTACAATTATTAGCGGAGACGAAGACGGCGGAGATAGAGCTCCGGGATCGAACCTCCGTAGCGACGGAGTCCCAATCACCAAATCCGTGTCGTTTAACGGCGCATGCCAATAACAGCTCTTCCCACGTGCCCCATGCTTGGCTCTTGTGCTTCAGATCAGTGTCGTTGTTGTTGTTGTTATCGTTATCTTCCTCACCGATATTGTTATGATTATTGTAATCATCACTGCAAATATAGTCGTTGTTAGTGTCGTCGTTCATGCTATAAGATCCCGCTTCCTCTTCCTTCGTCATCCTTCCATAATCTTTTTGTAGAGACTCCTCTGCCTCTCTCTCTCGCAAACAAAAACGCTCGCAACTTTAGGGATTTTTATTCCTTTTTTTTCTTTCCCCTTATTATTATTGTTTTATATTTATAATTTGTATTGTTGCTTTCTTGTCTTCCTCGCTCGCTTATTGTTTCGTGCTTTTCCCTCTCAACTTATTAACATACAGTGTTTTTTCGATTGCTTAGTGAAGTACATGATTTTCTGCGATGGACATGTGTGGTAATTAGGGTATTCAATTTAAAGCAATCCAATATTTCGATATCTCAATATATATAAATATTATACGGTGTTCCTATATCCAAGTAATGACGTTTATATTAAATCGAAAAGTGGATTAAGCAAGTTTAACCGCAGCTTTATGCTTTGACCCATTCCCTTTTTTCGACCATTAGGGCAAACGATTTATTTCTTAAGTTAAATATTATAGTTTGAGACCCAAAAAGCGAGCCCGACCCGGTTAGGCTTCGTTCAAAATCTTTCGGAAAGAAGGTATGAAGCAAAATTACAGGTATGCCCCTCGTTGGTTACTATAAATGGAATTTCGTTTTTATGTCATGTTTTATTGGTGAAAGTTAGGTCGGACTACGTTCACGAATCATGCTAGTGTAGTATTGTTCAGTCAGGATAAACCAAGCTAATCGATCTAAATCTGAGAAGTCCTAACCTAGTTTGAACCGGATCGAATCATGTAAGAATCTTGGACTAAGATTCGTGTCGTGTGGAAAGGTCCGATCTGCAATTGGAATGACTAATATCTATGGGCCTCAACATTTAGGCCTACTAGACCGGATCGGGCCCACGTTTTAGCACAGTAGTATATATACACAGTCAGTCCCAAAGTTACAACTTATTACCAAAAACCTCGTGTTCCAAGAATCACACACCACAGAAGTTCTTAACCATTTACAGAAACTTGGATCCTTTCCGGGTGCAGACAATTCCATTAAATATGCAACTAACTTAAATGTGTATACATTAACCGTTGTTTCTGGCTATATTTTCGGAGAAAGTCAACATTTTTTCCAGCTTCCATTGGCAATCCTTTTAAACACATGTGGTTGTCTCCTTGGGAAGGTTTTGCTCCATTCTGGATATGTTAGTAAATAGTTCCAAATCCTGAAACACAAAAAAAGGAGAATACGAATCACCTCTCTCTGTGTGTATTAATCTATTGAATTGAAGCTTGAAAAAGACTAGTAACCTTCTTTCATTGTCTATGAAATCTGGACCTTCAGCAGAAGGTGAGGTAGAACAATTAGCGAGAATTTCTTCATCAGGAAGCTGATTAAGTTCCCAAACATATTCAACCAGGCGCATTGTCCTGTATTACAAAACACAACTCATTAACTCAATTGTACATAACTGCAATGGAGCAAATAGAGTTAAGTACTCTAAACTAACTCTTGTGAGGAAGAAAAATATCACACAGAAAGAGGGCAACAGGAAAGATGGAAGAAGAAAACAAGCGTTTATTTGTGTTTACCAGCAGCATGGTGCAATGATGAATCTATCAGTTTTTGTGTCATATGTGTCGAGTAACTTCCCCTTCCAGCTAGAATCTTCGAATGATGCTGAAACACGAACTCTTCGAACAATCTCATCCGGACATCTCGAAGTTCTGTTGAAACTGGCTGGGAAAATTGAACCGGTGGAGGTATTCATCTGATAAAAAGGTTCCCACAAATAATACGTCTTATTTAGCTAACTTCCTAAGACTGTGGAAGACAACAAAAAGGGTAAATGGTGGAAGCATCAGAAGAGCTAACCAGGCATCCATTAAAAATGGGGCACGTGTTCGCTTGAGCATCCAACTTGGTATTATGCCCAAGAATAAAGAGGGTTTGAATGTGAAAGTTTTCTCTTCTCTTCTGCAGAGTTTCTACTAATTTGCAACACAGAGGGAAGGAGTAACCCTCTGGTTCGGCATAGTCACAATCATTAGCATTCTGCATATAACAATCAATACATTCAGCTTAAAGACCATTCTACAGCTGAGTACTAACTAGACTGAGAAATATAGAAAACCCTGGTGCTCACTTTTATGTCGACATCTTCATAACCACCAACCATATGTACCTGCATACGAAGCCCCATGGACACTTTCAAAAGGACTCACAAATATAAAGAATGTGAACGATTAACATAAGCTTAAAGACACTTAGCACTCTAGGGAGAGATAATACATCAAACTCGGCATTTTCGTCATCCTCTAAAACCAATGGTAACATCTGGCTTATCCCCAAGTCCACAACTTTTGGTGAATCGATATGTGCAATAGACGTGCTGCAGTTTCAGATGACCACAAATATTAAACTAGAGGTGAATGCACACTTTCATGGAATATAGAGGATCAGTACTTACATTCCAGATTTCCTGTTGCGGATAACAAGGCCTACGCAAGTTGTTGCTTCATCGGTGCCAACAAACTTCTCATCAATAAAAACAATTGGACAAACCATTAGAGAACCAAGAACACTAGAGTGGCTAAGAAAGTCATTTCTATGGCGACTAACTGTAAATGTAACACTTTTAAGATGAGGCAACAACATACATCGACGAGCGCTGGATTCACAACAGCAAATTCTCTTTGGAATACGTAAACATATCTGTCTTTTGTTGAGCTCTCTGTATCCCTTTCACCGAAAGAAACCTTCCGTTCTTCGAGATTCTTAAAAGAATCAGAAGCTGAGATTATCGCAGGGTGACTCATTACATCAAGAAGCAAGTTGCTTTCCTGTTCATCATAGAATTTGATGCACAGATTAGCCATTTTCCATATTGCAAAAGGAAGAATCAACTATTCAACTGGCTTTCTATGCAGAGTAAAGAAGAAATATATTCAAAAATTCCAAATTTACAACAAAAAATGACAACTTGTAGAACCACATTACCACCATATAAGCAAATCTTAGTTAAACCACTAAATAATAGAGATTCGTGAGAGACGAGAAAAAAACCGGTGCAAAGAAACCTACCTGGGATGAAGAAGACAAAGACGATGAGCTATTCTCATTTAGAAACGGAACGCCACCAACGTAGATCATGATCGCCGGCGAGAGAGAAAGAGCTTCAACGGCGGCGACCACGAAAGAGAAACAATCGCCGATGACTTTAGCGAGAAAAGCGTTGAACTTTTCCAACTAGTTCACAAGTAGCAATATGTAAACCAGAGTGAACAACTACTTGCCGTTTCCACTTTCTGCCTTTAAAAAGCGCGACGTTTCTATCGCAGCTAATTGCGAATCTAGCCATAATGTCTTTGTCATTGACAAATATAACCCATAAAATTAAGAAGTTGTACATGCTAATTACTTAAGAGAGTTTATACTTTATAAAAACGACTTTTATGTGAATCTTGAGTTTTTGACTTTTGAACTTGAAACCAAACACTCCAAGAAATAAAATTAATTTATTTTCCTCAAAGAAAAACCAAAATTATGATATCCAAAGTCTCAGAGGCTAGCAGAAATTACAAGTACACAAGAATGTACATATTCAGACAATTCTAAGGAGGAAACAAGACAAGGTCACATGAGCTTTGCAATGACGGAGATTCAAATCGACGGTGCTTCAAGATTCCGGAGACGATATTTCATTTTACCTCAGCCTCCTTCTAGACCTAGTCCGAGGCCCATTGTTTACATCTTCTGTTCTTCTCCTAGACGATGAAGCAAATGTAACAGCTTCAGTAGGATTAACGCTTTGGCTTCTCGTCGCAATGGAGGAGCCAGGAACAGCAAACTCACTAGGTGATGATGAACCAGCAGATCCGAGCCTGAAAGAAATCGTCTGTGAGGCATTGTTACTTCTGTTTCTCTGAATAGAAGCTCGTACCGCAGGTGAAGGACCAATCTCAGCAATACGAGAGGATCTACGACGGTTTCTCCTCAAACTAGTTGTGTCAACAAAGCTATCAACATCAAAAGCAACAACATCATCATCAACAAAAGGCGACATCTCCGAGGTATCGACTACAAGACCCGGGAAAGAAGCATACGGTGATGGCAAATGAGGAGGCAATAACCTCAAAGGTCCAAAAGATGGATGATGTTGCTGCACACCATTGGTTATAATGTTGGTGAGACCGAATTCATCTCCTTGCGCTAAAGCTTGTAGTCCTATAGAATCAATAGTTCTTCTGATATGCTCGAGTGTTTCATGCGCAGGGATCAAAGGAATCGAACGGTTTAATATCTTTTGACGAACGCTTTCCACTCTTTTAGCATTAGGCCTTGGAGGTAACAAAATACCACAATCCTCAAGCTTAGGTTTAGTAGTATTATGATCAGAGGAATCATCTCCATTACCGTAAATCGGAATCACCTCGGTGTCAGTCACTTCTCCATCACAAACCGGACATTCTTTGATGTTTAAGTAGATCAGAGGAAGCTGATAGAAGCAACCCCAGCAGAACAAATGACCACAGCAAGTCAAAATCGGATCTTCTGCTTTCTCTAAACAAATGTTGCAATCAAAGTATCCACCAGGAACAGAGCTTGTTTTCTCCATGTTCAACGCCTTTGCTATCAAATACGTCTTGTTCTCGCCGTTTTCTACAAGTCTCTCTCTAGAACGCTCATGTATCACTCCTGCGGTGGAATCTCTATGTTCGTTAGGCGGCACCGAAGGTGGTGCTGGTGCTGGTGCTGGTGGTGTTTCTCGTTCCCTGATTCCTGAAATTATTGCTTCGAGCTGTCTTATGCGTTCTTCGATCCGCTCGTGAGCAGTTTCGAGCTCGTTTAACCATGGGGGAATCTCTGTTATCAAACCGGTCGGTGACTCGGAATCAGAAGATGGCTCTTGATTCAGATCAAGATCCATTGTCTCTCCTTGAACACTGCTCGACATGAGAGCTCAAAGCACCAAAAAAATAATAATAAAAAGTTTGCTCTTTTCTGCACAGATCAAGCAGAGTTTCTGAATTTCCACAAACGTCGCTTAGCAAAATGGGTAAAAAATCAATCTTTACGTTTCCGATCCATGGATGAGAGATCCTATCGATTCTTCTAAAATCAATCGATATCACTTAAAAAATCATCGAATTGGAACTTCCCCAAATCCCGCAATTAAGCAACGCATGCATCTGTAACAGAGCCCACACAAAATGTAAAAAAATCAACTTCGAACTAAATTTTCCCTATCGAAATTCAACAAAATATGGTTTCACGGAACAGATAATTGAGCGAACGATCGAAGAAAACAGAGAACTTTTTGAAGTTTGAAGAAAAAGAGAAGACCTTGGAGAGAGAGAGATCAAAACAAGCGGAGGATGACGTTGATTTCGAGGGCGGTGGCCATGATCGGTGGTGGCGAGAGAGACCGATAAATAAATAGAGGTAGAAAATAGGTCTGGATATTTAAACCAAAAACTTATGTCTAGGACATATGATTTTCTTAGGACATTGATTGTCTTATATATTTTTTAATCTGGAGTTTTAAGGTTTGCGGTTGCGTTAGTTAAAATGTTAAGCTTTTTATATTGGAAGCAAATAAAGATTTTGCTCCAATAGTGATAAGAAAAACATTTTATTGGATAATTTACCTTTTAAGAACCAAATACAATAAATTTACAAAACGCACAAAATTACAAATAAACAATTGAAGCCTTAAAGTTATTAGTATCACAGTCTTTAATCTTTGATGACTAATTCCGTAGTTATAATTTAGTAATATCATCAATTTTCATATCTGTGATCAATCATCTGTAACTTTAAGTCAATAATTGTTTTTTTTTTTAATGTGTACTTATATTTGTCTTAATCAAGTAAAAGAAAAATAGAAAAATAATTGTCATTTATAATAGCTAACACACAAATTAAGATTGTATAGAGAATTTTGTCCTAACACTTCACCAGACTTTCATTGCGTTCAAGCAATATATATTAGCAAATTGTATATTATTCACTTTTAATAGATAGCACAGGGCCCTGCTATATTTTGTTTTTAAAAAAAAAGTTTCGACCATATGGATAAAGCTAGCAGGAAAAGATTAAACAATTTCTGTTTATTTGAAGTGTTCAAATACGTTACCTTTTTGGTCAAGTGTTCGAATAAAACATAGTAATCAGACAGAACATTGAGTAAATATATCTTACGACAATCGCAAAAGGCAAAGTTAAATCGAAAGATGATCTGAATACTCAAGATCTTTAGGATAAAGTTAAATCAAGTCCGGAGAACAACGTAGAAAGCAAGGACGGTTCAAATCCAGCAAACACCGACGGATCAACGGAAGCAAAAACCAACGGATCGAACCCGAGAAACCAGAAAATGAGGATGAACCGGATCCATCAACGGTCCACCACCGCCCATTCTCAATGGTCCGAGCAAATCAAGAAGCTGAGAAACTTGGCTTGGCTTTTGCGGCGTATTGGTTACAAGATTACTAATCATCTAATTAATCAAAGGACTAATCACATGACTCGTAGTCGGCGCCACCAAAGGGTGTGAATTCTTAATAACCGGACTAGGAACATTAACAAACGGCGTGGTAGCGAATTAGCGATAAACTGCGGTTGCATCCGGTTTAGACCATGTTGAGCCAAATTGTTGGAGTAGCTAGGTTTTCTTCTAGCACACAACAAATGAACATCGTCATTTTTGGTACTTAGGAGTTGGAATCAGAGAGTATAGATGGTTTTGGTCAAAAGGGTGTCTGATTTTTTTAGGTAATTCAGAACATTTTAGGTGGATGTGGAAATTACAGGGTTTACATGTCTATGAAGGAAGATTGAGGAGTTTTAGCTTGCAAACCACGCAACAAGAGGAAGAAGATTGAGAGACGAGTGGAACAGTGGATGTGGATGGCTGAAATGTCGAATCGAGTTATCTAGTTTTGGCCTTCCCATTGTTTTGCTGCATAACTGGTTCAGAGGGATTTTGCTGAGTTATAAAATGTTATCTGTAATTAGGTACGAAAACTGTTATAAAAAAAAGTACGAAAACAAATATTTCGACGACTTCGAAAGTCAACTTAAGATTGTTGATCAAGTCGTTACCCACTTGGATTATATAGAAAACTCAAGTATCGACGAATTCTACTGCTTTGTCACAATTTCAATTTTCTAATAATAGCCTAGATTATTATTTTTTTATTATATAAATCATGTTTTGACAAAATGCACTTGTTGCATGATGCATACTCCATTTGTCCCTGCTCTTGATATGTATTTAACAACCAAAAATAAAATAATTATTGATTTAGTTATTATAAGGGTCATTGAGAAAACAATTAGTATTGTTTACACTGATCTTTTTGTGTATTAGTACTTAATTATGATTTTTTTGCGATGATTGTTTTTGTACACCGAAAAAAATAGATTACTTAAAATGAAAATATAATAGCTAAAACATCACTTAATATGATATGGAAAAAGTACTTTATAATAGTTTAACTTTAGCGTCCAAATTGTGCAACACTAATGTCAACTGTCTTTATATTAAGCTACAACTAGATGAATATTAAATAAAAAACTCAGAATTATTTAACCAGAAATAGAAAGCATAAGTGGTTACATATTTTGCTATTTATAGTTTGTAAAGGCTTCTCCCACTTAACAACTAAATCCATACACAATGGCTTCAAAGAAACCGGTTAATCGCCCATCAGTGAGACACCCAAGTCACAATCATCCGCTGCGAATCTTTAAAGCCCAAGACGAGGATGAAATCATCTGCTCTGGATGCGAGCTTGACATGACCGGACAATCTTTCAAATGTACAAAGAAAGATTGTGATTACGTCTTGCACAAGTCATGTTTTGACCTACCCGGTGAAACCAATCACAAGTCTCACTTAGACCACCGTTTGACCCTGCTCTATTCCCCACCATATGGTCACTCTTACACGTGCGACGCCTGTGGTGAATATGGATCCGGATTCACTTACAACTGTTCTGAGTGTCAGTACGATGTTCATGTCGGATGTGCATTTATCCCTGAAACCGTGGAGCGCGAAGATCACGAACACCCACTCACTCTACTTTACAACACACCGTGCAAAGGTCGTGAGGATGGTGCGATGTTCATATGTGATGTTTGTGAAGAAGATATGTCTGAGAATCTTTGGGTTTATTACTGCAAAGAATGTGATTACGGGACACATGTGCATTCTTGCAAGGTTTATGAAGATCATGAGCCAAAGAAAGGAGGAAGAGGTGGAGAAAGAGGAGAATCGAGCTCTGCGGCTTCAAGGATGAAGTCGTTGATGAAGGCTCAAGATGAGATGGCGGCGTTGCAGATCGAGGCACGTATTAGGAACAATACTAATAATGCTATACTCGATTTATGGGATGAACCAAAGCGGAGATATTATTGGTGATCAAATTATGATTATCAGTTTGATGCAATGACGAAGCTTGTGATATATTGTTTTTTCTTTGGGAATTTCGTTTGTTTGTTTGTGTGAATTATTGCAACATTTCTTTTTAATGAAGTTCATTTTAATTGTTATTCGATGTCAAAGAGTAATAAGTTGATTGATCTCATATTGAGTTTATTACATTTACATATTTGAAGAAAGGGTGGTTATCTTGAAGATTATTGAGATGTCCTCCAGTCGACGACTTTTTTTGCAATGCTATCGAAAAAGTCAACGATTAGATTGTAGGATCAAACTTCATTGGATTATATGATCAAACGATTAGGTTGACCACGTATTTGTGTTCTGCTAGAATTTCGAGGATATACTTTTTTAAAAATTAGAAAAACTTTAAGAAAATATCCCTCCCAAACATATAGATCTGTTCTATTAGAAATGATAATTGGCCTTGTTATTATTCTCTAAAAATTGCATTTATTAATCATAAGTCAATAAAATTTTGCATATTTTGTAATTTTTATTTATCAACATCTGGACGAATCTATGTGACTACAACAATTAAAGTGTCCAAAGGGGCAAAGGGAAATAATCTACTTAAAAGAACATTTTGCACTTTTTTAGATTTGTTTCGCTTTTAATTAAGAGAGTTTGTTTTATTAATGAGGAAAAAATATGATATTGAAACTTTATTGCGTAGATTAGTTAGTTTTTCTTTTGCATTTATCTTTCGTAAGTATATATAAAGCATTTGACCCCAAGCCAAAGAACGTGAAGCACTTCAAAAATTATTAAATTCATTTCGAATAGACTTTAGGTCGGATGATGGGAAATTTTGTGCTAAGCATTTTGATCATAGCAGCAATATTAACCAGAAGCGAGTGCTCCAATACTCAGGATGCTGAAATAGATCTCTCCAATACTCAGGATGCTGAAATAGATCGACTTCTAAAAAAACTCAACAAACCTGCTCTTAAATCCATCAAGGTTAAGTAAATTTGTGAGTTTACATTAAAACTACAACTAAGTACATTATTTCATTTTAATTTGCTAGTTTTTACTCCTAAATGTGTATGTTGGATATACTTTGTGTAGAGTCCAGATGGAGATATCATAGACTGTATTCATATGAAAAACCATCCAATTTATGATCATCCTTTATTTCAAAACCATACGATTCAGGTCAGAAAAGCTAATTAATTTTTTTGTTACCATTATTTATTATTACTTATTATTTTTATAACATGAAGTTCTAAAATTATGGTTCATAGCTTTTAAAAATAAAAAATCATTATTTGATAATCTATATATAAATTGTAAATCATCTTTCCAGCTTTCCTGTAGTAGTATACACAAACTCAATTAATTACACCAACATAACACCATTGTAAATAGTTAAACTAACTGCGTTTTGGTCATAGTTTTTTATGTTTGATTTGCTATTTTGTTTTAACATTGTTGTGCTGAAGTTGAGACCAAGTTCTTTCCCTAGAAAACGGAACAATGAATCCTCAAACACCCGGAAAAATTCAAATATAGTAACTCAACTTTGGAGAGCCAACGGGAGATGTCCCAAAAACAGTATTCCAATCATTAGAACGAGAAGAGAAGATATTCTACGAGCAAAATCGATAAAAACTTACGGAAAAAAGGATCCTAATAGCTTCCCTCAACCTAAATCAGCCAATACACCTAGTAGCAATTTAACACATGAGGTACATATATATATATATATATATATCATCATTTAATCAATTAAAAAGTCATCATTTTTACCTTACTATCATATTTGTATCTTGTTTTTTAATTTCTTATATATACATATATGTATATATAGCACTCTGTATTGGTCTCAGTAGGAAGGTTTCATGGAGCCAAGGCGACTATAAGTTTATGGAAACCTTATGTACAAAAACCGAAAGAATTTAGCCTAGCACAAATATGGCTTTTGGCTGGCGTTTCTTCTGAAATGAACAGCATCGAGGCTGGTTGGCAGGTTCTTAGTTTGTTCTTATAAATAAATAAATATATATATATATATAATCTTCTATATTATTCTGTTTTTATGGTTATTTATTAGGTGTACTAAGATTTTTATGGTGATGACAACCCAAGATACTTTGCTTATTGGACTGTGAGTTAATTTATATAGTTTGTCTTTGTTTTTGTTTATGTTTTAGTTTTGCCATTGTTTTGTCAAATTATTTACTTACAATGTCAACATTTCTTTGTGTTGATTGGTAACATCAAACAGGCCGATGGGTACAAGGACACAGGCTGCTACAATCTTAAGTGTCCAGGGTTTGTTACTGTCAACCAAGATTTTGCCCTAGGTGCAGCCGTTAGTCCTATTTCTAGCATCGATGGTGATCAATATCATATTCCCACATCTATATGGAAGGTTAATAATTCAAGTTAACTTTCATCATAAAACGTTAACAAGTATTCTCTTATAAAAATAATAAGATATATTTAAACTATGAATAATAATTTGTTATACTATTATATTGTAGGACACCCGTTCAGGACATTGGTGGTTGAAATTTCATGACCATATATTTGTTGGGTATTGGCCTTCCTCTTTGTTCAAAGATCTTAAAGATTGTGCGACCAATGTGCAATGGGGAGGAGAAATAACAGATGCTAAGGATGGCTCACAACATACAACAACGCAAATGGGCAGTGGACGTTTTGCAGAAGAAGGATATGAAAAAGCTAGTTATTTTAGGAATATTGAGATTGTTGATGAGGGTGAATTTATGAAACCACCAGTGGGACCGTTTCCTTTTATGACTAAAGAGTATCTATTATATAAAGAGTGAGTTGAGTCTCACAAATTTGACACCTAAGCACTCATCCTTTTGACACATCATCTTCTAAATAATTATTAGATTTTTATTATTTAATAATTTTTAAAAATCTTTTCGTAAATAAGCATTAATTTATTACTTAAATCATTGAATTCAGTGATAAACATACATTTATTAAAATAATTCTCCTAAAAAATGTGATTCATTTTCCTTAAATTAACTAATGTATATATCTTTATATACAAGTTATTTTAGTTAGATTACTGAACTAAAAAAAATAGGAGCAGTCATAAGAGGTCGAAAGAGAGAAAAAGAGAAATAAGAAGAAAAAGAGAGGAGAAAGAGTCGTGAAAGGAGGAAGAAAAGAGTAGAGAGGACAAGCCGTGAGTAGGAGAGGGAGAGAGAGGAGGAGATTAATGACAAAGAAAAAAAAAAGAAACAGAGAGAGCACATAAACACGAGGAAGGAGAACAAGTGTTAGGAAATCAGAATAGATGACGTCGCAGAGAAAGAATGGACCATCACCACCGCAAAGGAGAAGAATTAAGAAAGGTATATCTGTTTGTGGAAGTAAGTAAAAAAGGAATCAAAGCAAATCAGAATGACTATTAGATACGAAATCAGTTACTAACTCAACAGAGAATCGGCGATGACCTATAAAAGCTTTTGATTTCTTTATTTCAGTAGACATCAAAATATCCATGCGAAGGCTAAGCAGCCACTATACAATGTTCCTTTGCAAGGAGACCGCCAATGGGGGTCTATATTCTATGAGTCTAATTGTGATTATGTGTAGAATATACTAGCTGGGTCAATAAGTAGCAGTGTTATTGTATAGCTTAAGAGTTCTTTAATTATAATTTACCAAAAGTTTATTTATTTGCTTATAATATAAAGTTTATGTAAATGTTTATGAATATGTATGACAGTTTGTTTAGCTAATTAATGGTTAAAATAAAAATTCTACTAATCATTTTAATACATTCCATAGAAATGCTTATAACCTACTAAACAGAGGTAAATATATTTTACCATGTTCAAAAAAAGAAAGATTGTTGAAAGTTTGACTCCAATCATGTAGGAACTAAATGGAACAAAATATGAAGAAATGAGTAGTAAAATATTATCGTTTAAAGAGTCTATTTGAGTGTGTGTGTGTGTGTAGTGTTTAGAAAAATTGGATTAGGATTGTGTTTTGGTGACTTCATTGGCAAATGTTATCGTATAATTAGATTTTTTAAGAAAATTACAAATCCAAAATACAAAAAGAATCTTCAAAGTAGATTTAGAGTAATATTTTAATAATGCAACGATAATTTTTAACAATGTGAAATAAATAACAACTATATCACTGTGGTTAAGAGAGAGCTCAGAAGTTTTTATAAGAGTTGAGAGAAGTGAGCAAAACGTGATATAGTTTAAAATATATCAGTGCATTCGTGTTAAACTATAGATTTTTAGAACAATTTAATATTTAAAAAAATATTTCTATTTTTAAATATGTACAACAGAAATAATAGATTTTTACGCAGTATTAAGGACACCAATTTGTTGTGAGATTTAAAAAATACATTACAAAAAAGACCCGCGTGTATACGCGGATATTCATCTAGTTGTTACAATATCAAACCTGCTACTGATGTTCATTGGGGAACTTACTTTTTTTTTGGTGGTCCTGGTCGAAATCCTAAATGTACATGAATTATGTTATTTAGTACTATTATATCATATGATATTGTGGGATATTGCAAATAAACTTTATAAGATTTTAATCAGATAAGTATTAATTTTAAGTGATTATTACTTTACTCCTCACGTCCTTTAATCAAAAGACTCATGTATATGGAATTCATGTACATTTTACTATTTTAGAATACATTTTGTTTCAAAATCAGAGAGAATCATAATTTGTGCTGGAATCGAGATGTCAAATTATTTCAAATATGGTTTTGGCGCCATAATTAACAAAATCACAAAACAGAAATCTTTCAAAACTTGTTAATTAAAAGATTTCATAAACGCAATTAAAGTGATATTATAGAGTCTTTAATTACTAAAGGCTATTTAATGAATTAGATTTACAAGTGAAGTAAAACTAAACGGCATGATGGATGGATCACGAAGAATAGACTTCTTGACTTTGAATCCCAAATGAGAATAAATCTAAGATATATCGTTAAGCGCGTACTGACATTTTCGTCCCAATATAGTTAATATATAAGCTACAACTTGGTTAATATATATATAGTCAAACCAAAACACATCACTACTCCACCATAAAGAACACTCATAATCACACGTCGTCTTACTATTTTCACTATAAATACTTAGAAACCCCTTAGGTTAATCACAAAAACACTAAAGATAATTTCAAACACAGCACACAAAAAAAAGATTTTAGCTATAATGGCTTCAAAAAAACCATCGGTGAGGCATCCGAGCCACAGCCACCCGTTGCGCAGTCACAAAGCCCAAGTCGAAGAAGAGATCATCTGCTCTGGCTGCGAACTAGACCTGACAGGCGCAGCTTTCAAATGTACAAAGTCTGAATGCGATTACTTCTTGCACAAGTCATGTTTCGAGCTTCCACGTGAGACTCGTCACAAGGCTCACCCGGATCACCCTTTGACCTTGCTTTATTCCCCACCATACGAGTCCTCAACTTACGGGTGCAATGCCTGTGGCGAGTATGGATCCGGTTTTGTTTACAACTGCTCTATCTGCCAGTTTGATTTACATGTTGGATGTGTTTCTATGCCTGAGTCCGTGGAGCGTGAAGAACATGCACATCCTCTCACATTACTCTACTGTTCTCCTTACCAGAACGGTTTGATCTTTCACTGCAATGTTTGTGAAGAGACTGTACCGGATCATCTCTGGTCTTATTACTGCAAGGAATGTGATTTTGGAACGCATCTACATTCTTGTGCGGAAGAGGAAGAGGAAGAGCCAAAGAGAGGAGGAGGAGGAAGCGGAAGAGGAAGTGAAAGTAATGGTGGGAATAAAGGAGGAAGGGGCTCGGCGAATTCGGAGTTAGCTGCAATGTTGGAAGCTCAAAGGGAGATGGAGAAAATGCAAATTGAGTTACATTTGGAGATGCAGAGAGCTAAGATTGCCAAAAAAGCGAGAAAAGCGTGTCTCAAGTTGATCTAAAAATGTGAAAACTTGTTGATCATAAGACCCATCTCTTCCATATCTATTTGCCATGTTTCTGTAGAGCTTTCTTGGATTCTTGAGGCTCTGAAACTCGTTGACCGTTTCTTGTATTTCATTGATTTTGTTGCAAGCTTTCATGTTACTTCCCTTTGAATTGTTGAAATAAAAGAATTATAAATTAGCTTTGTTACTTTATTTTGTTCAAATCCTTATACTGTTAGTATGCATCACACCACGTCTCGAATTATTAGGAGAGCTTTGTAAATTATAAAGTCAAAACTAAAATTAGTTTAATACTATCTTACAAGGGGGTTGAGTTGAGATATGGTGTGGATAATCTGTCATATCATATTCGTGGGAGTTGAGTTGGTAGACGATCGATAGATGATAAGCATTGACTTTTTTTTATGCATTGACTTGCACAAACACAAAGTCCATTCTCTTTGTATAATCCAAAAACGAATTTTAAAAGTTTTTTTTTTTGTCTCATCACCATCAAATTTTTTTTTATTGGCAGCATAAAAAATACATAGGAAAATATCAAAAGTCAAAAAAATCCACGTCAGAGTCAGAGATCTAAAAACTAACGATTGTACGCGTGGGATTTCACACGCGTCCCTTCCGTGATCCCGCCGTCTGTTTTTTTTTTGTGTGTGTAAAGTTAAACCGAATTAATCAGAAGAGTTAAAACCCACGATGATACGATCATAAACAGAAGCAGTGGTTTGATTACATTTTGATTATCAGATTCAAAACAAAATCGGAAGAGAGAGAGTCCATGGCGGAGGGGAAACCGGACGAGCAGCTCTTCCAGCTTCTTTCGGGTCTTCTACAACAGGTTTCGATTTTGTAAAAATTCGCCCCCAATTCGTTTTGATTTTGGATATTTCTTTGGGTTATTCGTTTTGTTTCTCTAATTCACACCGAAATTTCTGTAATTTTGGAGTTTATATTCGTCGAATTTCACTCACTAGTTTCTAGGTTTTCTCCTTATTTTCAGATAAGATCATCGGAGTCATAAAAACCATCTTCAAAAAGGAAGAGCTTTTGATCTTATTACAACAACCCGTTTGACTCTTAAAGGAATAGAATTGTTACTACATTGGATTTTTGGTGCTCTTTTTCCTGATCCATTATATATCTTGCTCATCAGGTGGAATCATTGACGAATACAGAAGAAGTAGAATTACGTTCTAAGATCGAAGCTCTTGGTTTAGAAGTCACCAAAGTGCCATCAAAGTCTGCTCAACACCTCAATGAAGTGTGTTTTCCCCTTTTTCAAAAACTCCTTTTTTTTCCGTTCACAAGCTCTTTTGTAACTTGAATTTGAGGTTTTTTTTATTTATTTGTGTGATTTTCAGGTGGAGATTGCTAAGGAATTGGATAATTTATCAGCCAAGTTAGACGATGTGGATGAGATGATATCATCAGCCATAGCTTCTGATCCCCAAGTTCAGTCGCTTCTTAGCGGCACAGCCGATGTTTGGATGCCGGTTATCACTGCCAACACCGAGGAGAGACTTAACTTCACTGCCTCTCTTGGTGATGATGACGATGAGCTGCTTGCTAATAAGGATACTACCACCGACAAGAACAAGAACAAGAGTAGCTCGTAATAATCTTCTTTGCAAAACCCATTTCCCTTATTGATTATCTCAGTATTGTTTTTTACTTATTGTTTTTTACTTTTGAAGTCTTGTTACTTTTCCAATCCAATGTGTTCGATATGTACATCAATCAATTAAAAAAAAAAAGTATTTGTAGTTCATGATTGATATTTGATGATGGAGGTTAATGCGAATTGAATACAACTGTTTATTTATTATCACGAGTTTTGCGGGATGCAAATTTGCAAGTGTTTCTCAATGGCAGAAAAGAAAATCTTAGAAAAAACAATTTCTACATAAAACAAAGTTTCTTCTGTCAATAGAAAGGCTTTGTTTGAACAAGAGTGAGTGAGAAGACTCAGGACTCAGGTGATGGCTCAAGCAGATGAAGCTTTCTTACAGAAGGCATCCAGCCAGTCCATGGTCACACTCTTTGGCCTCTCAAGTGCGAGTCCAAGAGCTCGGTCCCATATTAGCTGAACCAAACACAAATGAGACAACTTAGATCATATAAATTCTATTTTTAAAATGCTGTGTAGCAACAAAAGGCGTATCATCACTATATATACCTGAGAGCAAATGCCAAGACTCCTTGAGACACCAAAGAGCACGGTGTAGTACCTGTAAAAACGCACAATGTTATAGTTGAGTACCAGCGTAAAAGGCTCAGTGATATGCTACGGCACATTAAACGAGACGTCTGCTTCTTACCTCGCTTCGGTTAGACCGTAGTGGTTGAGCAACACCCCACTGTGAGCATCAACGTTTGGCCACGGGTTCTTTACCTGTGACAAGCGCCATCACAGGATTCAGAAAACATATGAACTTAGATTTTCATGAGACGTATTAGGCATCCATTGACTTATCGGGAGATAAGATTTATGTGTCAAGCTTTCTATGAAATCCATTACACGAAAATGATCACCTTTTTAAATGAGAAAAGATAAGAAATATTACCTTTCCGAGTTCGGTAAGAACAGGAGGAACAACTTCATAAAGCTTTGAGACCTATAGAGATGAAGGTTTTGTTAACCAGTGCACAATGCTAGAGTTTTATAAGAGCGCAAAAGAAAAAGAAAAAAAAAAACAGAAAAACAAAGTACCAGCTGGAAAAGAGGGTCATCAGGTAAATGCTTCAAGGCAAACTCTCTTTGGCATACATATCTTGGATCAGTTTTGCGAAGAACACCATGTCCATATCCGGGAACAACCTGTAACCAGTTAATTATTTGGTAAGCTATACTTGGTAGTGTAAACGCATAAAAGAATACAAATTAGTTAAAAGAGCATCCAACGCTTATCATTAAGACTGACAGACAAAATTTGGAGGATGTCCACTATCCTTTACCATTCACACATCGCACAATAATTTAAGTATTAGCCTATTACAACTAGCGGACAAGATTCAATTTATCATGATCCATCTAGATTAAAGTTCCATTAGTGATTCAGAATAATGTAGGCTGGCAGTGACTAAGCAGATGAGTTTCGTGTTTTTACCTTGCCACTGTTTAATGTTTTCCAGACATATTCTTTCAACTGGTCTTTCGATATGTTTTCCCCACATTCCTCAACAACTGATTTGATCCAAAGCAAAACTTCCTGTCGCAACAAGACCAAAAGAAAAAAAGTAAAAAAAAAAAAAGACTAAGATTAAGTTCCTCTAACTTATGGTTATGCCATAAACGATCACAAGCTTCCTAGATAAAATACAACACAGACAACTCATGAAGCTCTGACATAGGTTGAGCAGTGTAAAATTTATTGAGGATATAGACAAGAGATCATACCTGATTAGCCAAACCATGGAGTGGCCCAGCTAAACCGTTTAATGCAGCTGCAAATGACAGATATGGATCTGAAAGTGCACTCCCGACCTAAATAGGCAGGTCAATCATAAGCAAAAGTATATAAAATTTCGAATTGCATGTGGAACAGTCGCATCAAGAAACCATAAAACGCAAAGTTGACATGGAGAGACTATGACCATATACATACCAGGTGACCAGTGTGAGCACTAACATTTCCACCTTCATGATCACTAAAACCAAAAACAAGTAGAAAATAGAAATTATCATGCTAATCACTGTAATTCTTGAAAATAACAACAAAGATGACAAGGAAATTTAGTTAGGAGGCATGTATGGGAAGAAGTTAGTACATACCTGTGGATAGTGATGTACAGCCTCATGAGCTCTTTCATCTTAGCATCATCAAATCCCAACATGTGGGAAAAATTTGCACCATAATCCAAAGATTTATCTGACGGAATGGAATCGCCATTCTTATACATCCTGCAATGATATAGTGGAAAGTTAAATACGAACCAAACAGCAGCGGGAGGAAGACAAATTTTCCTATAAAGGATAGACAATCAGTGCCAAAGTTACTGAAGCTGCAAGAAATATGAGAAAGAGAACAAAAATGACTAGTCTGCACTAACCTCCTATAAACATATGCAGCTACAACAGGGACACGAGCAATCAGGTTGAGGCAATCCTCGTATGTTGGCTCCCAGAATCTGGACGGAAAGATCTTTGTTATGATGCATGCTAATATTAAATGCTATCAAGAACTAAAAAAGACATTCCAAAAGCATACTTTGACTTATGAATTCCATTCTCATATGCCTTTTGGAACTCACTTTGCACCTAGAAATCAGGTAAAGAAAATTATCATTCTGCTGAAAAGTAATCACTTATAGCGAAAAAGTTAACACAAATATCACAACAATATCAAGCAAACAACTATGGGAGCTTAGAGATCCACACCTGTAGGGCCATAACACCGCTAGCAAATTGGGTCATTGGATGAGCCGTGGAAGGCAGGGCATCGATGGCATTGTACACATAATCTGCATAAAAATTGAATAGACAGTCAAGAGAGAGAGAGTAAAAGTGTAAAAACCACATTTGTTGAAAAATTTCTTGATACATTAATGGTTAACAAGTTTGAATGACCAATAAACAGACTGCTTTTTTGTAAACAGCCAGAGCCAGAAGGTGAACAGCCAAACCTGGCACAGCAGCACGGTTTGCCAAGTCTTTTGACAGTGCTTCAACTTGCTCTTTGCTAGGTACCTGTTCGAAAAAGGGATGAAAAACGATATTATATTGAGGGAAACTAATCGTGTCGACATGACCGTGACCAGCTTATAAAAAATGTACAGAAAAAGGCACACCTTTCCAGTTAAAAGAAGCCACAAAAGACCCTCGGGCAATGGTTCTCCTCCAGACTGGGCAGCGGGTAAAACTTTCTGGCACTCAGGAATTGACAAGCCCCTAAAGCGTATACCCTGAAACAATAATAATGATTGACAACAGACTTTGAACGGGAACGAAGAGCCTATGATATTTCTATAAATAAGATATTACCAAGCAATTGTAACTATATACAAAGAGTTATACGTACCTCTTCCGGGTCAAGCAATGAGGTTTCCCAGAGCAATCCAGTCATCCCTCTCATCCCACCAATTACCTTTATTTAAAAAGCGGATTGAAATAAGTCATTCAATGGAAGGCTTATATATACTTAAAAAAAAACACACATGAATCATAATGCTTCTACCATATCAACAGTGATGTTTCCCAGTTGGACCTTCCCATGTTCTGACTTGAGTTTCTTCAGACGGTCCTGAAATTGGAAATTTTCGATGAGGAAAGAAAGAACTTAAAAAGGAAAAGAGGTTCATTTCAAGTGGCTTGCCTTAATTTGGAAACAATCTTAACCAACGTAAGCACTATATACAAATTCAGTAAAAGAAATGTCAACATCACAAAGATTCATGAAAACGGAGTCAAAGCTTACCTGCTGTTCTGGAATCAACTCTTGCAGCTGCGACTTCAGGTCCTGCATTGACACCATTTAAAATAAAATGAGCAAAGACCCCATGACAGAAAAAAAACATAGTAATCTTTCTCAAGCAAACTCATGACAGAAAAAAAAACATAGTAATCTTTCTCAAGCAAACTCATGATAGAAAAAAACATAGTAATCTTTCTCAAGCAAACTCATGACAGAAAAAAAACATAGTAATCTTTCTCAAGCAGGCTTGCGCTATGAATAAACCAAATTTCCATTTCAAGTTACTAAGCATTTGGATCTAGTTTGAAACAAAACAAAAATAATAATATATATACACACTACAAAATCACATTCATGGACACGCAAACATGAAGCAAATGAGATATTTACCAGCTCGGTAGAGCTCTGCATCTGAATCCATCTGACCGAATTGCTGAGCGAAGATTGTTGCCCCTGATTATATAGATCCGATCACCAACCGATTAGCATCAGAACCAAACGAAAAAAACAAACACCAAACTGAAAGCGAAATTTTAATGCGATATAAGAAAAATACTCACAACGCGAGACCTCAGCCTAGTAAAGGCCGAAACGCTGCGGAAAAACACCATTCTCCAAAACTCAAAACCTGTTACAGTATCCACCAAACCAAATATGAATTTCAAAACAAAGTCGATCCATGGAAACTCAATCAACAACACTCAGCGAATCAGGAAAAAAAAAAAGAGCTACAAAAGAACAGGAGCTATAATTTAACGAAACTCAATATTCGATCATTGAAGCCAATTCTACGGCGATTTTCAGATTCCAGAAGAAAACCATGGACTAGTTCTCCAAAAAAAATTATGGAAGATCAAAAAGGAATGAGAATCGCTACGAAGAAGAGAAGAGTTTACCAGAGATTCGGGAGCTTGACGGCGATCGAGAAGGGAAAAAGGCGATTGTTGAAATATTATTGCTGCGTGTGATGTACAAAAATGGTCTATATAAAAGGCGAAATACGAGCAAATGACATTTACCCCCAAAAACGAACCTGTACTCTGCAAATTTTCGGTAGCTGGATTATATAGAAAATTCCAATTTTGACCTTAGAGAACATTGAGAAGGCAAACCAAACTAAACCGGGACACGGAATCCTTGCTGTAAACCGGAATAAGATGCCTAGAGGTCAGTTTTGGCCTTTTGGGACTTTTGGCCTTTTGAGGAACCAACCCGAATTTAATTTGGTTTAGATGAGATTGGTCAACGTACACTTAAGTCTTGAATAATTTCGGTGTACCGGTGCGGTTATATTTGGTTAAAAAAATTATACGTGAGCTTTGAAGCAGCCCGAACGTTTCCAGACCTAGAAAAGTCAGTTTTGAAATTGCCTTTTTCATCCAATCTGATGCCGCCAAACATGATATTCTATTTCTCAACTTTTTAACCTTCTTTTTACAATTTTGGAGCACAAATTTCTCCTCTAACATCAGAACGTACTAAAATTTGTAGATGGATGTAAAGAAAACAACATAACCGAGTTGTTTGGACGTTTACAGTTTATTAAAACCCAACAGTTAGAATTTCCATATGATTCTAAAAACTATTTAAGATGAATGTATACGAATTATGAATGTATATAAATTATATAATAACAGGGTTTTTAACTTTAACGGTTAAAATCTTAAATATGTTGCCCAAATACACATGTACCGAAAACGATTTTGATCTATGGTTTAGTTAGAAAAAGGAGGATGAGGAAAACAGTGGTTATTTTGAGTAAGAGAAAAAGATAGAAAAGATCATTATTCTTAGTCGATTAACTATCATCATTACACGGTTTGATGTTAACATTAATTCAGTTATCTATAACAATTGAACACTAATCAATCGAGATTATAAAATAAATAAATAAAAATGCTTGTCAAATTTTTGTTTTTATTACCATACAAACTTTTCCCCAAAATATAATCAATCACATACACACCAAAGAATTATTACACATCCAATAATAGCACATCAATGTAGTTACATATTACTGATATCAAAACGTTTTTTAAACGCCTACGACCACTTAATTAGATACAGTCACTTCTCCTTGAAGGGCTGCACAAGTGCACATAGATTAAACTCTTAATTACAACTCTCAACCTTGGCAAAGTCAGTCCACCAGAAGTTTCAGCTTTTCATCATTCCCATCAAATTCAAAATTCAGACATCTATATACAACTTCTCTGCCACTGTTCCCCAGAAAAAAAATATATCATCTGCTTTGATGCCTCAAACGATTATAGAGAAACCCTAGAGATTAAATTTTGGTTAATTAGGACGAATTGTGACCCTTTGTATCGAAGTTGTTGTTGGTGTTGTTGTTGTTAAAGATGAAACCTTCAACTTGAGAAGAAGAAGAAGATCTTATGGGAAACGTAGAGAAATAATCTTCTCCGACATCTTGAATCAAACCTTCTAGATCAAAGTAAGTGTTTGTGTTCGAAGTACTCTGATCACCGGATCCCCATTCCTCTTTGACCGGATGGTTTCCTCCGTTTGCTAATAAACCGGTGAAACCCGAAAGTCTGTTAACCGGCTGATGATCTCCACAAACAGGTTCTTGAGATGCTGGAATTCTCGGCCTGACTCTCTTTTTGCCGGTTTTGGCCTCTCCAGCCGCTGGTTTTCCGGTTAGACTCTGTACAAGTGAACGGAAGTTCTTGACATCGGTCTTGATGACCTCCGGTGCGAATATATGGATGATGCGAATCTTGGGCTTGATCTTGGATATAACTTGTGAGCTCTTGTTCATGGAAACCCTAGAAGTCGAACCTTCATTAAAACTTTGATGATATTGAGTAATCTCCATTGATTCTCTCACCATTCAAAATAGAAACCAAAATAAGAAAAAAACTAGAAACGATTGATGGAGCTTTGATCTCTCTTTTTTTTCTTTGTGAGATGTGTTGTTTGAACAAAAATAATTGGTATGTCGTGAAATAATACTGCGGCGGTTGGTTGATTATATATATAGATAGTTATATAAATTTTAAAATATAGGATTGTTGGTTAGTCCAAAACATTAAATAACAAGAAACTTGAATATCAAAATGATAAAGAAGGTGTTGGACGAAACAGCGACGGACCTGCTATCCATGACACACAACAACAACTTGTTTCAAATAAAATTTTCAGTGTAAATATCATATTATTTACATGAGAACATTTGAGTTATTCTATATAAAAAATATTGATAAATTTTCCAAAGCTGGATAGAATAGTAAGTTTATAAATTGTGATCAACCACCTGACGAGAAATCTAAATTATATTATTATAAAATGCCTAAGTCCCTAAGAATAGATAGCGTGAGCTATATATCTTTGGTCACCAATTTGGATTTTATTTTTTTTGTCTGCTTTTAGGGTGTGTAAAAGTGTTAATTGTCTGCATGTTTGTTTGTTTTTTTATTTCTGGGATTTGTGTTTCCTATTGTTTCTGTAGAAAACTAATTAACTATGATGCTGTTTCTATTCTAATATACGTGTATATTTTCTTACAAGTTTTATTTTTTGTCTAACTGCTATGATATTGGGCGTCTCTAGCTACATGAGTAAATTAAGTTCAAATGATTATAGCCCGATTATATTCTTTTGGTTGATCATGACATCGTATGTAGGATTAGGATTTAACATTGTCATAACTTATAACAATATAAGTAGATGGATATTCAAATCTTATGCTTTTTAAATATCGATTTCTTTAGTTATATGAGTCAAAAATCTGACTCAGGAAACTGTCACTTGAAAACCGACCTAATTCCAATCTTTCTTTTTTGTTAATGTGCTTTGGTTTGATGATGCTATATGTATCATACTTTTGGTTCTCCTATATACATATATATATATATATATATATAGATAGATTTGTACCGATATAAAGGTAATGAACGTGAAGGTTACACTAGATATCAGATCATTAGTTTTTATCTCTTCTTATTTAGTTTGAATTCAGATATGATCAAACCTGCAAAACAGTTACCTTCTAACCAGACTGCTTCTACCAATTAAACTAAAGTAGTTTGTAGGGTCCATCTAATTAACTCTCATCTCTATATACTATTTAGACACTTACATATACATGAGCTCATTCATCTACACATGTCTGAGGTGTCGAAGCAGATATACCCCATGCTGTGCTTAAAAAACCAAATAAAAATCTCTTTTCTCGTTGGTTTGCTTTTTTAATTACATAATTAGTTAAAGTTTTGTAAAGAGAAGCAGACGCACGAAAGACTTGTTTTTTTTTACAAAAAAGTGACATACTACAATGGAAGCAAAAATATAAAGTTGTAAGCACATAATTAATAGTTGACTTTTGTTTTGCCAAAGAAGCAAACAAGAGCGACAGGTTGGATTTAACCTCCGTTGACTTTACGTAAGTTGAGATTTATTTTTATTTCCAAAAATTCTTTAGATCATATGGAGAGTCGATCGGATAGGAATTCAGATTATGCCGAGATTTCTCAAAAAAATTACACACGGAAGTGTATTTTATTTTTTCTAGTCGTTACAAACAATAATTACATCATATTTGCTTAATTATCATATCTACAAAATTAAGTATATAACTCAAACAAAAAAATCTCTCTTGAAATCGACCAATGTATATAAATGTAGTCCTCATTTGTAGCTTTGGCCTAAGTGTGAAGATATTGCTTTTAATTAGTTAAACAAAACCACTATTCGGAGGGTTTTGACTCTGTTTAATTAATTCTTGTAAACAATATAGCCTATGATCATAGGGAGAGGTCATAATAGCTTTTAAAATTGATAGTTATTCTATTTATAATTTTATACTAACGTCAATCGATTTAAAAGTCAAAATTTATTAAATTCAACCTATGAAAAAAGCCATATTTGATATTGGCGCGTTTGGTTATATAAATCTCAGAGATTCGATATTTGTGTAGCTAAATAGCTGTATGCTTCTTTATTTTAATTAGGAGAACAACATAAATTTTTGGAGGAAGAAAAACTGTGTAGTCATTATTATTTAATGATCTTACGCGGACTGGGAGACTTGTTCTATGCGAACTGTTAAAAAAAAAAAATTATATGCAAACTAGAATTAGAAATAATATCATCCATCTATTTCTATATTTAGAGAGAGTGGAGTTCATTAATATTAAGTTTTCATTCAATAAATGCATGTCCAATGTGATGTATAAGTAAAAATCTGATGATTTTATGAGAAAATCATTATTCATTTTAAAACTTTGCAATTCTTTTTACCACAATTATTGAGTCTCTAATCTCTGCTCCTTTTTGCCATTATTGGATCTCTACTAATGTATTTGGGCAACTTTAGCTAAATGAACCTAATAATATATAGACACTTGTAACCTATTTTTTCATGCAATAGAAGACTCATTACAAAAATATTCATTTTAAAACTAAGTAAATCCATATGGCTTTGGATATGAATAAAATCAGCGTAAATCTAACTGTACATTTTAAAATGTACAAAATTGTATAATCCACTAAATCCTACGATGTTAGCCGTCTAAACTTTGGCACAAATCGGGAGTGACGACTTCCATATCCTCCTCCAAGTCAACCTTTAGCACCAGCACATCGAACCACATGGTCAACCCACTGTCATCTCCACTAGCTAAAACCGGTAGCTCGAATCGATCGAGAGGGCACTAGTTGTGACTTGTGAGCCAAGAGATGATACAATCACAGTGGTATAAATGGTTGCATGGCAATCTACGTGCAGATTTTCCAACAACAAAATATTCTCTGCATATGGCACATGGTAAGATAGCATCATCTTAATCCTTTTAAGAAAAAAAAGATAGCATCATCTGAGGAACACAACATTGAAGATGAGATTTCAACGGCCGAAATCGGTTCCATGGCGACCAGAAATCGAGATTCTTGTTCGTCTTCGTTATCACCGGCCAAGACTAACTTCAAAAATGGTAGAAGAAGAAAATGAGGAAACGAGACTGCATTGAGGACACTGGGGAGAAGAAGAGGGAGATGACGAAAGAATCGTAATGAAGCTATATGTCACATTCATGGCACGTGTAACTCCGCCACTCCATTTGGTTTTCAGTGGAGGAGGACGACATTGGAAAATTGGTGATTTGAGGAAATTTAGATATACACAAGGTTTTTCTTTGGATTCTTATAAAAAGTTAACAAGTTTTGGTATTCGTTTTGTTCAAAGATTTTGCAAATTTATGCGCATTCATTAGTTCTAATTACGGTATTGGTCAAATGGTTAAAATGTTATTTTTTTTCCAGCATGTACCCAATAAGATTTTACCTAAATTTGTTTAAATGGTTTTGGCCTATAACTGGCATCCGAATTGTGACACATATTGATATAGTTCGTGACATTAATGCAAACTTATAATTATTTTAATTCCTATGAAGCCAAAATTCTAAGTATTTGGAGATTAGGCAAGTCGCATGTTTTCTACAAAATTAGGTAATTGCAAGTTTGGTTCTGATCAACCAAGTCGCTTTGGCCGAGTGGTTAAGGCGTGTGCCTGCTAAGTACATGGGGTTTCCCCGCGAGAGTTCGAATCTCTCAGGCGACGAATTTTTGTTTTCTTGAAAATTATCGTCCTTGTTCATTTCAATTTTCACCTTCTTACCACTTGAAAAAAAAGATCTCACCTTCACATTTCATCAACCTAACGTCTTAATAGTTGATAGTTGAATCACAATTCACAACAATTCAAATTTCTCCAAAATCTCCGGTTTCCCCCAAAACTAAAATAGAACAAGTTCCAAGCCTTTTATTATGATTCTCATACTTTGCTTACATCAGGACTACATGAGCAAAACACGAAGACGAGGAAGACATCCCAAAATCACCCATCACGATTCACGAAGCCTTCTTCTCAAGCTTCGAAGCTTCCAGATCCGCCGCCTTTTTCAGGAAATTATCATCACCGTCATCTAACGCCATCGTGATCGGACACGACCCGAGCCCGTCGGCGATCGCAAGCACGATCTTCTTCATCTCCGACCTAAACTCCTCCAGATCCACCGAACCGCTCTGGTCCGTATCGAATTTCTCGAAGATCGAGTCGTAGAGACTCGTCAGCTCATCCTGAGGAGTCACCACATCGACGCCGAAGTGCGATTCCAGTAGCCTCATCGATTCGAAAGCCTTTCGCAGCTCAGATCGAGACAAAACGCCGTCGTTGTTTAGATCCAGAGCAGCGAACCTCTCTTCTACGCTCTTCTTAAACTGCTCCTCGTCCGCAACAAACGACCGCACTGTCGAACCATCGATCACTACTACTCCCATTTTCACCGGTTTTTTATTTTCCGTTTACTTTTCCGCGAGGATAATAATTAATAGGGACCGAATTAGCAATATTTTAATATGAGTCGGTGAAGATGAGATTCTTTATTAGTATTGGGCCGGTAGAAACACATTTTTATTCTCTTGGGCCGTATTAAAGCCCATGTGCCGGAAATAGAGGAAAATCTATAGATAATTTAGGGAAAAAACCTTTAAAATACACCAATTATATAAGATTTGCTATAAAAACACCTAAACTTTTTCAGCTTCCATAAAAATACCTCAACTATTAATTATTTATCTTTAATAGATTATTAATCACACTCTTTTTAATACACAAACATTTGAATTTCATATGTTTATACTATGAAAACCCAGTTTTATCCTCTTTAATTTTTTAGGTTCGATTAAATCCAGTTTAATTAGAAAAAAAAATTATAATTTATAATAATTTGAAAAAACTATTATCTCTTCCATCGTTGAACCTCTCTCTGCAAATTAATATTCTCGGTTTGATGAATTTATGTGTTTATTTCTGTTTAATAACAAAAATCCTACAAGAAAGAAGAAATATCAGTGTTCACAGATAAAAAAATTTCATGGCTTCTTCATTGTGGTTTTTTTTCTTTTAAATAACTCAAGAACACATTCAAAGAAAAGCAAAGTGTTCTTGTCATCAATCCAAAGAGTCATCGATTTCCCAGGTTTAAGACGAGATTGATGGATCTGAGGTCATGATTGAGTTTAAGCTATTTACATCTAACCCGGTATGAATACTACTCAGATCTTTCAAATAAAGATATAATTTGGTGTCAAAATTTGATGCGATTAAATGATTTTTCATCGGCTGAAAGGAATTGACGAGACCTAAGTAACAACCAGAATTTCTTAAGATGTCGTAAACGTGAGAGAGGAAGGAAGAAAGGTATGTCATTAGAGGAATCTAAGAGTCGGAGTCGCAAACATTGACGGTTCTCGTTGCTTTCTTCGCCGGAAATAGCAGAGCCTCCTCACAATTGAATAATTTGTTTTTTATGTTTTTATGTTTTTGTAAATTATATTTTTTAAATTACATAAATCGAATCTAAGAAATAGAAAAAGGTAAAACTGGGTTTTCAAAAATATTTTTTTGTAAAATTATGAAATTCTAATGTTTGTGTATTAAAAAAAGTGTGATTAATAGTCTGGATATTAAAGATACATAATTAATAATTCAGGTATTTTTATGGGAACTAAAAAAATTTATGTATTTTTATAGCAAATGTTATATAATTGATGTATTTTTAAAGTTTTTTCCCGATAATTTACTTTAAATAGTATAGAGTCAGGTGACGTCATAAATGACACCATGGATTCGTAACTTTGTAGGTTTCAAAGGGCTTAGACTGCGCCAAGTGTCAACGCACACAAAACTGAAGTCAATCACTAAAGTCGACTTTTCCACTCAGTGGGTTGGTGTAGTGGTCTCAGCATGCCCACAACTGTTTATGTAACTATGATTTTTATGAACTTTATAAATACAGAATGATTTGTTTTATGTAAATAAAAAAGCGTTCTATTACTGAATTAGTGAGCTGTTACTTATGGAATGAATTCAGAAAAAAGTAACCTTATGAGAACAATAGTAGTACTATTAGTCTATTACTAATAATAGATAAATTAATTAACAATCTAACATTTTCCCTGTTATATTAATTCTTAATTATCATTTTTAAAAAGAAGAACTGAAAAGAAGAAAAAAAAAACAGGTGGATTTAATTAAAAAACATATGTAAAATTGATAATCTTTTTAAGAATTTTTTTTTTAACGTAGTCTTGTTAGTAAGAAATTTAGTACACACCAATTGGGCGCATAAAGATACCTGTTTCTCATATATGTCCCATATATGTATGACAGAGAGTCACACGGGACGAGCTACTGTTCTCACAAATGAAGGAAAAACAAAAAACTTCGGTGACCTTCTCCACGACAACGCATTCAATCATCACATTACTTAATAAAGAAAAACAAAATTTAAAGAAAAAAGAAATCCCTAAAAAAATGCACTAAGAGTACTATATAAATCGTAACAAGTGCAGCAACAACATTGGGGATTAAATTTCGAATAATAAAGATGGAGTCTTGGAGGATTAGTCTAGTGGTTGCAGCAACAGCCTTAATAATGGCGACGATGGTGGCTGCTGCGGATGATAAGGCGAAAGACAAGGCAGAGTGTACGGAACAGCTGGTTGGTATGGCGACGTGTCTTCCTTACGTGCAAGGACAGGCAAAGTCTCCGACGCCGGACTGTTGCTCCGGCCTCAAACAAGTTATCAATTCCGACAAGAAATGTCTTTGTGTGATCATCCAAGACAGGAATGATCCTGATTTGGGTCTTCAGATCAATGTCTCCCTCGCTCTCGCTCTTCCTTCCGTTTGTCACGTCACTGCAGACGTCACCAAGTGCCCTGGTTCTTACCTCAATCACCACCCTATAATTTCATGATATAGTTGTATTTGTTATTTGTGGTTGGACTGGTGAAAACTCTTTTTCCGAATCGATCCATTGGTTAGCTAGATACTTGTGCTACATTTTTGTGGGTTTTTTTTTTAACAATTTGTGCTAACTCAAAATTAAGAATTTAGTATATATAAATATTGTCCACGTGTTAGTTGTAGTTGTGAGTTATCATCCACTATATTTTGCATTTTTGGAGGACTAGTTGTGAGTTATCATCGCATTGGACTGAAATCGTTATATTCCCTAGTTTTATCACCTAAGATATATAATACTTCTAGAAAATAAAGACAGAGTAAGTAGGTATATATATTTTTAAAAATAAACAAAGTTTTAAAAATTGTTTATAGACTAATTTAGCAAATTCATCAATTTTTTATATATATTTTGGAATTTATGCTTCAGCTTTGCTTCATTTGGATCCAAATTCTCCGGACGCCCAAGTTTTCTATCAGCTAGCAAACGGTTTGAACAAAACCGGTCTAGCCTCTGCTCCCACTGGCTCGGCTCCTGAACCCACCAGCATGTCTCCAACTGCAGGATCTGATGATGGTAAAGGTCGCACTACTTCTTTGCCAGGCTCGAACCACGCTCAAAGCTTCATTAAAAGGTGGCTAGGCCTCGAAGTTGTTGCCCATTTCTTCGTAATTTTGATTATTATTATTCTGTGAGAACTCTTCTCAATTTTTGTCTGTTTTTTATTTTCTGTTTACTTTTCTGCAAAGATAATAATTAAGAGGGACCGAATTAGCAATATTTCAATATAAGTAGGTGAAGATGAGAATCTTTAATCGTAGTGGGCCCGTATAAAAACATTTTTACTCTTTTGGGCCGTATATATCTTGTTTTGTTCAAATGGGCCTTATATATCTATGATACGTAAAATGAGTTATAATCTCGTAGAAAATTATAACTTACCAGTGATTGTGAACTGTGATGTAGTCCGAAAGAGATTCAAAAGTTCAAATTAATTGAAATACACGAAGTGATATTGTTTTCAATCTAAGAAACATTAATTGGTTTAACTGAAAGTCTGAAATAAACTAAATTCGTAGGATTTAAGGGTAATAAATAAAGAGCTCTTACGGCGGAAACGAGTCCATATATAGAAGAACCAGACGAAGAAAGAAAAGCCCATGTGCTGGAAACGGAGTTAAATCTTTAAGATGTACTTTAAATAGTATAGATTCAGATGACGTCATAAAATGACACCATGGATTCGTAGCTTTTTAAGGTTTCAAAGGACTTAGACTGCGCCAAGTGTCAACGCACACAAAGACTGAAGACTCTGAAGTCAATCACTAAAGTCGACTTTTCCAGTCAGTGGGTTGGTGTAGCGGTCCCTTCTCTCTTTCTCCACTCATCTTCCTATGCAATATGCATGCCCACAACTGTTTTATTTGTAAACTATAATTTGTATGAAATTTATAAATACCAAATGATTTTTTATGTTTATGTAAACAAAATATCGTTCTACCGAAATAGCGAGCTGTTATTTATGGAATGAATTCAGAAAAGTAGCTTTATGAGAACAAAAGTAATACCCCCATTAACAATAATACTAATAATAGGTAAATTAATTAACAATCTACATTTCCCCTGTTATTTTAAATCTTAATTATCATGGTTTTTTTTTAGAAAAAGAAGAAACTTAATAAAAACGTATGTAGATTTGATCATCCTTTTAAGATTTTTTGTTTTTAAAAAAAAACTAGTCTTGGTACTTTGTTAGTAGGTAATTTAGTACACACGACCAATTGGGCGCATGAAGATAATGATGTTGACATTGAGAAACCTGTTCGTTCTTTCTCATATATGTATGACAAGAGAGTCAGACGGGACGAGGTACTGTTCACACAAATGAAGAAAAAACAAAAAACTTCAGTGACCTTCTCCACACGACACCGCATTCAGTCATCACATATATGACTTAATAAAGAAAAACAAAATTTCAAGAAAAAATAAATCCCTAAAAATGCACTAGGACCGCTATATAAATCGTAACAAGTGCAGCAACAACATTGGGGATTTAAATTTTGAATAACAAAAATGGAGTCTTGGAGGATTAGCCTAGTCGTGGCAGCAACAGCTTTAATAATGGCGACGTTGGTGGCTGCTGCGGAGGATAAGGCAAAAGACAAGGCAGAGTGTACGGAACAGCTGGTTGGTTTGGCCACCTGCCTTCCTTACGTGCAAGAACAGGCAAAGTCTCCGACGCCGGACTGTTGCTCCGGCCTCAAACAAGTTATCAATTCCGACAAAAAATGTCTTTGTGTGATCATCCAAGACAGGAATGATCCTGATTTGGGTCTTAAGATTAATGTCTCCCTCGCTCTCGCTCTTCCTTCCGTTTGTCACGTCACTGCAGACGTCACCAAGTGCCCTGGTTCTTACCTTAATCACCTCTCTATAATTTCATGATATAGTAGTATTTGTTATTTGTGGCTGCGTGGTTGGACTGGTGAAAACTCTTTGTCCGGATCGATCTATGGGTTAGCTAGATACTTATGCTACATTTTTTTTGTGCTAACTCAAAATTAAGTATTTAGTATAGACTAAGTTAGCAAATCCGAATACCATTCCGTGTTTTAGACTAAGTTAGCACCAATTTTTTTTTTTTTGAATTGATGTTTCAGCTTTGCTACACTTGGATCCAAATTCTCCAGACGCCCAATTTTTCTATCAGCTAGCAAACGGTTCGAACAAAACCGGTCCAGCCTCTGCTCCCACTGGCTTGGCTCCTGAGCCCACTGGCTCGGCTCCCGAGCCCACCAGCATGTCTCCAACCGCAGGATCTGATGATGGTAAAGCTCCGACTACTTCTTTGCCAGGCTCGAACCACGCTCAAAGCTTCATTAAAAGGTGGCTAGGGTTCGAAGTTGTTGCCTATTTCTTCGTAATTTTGATTACTATTATTCTCGTATGAAAAATGAAAAAGAATGTAACGTAGGTTTCGTGGAACTGCGTTGGTGTTGATTTGTGCAGTTACTGTTTTGATATGATGTGTGTAATTTTCATTCCGTGAGAACTATTCTCAATTTTTTGTTTTGTGCGACGCAAATAAGTCACGAGCTACAGTTGTCTATGTCTCGTATGCTTTAATCACTGCTAGTTTGAATATTTTTTTTACTTGCAAAATATACTCTAAATTAAAGTAAGACTAGATTTTAACCTCGTGCGTCCGCACGGAAATGTTTTATTTTTTATTTCTAATATAAATTACATTTATCTTTTTTTAGATATAATTTATTTTTGTTATTTATTTTTTTTTAATTAAAAAATTATTATCATATTTTAATTTTAAACAGTAAAATTTGTATATTAGTAGAATAAGAGTATACGTTAATTAAGTATACATTGATCTAATGTTAATTATAAATTTTGTTATTATGTGAATTTAGATTTACACATAAACAATCTATATATCTATGAATTTGCTAATCTATCCGTTTAGTTTAGTTGTCTTAAATCATTTTTAATATCTTATATGTTTTGACAAACTAACCCGTATAAGACTATAATTATAATTGTATAATCTTATAAATATTTACTAATATGGAATATTTGGACCAATTGATTATGAAAAAATATAATAAGATATTTATTTACTATTTGTGCTATTAAAAAAATGTATGTATATATATATATATATATATATATATAAATTGGCTAACTTGTTAGTTTAACTGTCTCAAATCATCTTAATATCTTACATGTTTTAATAAATTAACTCTAATCAGCTCGATCATATTATTGTATAATATGAATATTTATTAATCTCAAATATTTGATATTTTAGACCGATTGTTTATGATAAAATACGATAAAATATTTATTTACTAAGCATTTTTATAATAATATTATTAAAATTTAAAATTTTAAATTAAATCTTTCCTGTATTAAAGAAATTCTAAAGTATTAAAATTATTATCTAAAATTCGTAATAAAATTTAATTATAATTTTTTTGAATTTTTTGAATTTAAATTAAATTGAATGCAAATTTTTGTAACTAAATTTAATTAAATTTTTAATAATTTGAAATTTAAATTAAAGATGATCTAGATTTTAGGAAATCTAAAAATATCTAAATTAATAACTAATTTCGGAAATTAAATATAAAAATAAAATAAAATATTATAAAAAACTTTGGGAGTGTTTGAATGCGAGCACTAAATGTGCTTCTGTTTTAATAGAATATATATATGATTCGGAAAAAGGTAAGATCGCTTACCATAATGATTATAGAATTCAAATATACAAATACAATCGTAATAGTTTCTGGAATGGTGTTTCAGCTTTACTTCACTCTTGGACCAATCTCCAGAAGCCCAAGTTATGAGATAGATAAAGTATTAACAATCGGCCCAGCATCTACTCCCATTGGCTCGGCCCCTGAGCCCACCCAGGGCCGGATTTGGGTAAAACCCAATGAAACATTTGCCTTAGGCCCCCATATTTTTTGACTAAAATCCAGCCCATTAATTTTGTATTCAGTCCATAAAAACTCAAAAAAAAAAATTTCAGCTCAAATATTTAGACCCATTTCGACCAGACCCAGAAAAAAAAGTTAAAGAAAACAACTTTTTCAAAATCCCACATCGACAATTGAGTGAAAAGAACTTCTCACTTTTCTGTATAAATAGAATATATGCTCCAGCATTTTTAACTCATACGGGTCTGAATAAAACCCACATAATATTTGTCTAATTTTACTAAAACTTGACAAAATTCAACCAGTATAATATTTAACTGGTTTAACCGATTAATAATCGGTTTTGTTTATAACTCGGGCAATTTTTCAGTTATCATCAAATTTTTTGGTTATAGTCGAATCTAGCTGATCCGGTTTCACCCTATCGCCGACGAGTCACAGAAGTTTTGGCGGCATTTCTCAAATCAATTTATTTCTGTTTTAATCACAATCAAAATCTAGCAATGTCAGGTAATTTTTTTAAGTAATAAAATTAAAAATTGATATTTCTTTTTTCTGTTTAGAATTGGAATTTTGATTTTTATTCTTAAACATGAAATCTCTAGGAATTTCAATACGAAAAACAAAGTGTAAATCAGGAGCTCAAAAAGCAAGAGAGAAGAAAAGAAAAGAAAAATCTGATAAGTCTCAAGCAAATTCTATGTTGAAGTTTGTTAAAAGATCAAAAACTCTTCAAGTGAATGAGGGTGATGGAGTTTGTGATGAAAATCCTTCTGGTTTAGACAATGATAAGGCAGAGGAAGAAGAGAAGAGATCTGAAGAAGATGTGAATGAGGGCGGTGGAGTTTGTGATGAAAATCTTACTGGTTTAGAGAATGATAAGACAGAGGAAGAAGAGAAGATATCTGAAAAAGATGATTTGAACACTCAAGAACAAGAGATAATTTTGGATAGAACTGATCCTGCAAACTGGAAAATAATTGATCAGAGTTTGAAAGATTATCTAGTGAAAAAAGGTCCTATGAAAAGAGCATATGAGAATTATGTATTTCCAAAAAATAATGATGGTCGGCATTTTTCTTGCAAGTATTATATAAGAGACTTGATAAATGGAGAGAAACAAGATCGGAATTGGCTACTTTATTCAAAAGTATCAGATCGAGCATATTGTTTTTGCTGCAAGTTGTTTGGTCGAGATCAAGATGCTAATCAGTTGTCAAGTAAGGGGTTCAATGATTGGAAGAATATCAAGATACGACTGAGTCAACATGAAACTAGTCACTACCATATTTGGTGTATGAGTCGGTGGATGGAATTAGAATTTAGGCTAAAGAAGAATCAGACGATTGATAAGGGTCTCCAAGAAGAAATTAATAAAGAGAAAACCCATGGAGAGAGGTTTTGTTGAGAATATTTTCATTGGTGACAACTCTTGCTAAATAAAATTTAGCTTTTTGTGGGACTAATGAAAAGCTTGGTCAAAGAAACAATGGAAACTTTCTGAGTTTTATTGAATCATTTGGAGATTTTGATCCAGTCATGCGAGAGCATATCAGACGGGTTAAAGGAGGTGAGATTCATTATCACTATTTAAGCCACACTATTCAGGATGAGTTGATTGTTATGCTAGGGTCTGAAGTCAAATCTATGATCATCAAAAAAATTCAAGAAGCCAAATATTTCTCGGTTATTCTCGATTGCACTCCAGATAAGAGTCATAAAGAACAAATGAGTCTTATTATCAGATGTGTGGATGTCTCCATGGCTAAAACACAAGTTGAAGAGTTTTTTGTGACATTCTTAGAAGTTGCAGATAAATCTGGAGAAGGGCTTTTTGAGTTGCTTTGTTCGACTGGTTGGTCTTAATTTGAGTATTGATGATGTGAGAGGGCAAGGCTACGACAATGGATCTAATATGAAGGGAAAACACAAAGGAGTACAAAAAAGATTGCTTGACATCAATTCAAGAGCATTTTATACACCTTGTGGTTGTCATAGTCTTAACTTGGCACTTTCTGATATGGCTAAATCATCTTCAAAAGCGATTGCTTTCTTTGGAATCATTCAACGGATATATTGTTTGTTTTCATCATCTTCAAATAGGTGGGAGCTATTTAAGCAGATGGTAGGAGGTCTCACACTTAAGTCACTATCAGAAACTCGTTGGGAAAGTAGCGTTGAAAGTGTTCGAGCAATTCGATTTCAAGCTCCAAAAATAAGAGATGCTTTGGATTACTTGGCAGAAAACTGTGATGATCCTGGAGCTCGTAGCGATGCTGAAGCTCTTGCCACAAGCGAAACTCATGGAATTGGAGGGTTTGAGTTCTTATTTGGTATAGTTATTTGGTATGATCTTCTGTTCGCCGTCAATACCGTAAGTAAGATGATGCAATCAGAGCATATTGATATTGATAATGCTATTGTTCAATTGAAAGGGTTAGTATCGTTTCTGAAAAACTATAGAGAAACTGGATTTGAAAAAGCAAAAGCAGAAGCTAAGATTATTGCAGAGTCTATGGATATCGAACCAGACTTTTCAGTGAAACGAAAGCGCATTATTAAAAGGAAGAAGCATTTTGATGAAGCAGTAGAAAGAGATGATGAATCTGAGATGCTAAGTGAGGAAGAGAAGTTTAAGATTGATTATTTCTTGAGAATCGTGGATCAAGCTATAGTATCTCTTCAAATAAGGTTTGAACAATTTGAAGAGTATGAAAAAACTTTTGGATTTTTGTTTGATTTACATAAGCTCAAATCGGCAACGGATGATAGTTTGAAGGCAAAATGTATCAACCTTGAATCTTCTCTTAAACATGGTGCCAATTCAGACATTGATGGATATCATTTATATTTAGAGATCAAAATTCTAAGAAATGTTTTGCCAACTGAGATCAAGAAAGCTGTTGAAGTGTTAGATTTTTTAAGAAGATTTGAAGGTCATGGTTATCCAAATACGTGGATTGCATATAGAGTGATGCTAACTATTCCAGTTTCTGCTGCTTCGGCTGAAAGAAGTTTTTCCAAGCTGAAGTTAATAAAGTCTTACTTGCGGTCAACTATGTCAGAAGAGAAACTGAATGGTTTGGCAATGTTGTCAATTGAGAAAGATATGGTTGGAAAGCTTGACTACCAAAGTTTGATAAATGATTTTGTGAAGAAAAATATAAGAAGACTTATTTTTCGAAATCCATAGATTGCTATTAGTTTTTTTTTTGGATTACTTGTGTATTATTAATATTAGTACTTTCGCACTTTTAAAAGTTTTTTTATCTAAATTTTTTATTTAGTTTCAAGCCCCCAAAATCTCAGATCCGGCCCTGAGCCCACTAGTGGACCTGACGATGTTAACAAGTAACAACAGTGGTAGGAGTCCGACCTCTTTGTTTGCCATGCACGAGCCAAGCTCTAAGTTTTTTTTTTTGGGGTCTAAATGTTAACAAGCTCAAAGTTTTCGGAAACGATGGCTACGTGTCGAAATTGTTGTCCATTTCTTCGTAATTTATCATCGTATGAAAATTAGTAATGAAAAGTGAACAGTGTGAAACGTTGATTTGTGCAATTGCGGTCCGGTGACTCGTTGATTCTGTGCACTTACTGTTTCGTGAGAACTCTTCTCAACTTTTTTTATGACGCAAAATAAGTCACGAGTTACTGTATATTTTGTATGACGCAAAATAAAAAAGTCGTCTGGTTTTATTAAATTATTTTGAAATATTTTATTTGGAAAATAAAGTCCGAATTTTATTTATTTAGGACGACCGACGACGGTTTCTTGGTTTTGTTTGCCTTAATTGCATATACACCTAATTTTATTTACGTTAGATTCTCATTTGGGTGTCAATTTCTTATTTTCCACGTTGATAGAAAACAAATGGAAAAAGTCTAAGCCTCTTTGCTATAAGTTAATTGGACATCTTACGGTCTCTCTTGTAAGACGCGTCTTTGTCAAAGTTCTCAAGTAACGTAAGCAACAATGCTTATTTTTATTCTTCTTCTGCACCAATAAATAATCAGAAGAAAAATAAGCAAGGAAAAAATATAGGGATTTTCGATCCACAAGAAGATAAAATGAAAAAGAGGAAACCACAAGGTCTCATGATTTATGCAACACTGGGATTACTCAACAAAAATTAGTTGAACATTTAGGCAATCCGAATTACTATTTACTATTAGGCTAGCTATCTATTTTTTTTTAAGAAAACAAAAAAGAAATGGCTAAATTATTAAATAATTGACTTAAGTAAAAAGAATTGTCTGCACTCGGCAACGGCAAGTAGAAACACAACACACAGAGAATCTAATATATTCAACTACAACTAGATTTCGATTTCGAAGAATCTGTTGCAACCATTTTTTTTTTCTTTATTTCTCATAGTTGGAGGAGGATATTATTATCCAAAAATCTCCCATACCCAAATCCTTAGAGCAAACACATGACCGCACAATTTCCCAGATTATCTTCTCCTTCCCTCTTTCTTTATGATCGTCTGAAATTTATAGGTTATTAATTTATTCTCTCCTTTTATAACTAAACGGTTGATTTTTTTATTCTTCTTCATTGGTCACTAGTCTAATAGTAGTAATATACTAGTAATATTTTCGAAATCCCGAAAATGGAACGACGTCTTTATGCAAAGAGATTAATACAACTAAAACAAGGAAATGGAACATTCATGTACTAAAACAAGGATGCAAGTTTCTCGTTGAGAGCTCCCACTGATCTTCTCATCCCCTAATTAGCTTCTTTTATTTATTTATTTTCTTTCCCGTTTATTTAGGATAATCTCTCGAATCGATCTCCTAATACAAAGGGTCTGATTCAAATTCGATTCTGGGTTTGGAAGTTTCTTTTGTTTCACTCTACAGGTACGAAAGTTTATTCCTTTCCCTTTCTTAAATATCTCCTCCTCTTCCTCCTCAATTTCTTCAATCTGAAAGTGATAAAATGTAAGGAAAGTTTATATTGTCTTCCCCTACACCGTCGTTACATATATATATACCAAAGGAAAGAGAAAGACGTTTCCTAAACTATACAATATTTCTACAATTAAGATAATTGAATTCGTGATTGAGCTTGATTGTAGAGATATTTCAATATTGATTGCCATGATATCTCAATAGAGAAAGTTGGTATTTTTAGTCGATACTATTAGTCAATTATTGGTTTTGGGTTAATTCAAATTCTTGACGGGTCTTCCCTGCACACGCCTTTGCAGGTTCGAATTGTAGAGGAAGAAACAAGTTTTTGTTTCTTTTGAAAACGATTGGCTGATGACGTCATCGGTCATTGTTGGAGAGGATGAAGAGGATCAATTCACAAAACCACTTGGAAGATTATCTGTCTTCTTCTATGGAGTTGGGCATATGCTCAATGACATTACTGCTTCTTGTTGGTTCACTTACCTCCTCTTATTCTTGACCCAAATCGGTCTCTCTCCGAGGTAAAGTCTCCTGCTTTTTGCCTAACAACCTTAATCTCGAATTAATTATCGGTCTTTTTTACTTCTTTTGTAGAGATGCTGCAATTGTCATGCTCTCTGGTCAAGTTGCTGATGGCTTTGCTACAATCTTCATTGGTGAACTGGTAACTTTTGTCTGGAACTTGAATTTTCAGTTTCATAACTTCTTTGTTGTGAGAGCTTGTATTGTTTTCAATTATCATCTCTTTACCGGTATGATGTAGTGTGTTGAAGCAACTCTTTTTAGGGTCCTTTTAGTCTCATGTCATTGAAGGGAATCTAACTTTTGAGTTAAAAAATGATCTTTGTTCTAAGGTAGTGCTTAAAGGAAGAATGAACAATGTGTATTTACTCACATCTCTGTCTTCTTTACATGACAGATTGATAGATTTGGGCATTTCAAAATTTGGCACGCTGCAGGATCACTATTAGTGGCTATCTCATTTTCCTCGGTTTTTGGTGGTTGTTTGCCTTGTTCAATCCTCCATAATAACTCTTTAATGGTCGAAACATTTTCGTACAGCATGTTCGCAGCTATCTTCAATATTGGATGGGCCGCTACTCAGGTCTCCCACATGTAAAACAATATTTTCTCTTACGTTCTATCTTTTAGACGTAACCTCAAGTTTACGCAGTGAGATGTTCATTTTTTTTTCATAATCTTAATGTTCTTTAGGGCTATGGTCAATTGCATTACACTGAATTCAACAAGCAGAGTAGCACTAACAAGCTCCCGTAACGCGTTTAGCATGGTCAGCTCTTATCCCTTGGTCTTATTTGTGCTCTGAAAATGCCTTTTCGGTTTATTAGCATCTTATTGTTTTAAATTCAGGTTGCTAATTTAGGCTTGTACGCGATTGCTTTAGTTGTATTTGGTGTTAGCAAAGCCGATACAAAAGAAAATACCGAAATACAGGTTTTGTGCTTTTACTGACTTGTTTTGCATATTTTTCAAAGTTAATATGCCTTTCGAATTTCGATAATGATTCTAAGTCCGTCTCAATTCTACAGTATCGTTGGATTGCTTATTCATGCATTACCGTCGGCTGCTTGTTTGTAGTCATATTTCTTATGGGGACAAAGGAACCACGGTAATGCACACTCTTCTTTCAAATGCTTAAATCAACTTTGACTGAAGTTTCATGCATGATTGATGATATTTCCATTGAAAATGAGTTGGTTTGCTTTTATTTTCAAAGGCTGCGGATAAATCTAAGAGAAACTAGCCGAGCAAGAATACCATGGGCTTACTGGTTCCGTAAAATTCTTTATTATCAAGTCGCAATGGTTTATCTCCTCACCCGACTAGTTTTGAATGTTTCACAGGTTAGTTTCTGTATCCTTTTTTCTTGCTTCTTTTTGTATTTTAGATCAATACTTACATTCCAGGATTACTTTAATTATTCGCAGGCATATCTTGCATTCTTTGTTATTGATGACCTTCAAATGGCTCAATCTGCTAAAGCTCTTGTAAGTGAAATAGAATCATTGCAATAAAGCTTTCGTCTCTTTACTGATCATTAAACTTGTCTGATCAATGTTTTATACTTTCAGATTCCTGCAATAATCTACATCTGCAGCTTCATTGTATCAGTTATGCTTCAGGTTGCAACAAGTTTAAACGCATCTCTAAAACGTTTTTTGGTTCCACTTTGTTTCTGTTATATAACTATTATATACTCCTAAATGTAGGAGATTCCTTGGAATGGAAAACGACTCAAGGCATATTATTGTGCTGGTGGTTTTATTTGGATATTCTGCGGTGTGTCTGTTATGTTATTGCCAAGAGGCATAAACTCTTTCATGTACGCGATCTCTGTCTTTATCGGCATTGCAAATGCATTGATTCTGGTAAGACATCATTCTTTCTGCTATATCTGATGTTTTCATGTGTTATAAAGAAAGCTAATGATCTATCTTTTGGCAATCAAAATTTTTACAGGTGACAGCAATTAGTATGCAGAGCGTGTTAATTGGTTCGGAACTTGGTGGATGTGCTTTCGTCTGTGGATCTTTGAGCTTCTTAGACAAAATGTCATGTGGGCTTGCTTTATATGTTCTTCAATCACATCAAAGTAAGGTTTTTTTTTTTCTTTCTTACTTACTAAGATTATCTTAACTCAGATAAAATTGTTGATGGATGTGTGGTATGGAAAATGGTGTAGGCGGCACATCACCACAAGTCGATGTAAACATGGAGCAAAGTTTCTACTTTTCAGTGACAAGATATGGGTTAGGACTTGTACCAGCTGTATGCTCTTTTATCGGAGTCGTAGTCACTTATTTTATGGAACTCGATAGCACAATACGAAAGCCTCTGTGTCAACCATTGCTACTTGAATGATCAGAAAGGAAGACCTGCAACATTTCTGGTCTGGTAAAACACATGACACAAACTGTTTTATCAGTTGATCTGTTTCAGTCCTCTAATTTTTTTTTATGTTCACATTGATAAGTATAGAACACTTGAGAAAGCATTTGTAACAGAACTGCTGAAAGTTTGAAAATATTAATGTAATTTGATTTTTCTTGGTTGCTGCTTACTCTTACTTGCTGTTTTTATCGACTCTTCCTTGTATGATATGCCCCTACAGACCCTGAAGGTGAATATTTTGAACATAAACACTTGAGAAGACATGAGAAAACATAAGGCTTGTTTGTTGTGTCTTTTTCTGCAGTTGTTACTGTTTGTGGTCTTCTATTAGATGCTCAAAAGTCAAAAGCCCAGTAGATGTAGCCTCTCAGGAAAAAAGATCTGCTTCACTTGTTAGGTTTCAAACGGAGCACATAACAAGTAGAGAAACCGAGCAAGAGAAAAAGTAAAGAAAGAAACTGAACAACCAAAAACAGAGCAGAACAAAATGGGGCAAATAATGAAACAGAGTAAGAGAATATAGTGTAAGAGAAAACAGAGATTGACGATACAGAGTAAGGGGAAGAGGAAACAAAGGAACCTGACTTTGAAGTTTTTGGTCGTTGCAGAGATTACGATGACATCAACCTCTTTAAATATCTTGTTGGCGGTTTCAAAGTCCATTACGAGGTTTTTGTGTCCAAAAATAAACTAACTCGTTATGAAGGTTTGGGTAGGAATCTCTTTATATTTGCTTCACAATATCGAACGGTAATCCAAATAACAAAAAAAAAACAAAAAAAATAAACGTGCCCAAATTGATAAAAATAGCCCTAAGAAACTAAATCTTCTCAAAAATAGGCCCTTCATTGAAAATGGACCAGATTAGCATTCATTAAACATACAAATTACTATTTTACCCATTATTTATCTTGACATTAGTTTTGAGAAAATCTCACATCTCACTCGGGTTCGAAACTTCGGATCCAAATCGTCGTGTTTTCCTGGGTAAAATAACCCAACCCGACCCGAACCCGATATGAACCCGCCCAATGCAAGCCCTGATCTACACTGTCGGGTTTTAGTTACCACAGTGTAACCCGAAAATTTGGGTAAAGTTGAAGATCAGTTCCTGAAAGTTCTTCTTTCAGTTGAAGCTAGCTGGTTCTTCTTCGTTGTAAAGTTCTTCTTCCAGTTGAACAAGTATTAAAGACCTGGTCAGAAAGGCTCAACAATGCTGTTGACGAGGTACCAAGCTCGAAACGAGTACGTTTTAGCAGATCCGGATCTGTATCAAGCCGCCGATAGGGAGCTAAGACGGAAATTTGCAGGTAACGAAAGAAAGGTAGCTGCATTTGGTGAGAGAAAGAGAGAGATAGAGAGAGGAAAGTGAGGATTGCAGAAGAAAATGGAAGAAGACGATAGCAATTGCTGCATAATTGAACTAGAAGAAGAGGAATATGGATTAGATGTAAGGGAGACGAACCTTCTAGTTAAATTAGGGCTTCGTCGAGAAGGATAGCGATGAGAGCAATTGAGTCCATCAAGTCCGATGACGGGACAATATCCGACAACACGATTTGTCGCAAGTGAAGGTGACGATGGAGGAAAGTTTTTCAGGGATAAACATGTCATTTTTTGTTCTTTAATGAATCCTCTTTCCTTCTAAATGAATGCTAGATTTGTCAAATAGAAAAGTAGCCGGGCTATTTTTGAGAAAATTTAGTTTTTAGGGCTATTCTTGAGAATTACCAATTAAAGTTTTCTTTATGTTTTTAAAAAAAATAATATTTACATAAAATAGTGATCAAGAATTTGATAAGAAGGAAGAAAGAATCAAACCAAAACATTTTAAAACTATAAACTTTAAAGATAAGTGGATAAAAATCTGTCATTTTTCATCACCAGCCCAATTTCCCTTGAGTTTGGGCCCTGTAGGCCCATCTTCACCATAAACTTCATCAGGGATCTTCCTTGCAAAGTTAACAAAAGCCTTTTTCAGAGCACCAGGCAATAGCCTCTCAATCCTCCGAACATCATCATCAACGTTGTAATCAATTTTAGGTCCCCATTTCCTCAGGTAATTCACCCACGGCGGCTCCGCCACTACTCCGCCGTCTCCATACTCCGCCGCTATCAACTCGTACCCTAATCCCGTATCAATTACCTTTTTACTCTTCGCCGTATCGTTCCTTATCCCAACCCCATCGTCTCCTTGCAACACCAGTCCAGGTTTCGGATACATCGCGTGCCCGTGAAGCGACGCGTAAGCTATAGGCTTGTTGCTTCCTCCTCCTTGAAACTCCAATTCGCAAGCGTCGATCCAAACTCCTCCGCTGTGCTGCGATAGGAACATTCGCCATAGCTCTCCGTTGAAGTTGCTTATCCGTAACGTCGCGTGTTCCCAGTCCCCAATGTGTTCGCCGATTTTCCCCAATGGCAAATTCACGAATTTGACCTTGGCTCGTGCTGGGCCATTGAAAGGGTAAAATACCCAGATGGCTATGTCTGTGAATGTTGCTCCGAGCATTGGTTTGATATGGAGATACACTTTATTGCTCTGTAAGTCTCCTTTCTTCACTCTCTCTTTCCCCTTCTTGTCTATAGGAAGATCTAGCCAGTATGATCCGTCGTTTGATCCGCCTTGTGGAAGATTTGAGCCGTTAGATTCGATAGGGACTGGATTTGATTCTTCGCCTCTCTTGTATAGCAATGCACCGTTGCTGAAATACCAGTTAACAGAGGAAGGTAGATATTCTTCGTCTGGATGGAAATAGATACTCGGAGAATAAATCTGAAACAATTCTCCGAATTGGGACCCATTTGGCATCGTAGAGAAGTCGAATTTCGTGTTCTTCAAGCAAGATAAAGCTAAAGGAGAGGAATTTTGGGGTTGCCAAGTAAATGTACCTACACAGACACCTTTAGCTTGTGTTCCTCTAATGGTTGGTCTTAGACTCGAAACGTTGACTCCGTTTGATCCCCAAACCCATGTATCAGCTTCACATTGCTCGGTTAAATCGGACCGAACACAGCGTAGTTTGTCTAGGGGAGGCTTTTGTGAGGAGTCTGTGACTATCAGACCAACGGCTTGATATCCATCAGGCGGCACGGGCTGCCAGATATAACCAGGTCGGTCTTGTTTGATCTTGAGTGACTCTGTGTTTCCCACGAGGGTGTAGTCTATAGGTGGTTTCAATGTGTTGCTAGAGAGATCTCTAGCTGTGAGTACCCAACCGAAGAGTTGACGGTTGTTTGATTGAGCGTAATAACCGAGAATGGAGAAACCGGAAGGGATCAAAGATGGTTCAAAGAATGTTGCTCCAAGATTGTTTGGTCCTCCTTCATAAGTGGACCAAACTTTGCTGAATGTCGACACTTGACTTACCTCGAGACCTCCTAAGTCAATGGTTTGTTTCGCAAACCCGCCACCTGATGATGCAAGTCAAATCAATATCATCAAACCAATAAAGAGAGAGAGAGAGAGAACAACAAGAACCGATGATAATACAAACCTTGGTGAGTAAAAGTAGGCAATGGAGACGGAAACTTGAAGGCTGTTTCGACGGGAAGTGCTTTGAGAATCTTCTGTGATACATCTTCAAGAGGAGGATCGGAGATTGAAAGGCAGTTTCCCATTTTCGGATTGCGGAACACAGATGGGAAGATTGATTTGCAGATAATCAACAGGGGAAACTTGGAGTCGTGGGTTATATATATATTTGCAGAATCTTGGTGTCAATTACTTAAGACTCATTAAGAATATAGAACGTAAAGGAAGAGAAGTTAAATGCCAAAGAGGATAAGTGTAAAGCATATTCTTCGTTGTGAATGAAAAAAACGCAAACTTAAACGTATAAGTCAAAGCTGATCGATCTAACGGAAAGTGTCGTGCAAGGTTTTTTTCTAAATATACATAAATTTTATTATATCCTTCTCTGTTCTTTTTTCTGCAATTTACATATCGTGCAAGGTAGCACTTGAAACGTTGATAACAAGTGACAACGACTTGAGTTATCCAACAACAAAAAAACATGCTGCTTATCAAAACACTTGTATTAAATTGAGACGACTTTTTAATTTTTATTTCGTAGACAAACCCATTTGTTAAAATGTCTATTGCTAATTAGAAATCTGTCTTCAGTAATATACACATCTTTAGAACGCTCTTATGTTCAATCATAGAAATCAAATAATGGAGAAAGTTGTCACACACATTTTCTATAGAAAAATGTCATTACGCAAAGTCAACGCATTGACTAGATAATCCTATCATCTCTCTTACATTAGTTCATAGTTTAAACTTATATTAATCCTTGAAAAAGAAAACATTTACCTTAATCTAGTTAAAATAAGCTCAGGGGCATTGAGGGATGCGACCAGGTCCTCCGTAGAAAAAGTAAGTTCCCCACCTCTGGCTAGAACCAACCTTTAGGTTATAACATTGAGGCCGGGTCACAGTAGCTTCAAGATATTGTGTGGAGGGTGTGATCGGATGATTAGATGTATCCATGTACTCTAAGGTATTGAAATAAGCCGCCTTCTTAAACCCTTCCTCTGCGGAATGGCCACTCCCCATTTGCGTAAGCGTGTGTGTCCCTCGACCTCTAGCATAATATACTTCCAATTCCACAAGCTACAGCCATTCCTTTCTCTAAAGGTGCCTGGGAGAAGCCGCTTATGACTTCTGCTTCAACAGAAACTCAGAGGTTTGGCGATTCTTCATATAACCAGTGGCCAGCTCTGTCGGCTGGGAACCAAGGAACCAGCAATCTTCATGCTCGGTCTGATAGGGGTCAGAATTTGGCAAAGCATTCAGTCGCCTCAGAAGCAGAAGTGGCATCTCTTAGGGCTCACTCCATAGACTATCCTTGGGCAGCAAAGATGAATCCTTCTCTGCGTAATCTTCATAGAGTCACTATCCCAGAATACATGGAGGATGGAACCCCAAAGGTTAGAATCCCTAGTCATGTTCTTCTAGGTGGTGTAGAGAATCAGAAAGAATTTGTGGTTGGTCAGTTTTATAGGTGTTCTGCTCCATCTAGAGGCCAAATTCAGGCTGTGGTAACTAGGATTTGGGGGTAGAAAGTGCCGTATTTTCATCCGTAAACTGGGAGAGTCAACCCTACTTATTCCATATTCCTGATGAATCAACTCGCAAATGGGTTATTCAGCGAGGTTTATGGCATGTTGATGATTGTTTGATGTTTGTTTCTCCATGGTCTCCGACGGAATCTATAGCTGTCCACAAAATCACGACTGTTCCTGTGTGGCTGACGCTAAATAATACTCCCGATCAACTTTATTCAATCTTGGGGATTAAGTGGATTGCTTCAGGTATTGGTGAACCATTGTTGACTGAGAAGCCATGGCTTGATCCAACAGAAATGGGAAGAGCAAAAATTTTGGTTGAGGTAAAGCTCAACAAACCTTTTCCTCAAAGAGTTGCTTTAACTGATGTAATTAAGTGATTCAATTACTATGGTGGATGTCCTGTACTCTTGGCTGCCTTCTACTTGTAGTGGTTGTGGTCAGTTAGGACATAAAGCATCTCGATGTTTACTTCTAAGAACTGGTACTTCAGGTCCGGCAGCTTCTCATCATGCTCCAAATGTTGATACTCCATCTATGGTTGCTGGTTTTGTCTCGACATCTGCTCATAATGGGATAGCTGGAAAAGAAATGGAGGGTTTGGAAAAAAACTACAAAGCATTTCTCCAGCAGAGGCAACCTCTCCGGTCTCTACTAATTGCACACTCGCTCCACAAACTAATAATATGAAGAATGTTATTCCAGTTGCAACAGTTATAGCCTCTACAAAGGAGGCATCTTCTTCTAAATCAGCTCCACAATCTTTTGTTCCTGTAGGAAATGGTGTTCGTAGGACTTTGTCTAGCTCTGCATTGCGTAAAAACAGATTTGCTTCCTTGGAGTCTTCAGATTATTCGGAGGATGAAGACGAGGATGAAGACGAAGATGAAGACGAAGATGAAGTCGAAGCCCCACCTCCAAACGACGAGCCTGAACCATTGGAGTTCTTGACCCCATCTGGGAAAAGAATCCTTCGGGAAAGGCCGGTTCGTCCGTCAACCAAAGCGAAAGAGATGCAATGGCAAATCGTTCGAGGTGGACGTGGGAATCGTGGTCGTGGTATTAGAGGTGGTTGTGGCTAGCTATCATTTCTATGGATCCTTCTTTTAATTGAAGCGGAAGATTCGATTACTATCTATAACAGTCTCTTACATTCTAAGAATTATACTTTGTGTAATCTCTTCAAAATCTATATGGCTCCTAGGTCATATTTTGCTGTAACTGATCATCATCAATAAAAAGTTCTTCGTAACAAAAAAAAAATATATATATATATATACAATTTCACATCCCCATGCGATCTTTCGTGCGGAGAGTGCTAGCTTGGGGACTATAAAGCTTGGCCAGTACCCAATTAGGTATGTCTCAAACATCAGCCACCAAAGTCCGGTATCTTGTTCTTAAAACGAGTTACAACTTAATCAAAAATCGACCATCTTTGTGAAAATGTAAGTTAATCTCTAATAGATAAATTATACCTTCTCAATGGTTAAATTAAAGGAAATCGTATTGGTCACCATTGTAGATTGAGAAAGTGTTGAAAACTGCACAAAGGGAAATGTCTCTGTTCACTTGAACAAAGCCTGGACAGTCAAGATTGTAACATCCGGTTTCTCGGTATGTATCGCTCTATGTTTTTTGGTCGAAAAAATTATTACTATACAAATTCGTCATTCGAGAAAATTAAAAGATTAATAAGAAAAATGGAAACTTGCCGTCCAATAGGCGAAAAGTCTTGGGTTCTTGTCACCGTACAAAGCATGCAAGATCTATTATTATAAGGAGTAAACAAAATTGAAGTAAGAATAATAAGGATTCCAAATAGAAGACTTGAATATGTTTTCTACACTAGGTTTTTGGAATCCTTACTATTCTTAATTCAATTTTGCATGCATTTTATACAATTTTGCATATAAAAATAATATTGCATGCATTTTTGCAAAGTTTCATGGATTTTATTCCTTATAATCACATAGAAATAAAGTAGAAAACATATTCAAGTCTTGATTGTCAAAAATCTACTCAGAAAATATTCAATAAATTTTCCAAAAAGAAATATGTAAGTTATATCAATGTAATATTTTACTTATGCAAACTACCTGAAAGCGATTTGTCGAAAAACTATAAAACTGAAGATTTATCAAACACATACATATTCTTATTCAAGTTTTATACATAATAATATCAAAGGACACGCATATTATCAAGGATATTACTACGATATGACGTTGGATTTTATATTCTTAAATCACGACTATATCGATCACATGTTGATCTTATTTTAAATTACACATGTGAAATACTCAAAAGCTTGGAATCAAGGACAATTAACGTTTCGACCAGGACCACCGTAGAAGAAATGAGTATCCCAATCAGGATTTCCACCATTTCCTGCTTTAACGTTGTAACAGTTACCATTACTAGCAAAGGGGTAAAGGTCTTGTGCTTCTCTCAGAGTATTGGCTCCATCAACTGTCATAAGTTTCCTGAAATAGCTCGCTTTCTTATACCATTCGTCTGCCAAATGCCCACTTCCCATGCCCGTGGCCGTGTGTCTCCCGCCGCTCATTTGGTTTACAATTTCACCGCCCCATTGAACCCTCGTGGCTTTATCTCCTAGAGAAGTAAACAACGAGCCAGGCCAGTACCCGACAAGCTCTTCATCGATCATTAGCCACCAGTTTCCGCTGTCCTAAATAATTGACAATTCATGCTTTAGACGCATGCAGATATAATCTTGAGGGCAACTCAATCTACCTCTGCTCTCTAATATATGAGGCATTAAACTCAAGCAATACTACTAGTAAATACAGAAAATAGTAGGTAAAAATTAAATATATATATATATATACCTAATAAAATATTTTCTCAATCTGCCTCTGATGGTAAAAAAACAAAAGAAAAAGAAATATGTGTAATTAGTATTAGTACCTTCCATATAAGTATGGGGAGGCCGTATTGATTTCCGTCGTATTGTGAAACTTGAGTGTAGGATCCACCCGCAGTTATCCGTTTGCTCCTCTGAACAAAACCTGGGCAGTCACTGTTGTAGCATCCTGTGTTTTTGTATCCATCACTCTATTCCCAAAAATAATTTCATGATCATTAGCTTCTAAAGTATTCATGAATTTCCTTGAAAAAATTGTTATTTTGTGTTTATAGTCGTACTATTGATCTGGTTATTGTGGAAAAAGGTCGAGTAAAAAGAAGATTGTCTATTCTGATCAGAATCCAAAAACTAGTGAACCGTCTAATTTAATTTTTTCAAATGATTAGGTTAAAACATGTTTAGTGCGGTTACACATTAATTTCTAGAAAAAGGGATCTTACCGTCCAGTAAACAAATAATCTAATATTATTGTCACCATATTTTCCTGGATAAACCTATAAAGTAAGGCAAACAAAGGTAGTGTTATTTGAAAATTATTGCATATGAATAATTAGATATAATTAAGGATTGAGAACCAAAGAATTAAGTAGAAGACCTGCACACCAACTTCAATTGTATTAAGACTAGAGCCACGTCCAGAGGAAAGCCAAGTCTGAGCCAAGCTGAACTCGTTGGGAACTTCAACTTCTGGTCTCCAGATATTCATTACAAACTTTGTCCCGTAATAACTTCCCTCCCTCGAATTCATGATCGCATACTAAACCGGTTCCAAAAAATGGAAAAAGTGTTAAGAATTCAAAAACTAGCGATCTCTTGTCATAACACAAATTTAGATATCTTTTGAATATATAAATATTTCTCGATCTGCACATGGCCACAAGAGAGTACATAAGAAAAGGAAAATGCATAAAAGGTGTACCTCATGGTCTCCAGGTCTGCTTTGTTGAGTCTTTTTCCCGAAACTCTCAATTGATTTTCCTCGTAAGATATCTTCTTTCTTTGTTCTTCTTATAGGAACAGTGTTTTCTGGACACTCGCCATTCTTGTGCCAGACCTGAGTTATGTCCTTTGCCTCTTTCTTGGTGTACGTAGAATCACCTTCCGGAATAAAACTCGGTCTCATCTACATGCAAAAAACTTCCCAATTCAACATGATCGTGCATGCGTAACCAAAAGAGAGACCAAAAATCAAGGCCAACCTGGATGGTGTGGTTTTTAAGCAGATGATGATCAAAAGCTGGTTGACTAGTTATTGGAACACAATCTATGATGTCTCCATCTTTACTCTACAAGAAATATAAGAGCCTACAATTAATCTCATATTTGCCCGCGAAATTCAAAAGCATGGAGTTACGATGCGTATGGAATCCTTTATATTTATAAATTAAAAACTAACCTTTATTTTGTAAGAATTTACATTGTACTCTATTTTACTTGAGAAGTAAGAATAGAAACAAACCGTCATTATGTAAAAATTTACATTTCATGCCAAACACTTATCAGCTTCATGATTTTTCTTTTTATCAATATATATTAAAATTAAAGTAGGTTAAATTTATCAAAAACAATACATGTAATAAATTTGCTAAGAACAATCGTTCGAATAAATAGATAATTATTTTATCTTTACTCTTCTACATATTTTTATTAGTATAAATCTATATTTCGAGATCAAGGCACAGTTACAGTAGAAAAAAATATAGATAAGTTTTAAACAAGTGTCAACATATACTATCATGACTTCAAAAGCCTAACATCATCCTATACAACAGGGAAAAATAAGTTTTGTACAAAATACCTTAATAGATTTAAGAGCAGGCTTGTTGAGCCGCTTCAAAAGTCTTTGTACTTTGATTTCTCGTTGATCGAACAACTCTCTTCCATAGACACAAGGAGAGATTATCACCGTTATCACTACCAAAGCTACCATGAAACCGGCCATTCCCACCATTTGGATTATTATAATCCTTAGCAAAACTTTTAGTTAGTACTCTTATGTATTTTTAATCAACTACTCTTTGGAATTTATATAGAAGAGTAGATTGATCATATTCTATTAATTAATAGTGCTTGAACCTCATCTTCTTGTTATAAATTTGTCAGTGGTTACAGTAATAAAACCATACAAATCAATAAACGTTGACCCATTGACCCATGACTTAAACATATTAAAGATATTGTAGTTTTAAAAATTAAGAAAAAAAAAACATTTCTATAAGTGCAAATTTTTAGTTGAATTTTAGTTTTTTCTATACGGTAAATTATTTTTAAAATATTTATGGGATAGACCCAATAACTGACTGAATATCCAAATTTTAAAGAATTTCTGGAACACATGGTATCTAGCTAGTTGTAAGCCAAATTTAGATCAAAAATTGTTGATTCGTATAGAAAAAGATGGATCACAAATACCATAAAATTCAAATGCTCTGCGTTCACTTTTTAAAGTCACGGTCAATAACCCATTGTGTTAGTATCGGAACCACTAACAAATCATGTGATAGGCTTTTTCTGAAATTAGTGCTTAGAGACCTTATCTAATGATAGAGTTTTTTTCTTTCTGAAATTAGTGCTTAGAAACTTTATCATCTTGTGGTAGATTTGTCAGTGGTAAAAAAGTACACTAGTCAAGCAAACAAATACCAGTATCAGGATGCCGTAAAATGTTGTTCAGTAGGAATGTTTAAAATTCTGTTTTTTATCGAACCTAATTACAATAATGATTATCATTTATCCTACTTTAAAAAAAAAAGTAAATGCACTACATGACCATGTTCCTGTTCATAATTTGTAGAATCGGTAAATCCACTATTTGGACACTGTACACATTTCCAATATGGCACTTTTACCCTTATCACCCTAAATAATGCTAATCGAATATGCACGATATGTTCAAGATATTTTGTCAATGAAAATATATTTTAATATATGATAATCGGATATACACATAATTAAACAATCCTCGGTTATATCGATTAGGGTATTTTCCTTTTTAGACAGAAGTTTTCAGTTTCTAAACATTATCGAGTCAGAACAATTCCGAGTTCACAATATTTGGCAGTTTCCGGCGAAACCGAAGCTAACTTCATCAAAGTAAAGGTAAATTTCTAATAAATTTGTAATCTATGCCAAATAATTTGATCTACGCTATCTAAATCATTCGTCTGATTTGTCTGTTTCAAAATCGAAATTCCAGAATGTCTAATATCAAGCTCGTTGAGCGACTGTTCGCTGCTGGACAAGAACCCGTGGGGGAACGAGTTAATCGTACCAGAAGTCCCAATCTGTACAGACGATACTCAACGCCTTAGACGAAGACGAAGTTAAGAGACTCCGAGATTCTCAAATGGGAAGGCTCTTGCCGACGGTGCGATAGCGTCGGCGCCGAGCGACCTCAGCCGCCTTCGCTTTTCGAAATCGATTTTAAGGTCTTTGATGAAAACAAAGCGAAACTAAGTTGGGTATGATTTTGATAACTGGTTATTATTGATGACTATTGTTCATATATTGTGGTTTCTAGAGATTGAAGATGAAATATAGAATCAGTGTTCTTTTGATGAATATAGTCAAGTTAATCTAAAGGTTGATGATTTACAATTTTACTTATCTTGTAAAATATAAAATTAGAGCTATATCTAAGTATTTAAATCGTATAATAACATGTAAACATTTATTGGTAAAATGTAAGTTAACCAACAATGATTAAGTTACCATGTTAAAACAAATGTTAGCAGTAACATTTACATATTTACTTGATACAATAAATTTTAACATGATACAATAACATGTAACTTGTTACCATAATCCAACAGGATATTAATCTATAACTTGTTTTAGTTCATTGATCTTTGCGACGAAACTCTCTGTCATACTTACTATGCTAATAAAATATGTACGCTGTTAACAAGTTATGTAACTGTATTGGCTATATATACCTATGTAATATGTTAACAAGTTATGTAACTGTATAACTTATATATTAACTAGATGATAGAGAAGAATATCTCATGAATGAAATAAAGTTGATAAACAATAAAAATCAAAGAAGGGTTATATGGTAATTAACACACCGACAAAACACTGTAGAGATAGCTTTTACATATTCTCTTTCCTATTTAGTTAATTTTGACCAGTTTTTGGTTTTTCTAACAAATTGACACTAAAAAAAAAACAAAAACAAAAAGAAGAAATTAACCCCGCAAGTACCACGTGCTTTCACTGTATATGTTAAGAAAATGTGATATAATTAAATTCATAAAGTAGAAGAAATTTTATCGGAGCCTAATTTTTACTTGTTATCGTTTTTATAGTATTTTTTTTACAATCATTTTTCAGGTTTCTTTCCAATCATCTGAATAGATTTCAAAAGGGGAACTTCGAACGGTAAACAAACGGGATAGATAATCTTCATGTAAGGAGGAAAGAAGAAAAAAAAAAGAAGCATGGCGGGACATTAACAACTTCTAGACATTGTAAATTAACATGAACAAAGAGTACAAAATATCACAAAAAGGAAAAAAAATAATAATTAAAAAAACAGTCTTCGAACGGAAATTTTCCCTAAGGCGCTAATAAACAAAAAAAAAAAAACATTTGTTTTCATCCCATGTAGACAAAAGACAGAGATACCAGATTCACAAAACCAAACATTAAAAAGAAAAAATCAGAGTGGATTCAATCTTCATCACCTAACCAATTCCGTTTCAGCTTCGGACCAGTAGGCCCCTCCTCTCCAAAAACCTCATTAGGCAATCCTTTAATAGCACTCCTAAACACATTCTTAAGACTCTCCCCAACCATAATCTTCTCTACACCTCTAATCTCATTTTCATGACCATAATCAATCTTTGGTCCCCAGTGTCTCATATAATTCAACCACGCCGGCTCCTCCACATCTTCCATATATTCAGCCGCAACAACCCTAAACCTAGCCGCCGTATCAATTACTTGTTTACTCTTTCCTGTATCGTTCCGAATCCCTACATCGTCTTTGCCTTGTAACACAAGTCCCGGTTTAGAGTACATTGCATGTCCGTTCAAAGAAGCGTAAGCTACCGGTTTGTTTCCCCCACCTTGAAACTCGATCTCCGAAGCATCGATCCAGCTTCCTCGACTGTGTTGCGACAGATACATCCGATGTAGCTTGCCGCTGAAGTTACTTATCCGGAGAGTGAAATGCTCCCAATCTCCAATGTGTTCGCCAATTTTCCCCAACGGGATTGTCGCGAGCTTAAGCTTGGCTCGTGACGGGCCATTGAACGGATAAAACATCCACACGGCTATGTCTGTGAAGGTTCCCCCGAAAACAGGTTTTATGTGAAGATAAACTTCCATGCTCTGTAAATCTCCGCCTTTGACTCGTTTTCTTGTGTCAGAAGCAACCGGTAGGTCTAACCAGTAAAGACCGTCGTTGGATTCGCCTTGGGGAAGGTTTGAACCGTTTGGTTCGACTTGAACCGGGTTTGATTCCTCACCTTTCTTGTAAAGCAAGGCACCGTTGCTGAAGAACCAGTTAACAGACGCTGGGAGATACTTCTCATCTTTGTGGAAATAGATCCAAGGAGCGTAAGCTTGAAACAGAGCATCGATCTGGACCTTGCTTGGCATGCAAGAATAGTCAAATTTGTTGTTTTTCAGACAAGCTAGGGTTGGATTTGAAGAGTTTGCGACGAACGTGCCAACACAAACACTCGAGGCTTGTATTCCTCTGTTAATAGGTTTAGAACTCGAAACGCTAAACCCATTAGTTTCCCAGATCAGAGCGTCGGGCTCGGATTGATCGGTTAGATCAGAACGGACACAACGAATCTTGTCTAGAGGAGGTTTCTCAGCCGATGTTGTCACGATTAGACCCACTGCATTATAACCTTCAGGAGGCACAGGCTGCCAAATGGATCCAGTTTCTCCACCATTGTTCTCTACCTTTGTAGATTTGCCGCTCCAAAGAAGAAGATAATCCACCGGCGCTCTTAAAGAGTCGCCGGAGAGGTCTTTCCCCACAAGTGTCCATCCAAAAAGCTTGCGGTTATTTGGTTGAGCGTAGAAGCCAAGAATCGAGAAGCCTTCAGGTACTGAAGACGGCTCAAAGAAAGTGGCTCCGAGATTATCTTGTCCTCCTTCGTATACAGCCCATACTTTGTTAAATGTTGTTACTTGGCAAACTTCAAGACCTCCCAAATCTATTATCCCCTTTGCAAACCCTCCTCCTGCAAAATTCACAACAAAAATTTCAAAACATTTGAAAATATAAACAGAGCTAAAACATAAGATGAACAAAAAGTAGAATGAAAACATTAACCTGAAGGCCAAGATGGCAATGGAGAAGGAAGATCGAAGGTGGAATTAATCGGCAAAGATGGTGATGAACTTTGAGCAGAGGAATTGTTACCCATTTTGATTTCACGAATCCAAAATCGAAGACAAATAATGACTTTTGTAATATGTGTTGCGTCGTGGTAAAGACTGGCTTAAAGGAAAGTGGGGACATAATCAATATTGTTGGTCGAGTTAGATCAACCATACACAAAATTTCAAAGATTGGATCTTATCTGGTGAGGAACAGCACATGTCAGGTATTTATTGTGAAACGAAAAGTCATCGCAAATCACTGTTAGGTTATGTAGCTTTTGATTCGATCATCATAGTTTATAATTAATTATATTGAGCAATGTTTTGCATGTCTAACTACTAGTACTACGTAGATTACCTCTCATGTGATTCTTGAGAAATTTTTTCATTATTATTTAAGATGTTTTGGGAATTATTTGTAATGAACAATCTAACATCAGGACAAATTATTGTATAATACACATATAATTTTCTATTCTTCTGAAGAGTTAAATTTGATCAATACATGTTTGTTTGATGTAAACAAAAAAAAAAGTAATATCATCAATTTTTAGACCTTTTACATAATTGCATGTTTATCACTATGGTACTGTTTATAACGGATTCATGCGTCTTATTCAATAGGCATTATAAATTCATATTTTTAAAAAAAATTATGTCCAACGATTCCTCAACTGGTCAAAAAACAACGTACATGATTTAATCTACATTTATTAAACGTGCATGTTTACAATTTTAAAAAAAATTGTAACTCATTCTAAAACAGCTGTGTTTCTAGTTAATTTTCATTAAATACGTCTTTATTATTCTCAAAATATTTCGATTCGTTGGAAGCTGTAAACAGATTGATATCAATTGATAGATAGGAACATATCTTATGACGTGGATTTTGTTTTATCGTTAAATAACTTATTTTCTTTTGCAATACCCACACACTACTCAAACAGATTATAATACACTATTGATACTATCATACTATATAATACAACCCACTATAGTATATATATGCATGCTTCTGTCACATGTTCTTTATTGAAATATAGACAAGTATGTGAAACCCTCAAAAGCATTTGAACACACAGATCCCCCGAAATCAAGGACACTTGACGTTTCGACCAGGACCACCATAGAAGAAATGAACGCCCCAAGAAGTTCCACCATTTCCTGTCTTCACATTGTAACAGTTATGTTTATCAGCAAAGAAGTAAAGACTCTTTGGTTCTCTAAGAGTATTGGTTCCATCAACTATCATAAGATTTCTGAAATAGCTCGCTTTCTTAAACCCTTCGTCTGCAAAATGCCCACTTCCCATATCCGTGGTTGTGTGTCTCCCACCGGTCCTCGAGTTAATGATTTCACCTCCCCATTCAACTCTCGTAGCTCCATCTCCTAGAGATGTGAACAACTTTCCAGGCCAGTAACCTATAACGTCTTTGTCATTGATCTTTAGCCACCAGTTTCCTGTTTTCCGGTCCTAATGATTTTGAATCATCCATTTAAGGTTAGATAGAGAGGTAACTTGGGGGAAAAGGTATTATTTATAGCGATTTCAAATTATCTTGAAATATATGAATCTCGTATTGTTAGGGTGACATGAAACTATGTTATTACCTTCCATATAAGTATGGAGATGTCGTACTGAGTACCACGGTAGCGTGACACAGTGGTGAAAGATCCACCTACTGTATATCGATTACTTGTTTGAACAAAACCCGAGCAAAGAATGTTGTAGGCTTGTAGCAGCCTGTTTTTCGGTATCCATCACGTTATTTTAATATAAAAAAAAACATTTCATTATGATTAGATCCAAAAATGTTTAATATACCAATAATTTTTTTGCATAAAAAGATAACCAAAGCCCTGATTTAAGCGACATTAAAAAAGGAAAAACATTAGTTGAAGTCTTGATCTTCTTATGATAATAATATTTAGTTTTTCGGTTGAATTTACATGCTTCTTATTTTATTTTTATTTTGGTAAAATATTAAGAAAAAAATGCCTCTTATTTCTTCTATTCAGGTTCCGAAACTAGTAAACCTTTGAAGTTTGAAATTATTAGTGTAAACATAAATCTTCTTTTTTTTGGGTGCAAATAAACATAAATCTTCTATAAGGAAAAAGTATTAAGTAAGCATAAATCTTCTGGAAAAGAGAAACTTACCGTCTAGTAAACAAATAATCTAGGATTATTATCATCATATAGCTCTGGATAAACCTATAAATTAAGACAAACAAAGATAGAGTTAATTACGAATTTTGCAGAAGAACAAAGAAGATGTAATGAAGACAAGACCAAACCTGCCAACCAGCTTCAATGGTATTAAGACTAGAGCCATTTCCGGACACAACCCAAGTCTGAGCCAAGCTAAACTCTTTGGGAATTTGAACATAAGGTTTTTTGCCCGCATCGGGTCCAGTGGTAGGGAAGGGTTGTGTGGGGTGTTACACCACTTCACCCAAGTTTGATCCTCCCTGGAAACAAAAACACAATTATGTGGGAAGTCTGGGTTTGGGCCAAAAGGCCCAAGCAGTTTACATGGTAGTCCAGTAATAGGCGATCTGGCTACCCCTGACATTAGTTGGAAGGCATTTCAAACTCGGGACAGGTAGTGTGGTGGCCCATTTGGATCTTATGGATCTCATGGCCGTTGACTCGAGTTCGCTCGAAGCGTCCGTTGAACCGTTGAACCGTTGAACCAGGGAGAAGCCCACACTATAGCACTTCGGTGCGTTTCTACCGGGGCCAACCGGATCAGCCGATAGGGTTTATAAAAAAAAAACATAAGGTTTCCACAGGTTTATCGCAACTTCTGTCCCATAAAACTTTGCATTCCTCGCACTCATTACCGCGTACTAAATCCACTCCAGAAGAAAGGACAAGTGTAAGCCACAAGACAATAACAATGGAAATACATAGATCGATGTATCATATATGTGCATGTATATGTACCTGATGACCTATTGTTGGATCAAAGGTTGTAGTTCTTGGGATGCTTTGATGAGACTTTCTCCCGAAACTGTTGATGAATTTTGGTCTTAGGAGATCTTCTTTCTTTGTTCTTCTAATTGGAACAGTGTTGTTGGGACACTCTCCAGTCTTGTGCCAAACCTGAGTTATAGCCTTTGCCTCTTTCTTTGTGTACGTAGAATCACTTTCCGGGTTGAAACTCGGTCTCATCTACCAGCATAAAATTTGCATCGCAGGTGATTCAAAAATATCATGTTTTAACAATAGAAAGACAGAAAAAATGAAACCAAACCTGGATGGTATGTCTTTTAAGTAAAGGATTATCAAAAGCGGGTTGGTTGGTGATAGGAACACAATCTATTACATCTCCATCTTCACTCTGTAAAGAAAAGATTAAAGCGAAAAAATATTCATCTCAATAATGTTTTTTGTCATGAACTTTGTATAAAGATACCTTAATGGATTTAACAGCAGGCTTGTTTAGTCGCTTCAAATGTCTAAGTATTTTAATTTCACGGTGATTGGAGAACTCGTTTCCATCAACGCAAATAGCTATTGCCGCGGCTATCGCCATCAGAGCAACACCGATCAAACCGGCCATTCTCACCATGGTTATACTGTTCTTAGCAAAACTTTCAGATAGAACTCACTAGCCTTTTATATGAGGAGATTGCTTATGAATTTATAATTCAATAAAAACATAAATTCTTAACCGAACCTTCTTACGTAAAAAATAATAAAAACATAAACAAAACCACGCCTTCTCAAACTCTAATAAGAGTGAATGAATTTTTTCGAATATAATACCAGTCACATCATTTTAGAAAGAAAAGAACTATTTTTTAATCTTAAAAAATAGAAAAAAAAAACTTTTTGACATGCAGAACTTTGGTTAACCAATATAATTTTTATTTTTATTTTTTTACGAAACTGAAAAATGACATTTGACCAAACAACCTGAAACTAATCTAACTAAAGTTACTAAACCAAATATATATATATGTAACCTAGTCTTTCACGTTATATTTATCGATTAGTTAGTTATCATTAGTTTTTTTTTTCAATAAAAAAAAGATTATCATTTGTTGTCTGCCATGAACCATTCCGCGTGAGGTCACGAGCTTGTAATTGCATCAGCTCGTTATTAAATTTGTACATGAATTTCTAATATGACTGATACATTCTTTGGTTAAACCTTCCTTTGGCACAAATCACCATTGAATATTTTGTTAAATAAATTATAATTCTCTTAGTATGTTAAATTAATCATTCTTTTAGATTGAGAAATCGTCAACACGATCGAATTCAACTCTCTTGTGGTTTCTGGGCCCGATATTTTTTAGTTGACTTTAACTTAGGCTATCACACGATAGATCTGTAATCCGCATATAAAATTATAATTTTAAATTTGATTTAATCTTAAGACTTTAATTTACTCGTTGCCTCGTGGGCGTAGATAAACTGATAAATTTTAGCAAAACAAAGTTGGTTCTGTTGATCAAGAACCAAAACATAATTCCAAAGACAATTAAAAAGCCAACGACTACAAAAAAAAAAAAAAAATCAGCACAAAAACAAAAAAAAACACGAAATTTTGATTTAGTCTCAAATCAACACACAAACATCTTTTTCCCTTAATTCACAACCAATTGAGCTAAACGTATGTTACCATTTAAATCATGGTACTCTCAATTAGTGACAACTATATTATGATATAGTATACATTTATTTATCATATTAGTCTAGTGAAGTTTGACTGTTTGACCAATAATTCTAATGGAAATTGTTAAATGACTGATTAATGGAGATCCAAAAGTCCCATCTCCATGTTTTGTTATACATAGACAAAGCAATTATCACACAGGTCACTGAAAAAAAAGTACCGCTCATATACAAAACAGATACAAATTAATTAATGTGATCATATAGATTTCAGTATACACATGGGACCATGTTCCTTAAAAGAAATTTATCTTCTCTTCACTCCATAGAAACACTCTGACACAAACCATAAACAAACCCTAAACCACTCTTGATATCTGAAATTAATATAATTAAGAATGTTGTATACATATAATATATGTTTTATACAATTGATTAATGTGGAATGATCTGCAATGCAAGTAAGTAGACAGATCTTAAGGGCAATTAGGGTTTCGACCGGGGCCACCATAGTAGAAGTGACTTCCCCAAGAACCTCCATTGCCACTCTTCACATTGTAACAGTTCTCTTGATCAGTGAAAACTTGAAGATTTTCAGGGTTTCTCAGTTCATTCGATCCATCGACTACTTGAACGTTCTTGAAGTAACTCGCTTTTCCCCAACCTTCCTCTGCGAACCGACCACTTCCCATCTGAGTGGTCGTGTGTTGTCCTTCCTCTGACTGCGAGTTAACCACTTCACCTCCCCATTCGATCATCGAAGCACTTTCTGATAAGTAAGAGAATAGTGAAGCTGGCCAGTATCCGATTATGTATTTCTCTCCAAATTGTAACCACCAATGTCCTTCTTTTGGATCCTGATCAAAACCAAACCCAAGTTAAAGAGTAAAACTTGATCGCTAGCATTAATCTTATGTCAAACCAGGGATTTGAAGTTGGATTCTTGTTGTTGGTTTACCTTCCAGATAAGTATGGTAATGTCATATTGAGAGGTTCCAAAGTTGGATAAAGGAGAGATTGATCCACCCATTGCGATTTCCCTGTTGATTTGAACGAACCCTGAGCACAGAAGATTGTAACAGCCTGTGCCTTGATATGCATCACTCTGTTTTCACAGGGGAGACAAAATATAATGATTCTTCAGTAAGCTAAAACACACACATAGAGATAAAAAAGAAATCGAAATCAAAATATTAAGAAACTTACAGTCCAATAAGTGAAGAGTCTGGTGTGATTATCACCATACAATTGTGGACTGACCTGAAAACACAAATCTTTGAATCAGAAACAGAATTTTATTTTTTCAGAACAGAATTATCAGAAAACTTTTGAAGAAGACAAATACCTGCCAGCCAGCTTCAATACTATTAAGATCAGAGTTAAAATTTCCACCCAAAACCCAAATCTGAGCCAAGCTAAACTCATTAGGCATTTCCACATCTGGTCTCCATACATTAATCTTTGCTTTAGCCCCGTAGAAAACCCCATCTTCGACATACATTATCGCATGCTAAATCAAAACCAAAGAGTTTTAAAAAAAAAGTTGGTTAATGAACACAAGAAAAGGTTCAAAACTTATTCAAATCCATATATGAATATTACCTGATGACCATTTTGTGTAAGGACACTAGCTGGCTCATAAGATTTAGGCTTTGGGATACTTTTCTGATTCTTCTTACCGAAATACTCGACGGAACTTGCTCTGTAAAGATCTTCCTTTCTCGTTCTTCTGATGGGAATTGTGTTCTCTGGGCATTTCCCATTCACATGCCAAAGCTGAGTTATAGCACTAGACTGCAGATTCTTGGTTTTCGATGAAACTTTACTCTCACTAAAAATCCTCTCTGGGTTGAAACTTGGCATCATCTATAACAACATCAATGTCAGAATTACTCAGAACAAAGCAAAAAAAAAAAGAGTAAACAGAACAAGTTTTAAACCTTGATAGTGTGATTAACGAGCAGAGGATGAGCCAAAGCTGGTTGGTCGGTGATTGGGACACAGTCGATTATATCTCCATCTGGGCTCTGTTTGAAACCAGAAATTACTCCGACAAATCAGCAATAAAAAATTTGAAATTTTTAGGGGTTTTGCTTTCTCTAGTATGTCTCTGTGAAGTTACCTTAATCGATTTGAGAGGTGGCTTGTTGAGTCGTTTCAAGTGGGTACGGATTTTAAGATCGGAAAACCCATGTTCACCGGAGACAACTGAAGGAGTGAGAATCGCCACCGTCATTATCAGAGCCAGCAAGAAACTAACCCTTGTCCAATTAGCGGCCATGGTTAAAGAAACCCAGAAAGGTTTAAGCTTTCTTTTTCTTCTTGCAGAAAGAGAAAGTTTGGGGAAGATGAGAGGTTTTTTTTTGGCTTCTGGGTTTTGGATTGAAGTGGATTGCGTTTAATTCTGGGCACTAATAACACTTTGGCAAAACCTTCATAAAGGACGATTTTTTAAATAGAGACAAGTGAATTTGGATTCTATTGCATAAGATTGGTTGCTTTCTTTTCTCTGTTAAATTTTATTTGTCAGATTCTTTTTCTGGAATAATTCGAAGGTAGTTTTTTTAAAAGATTATTATCTTATTTTACTGTCACCTTTATTTATTTTTTTTTAAAAGAAGGAAAATTTACTGCAATGGAACATTCCACTCCACTCTGCTGCTTCATTAAGGTTTATTGGGATTTCAAATTTTATGTTCCCGAGCTCAAGTTTTTTTTTATTTGGAGAAATGACTATATGATGTAAATCTTTTCTGGTGTAGTGACAAAAAAGTTAAAATTTTTCTTTTCATTAAAAAAAGTTAAATCTATCATTCATTTTTCTTTTCTGGTGTAATGCATATCGTATTCTTTTTTTTTTTTACCTTTTCCTTCGTATAATGCCAGTTAAAAAGAAACTACTAATTCGAATTGAACGATAATTATTAAAAAAATGATATTTCTCTTTGTCCAACACTCAACTTTACATCCTAACTAATAATTTATCGTCTACATAAACAATTCGAATTATGTAATATAGATAATCTAATTCATGTCAGTAAAATTCTACCAACGAAATTACGATCTTTTTAAATTACTATAAATTTTAATAAAAAAAAAACGTAATTATAAAAATTTACATATATCCAAGTATTGACATATCAGATATGAACGATATAATCAATTTTCTAATCCAAAACTTTAAATATATCATACATATATATATATATATATTTACCTAAACCCTAAACATATATCCAAATGGACAACAAAGAAAAACATAGATCGATAATATTTAATTACTGAGTCAACTATTCCAGCAATGTTCCACTACAATATGATCGCGAATTTAAAGAAGAAGAAAAAAAAACTTTATATTTGTAGAGTGTAGATTTGAGAGTAGAAAGAAAGGGCGGTGATTGGGTGGGAGTGAGAGCACCCACACACACACACAATGTGAGGAAACAGTGTAAAAAGTTAAAAGTCAAAATCGAAGCCACTAATTGTCGGTTAATATTATTATTACGGGCGACAAATGACAATACATCTTCTCAAATCCCAATCACTTCCACACCTTTCCTTTTCCATTCTGTTACATCTCCACTTTATATTTCTTTTTTTTTTCCTTCTTTTTATTTAAGCAGACTCAAGCATGTCCTATGCCATTAAATTCTTATTGGACAAAACACATATTGTCTATTTTGGTTATGAATTCGTACAACTCTTCTATTTTTAAAAAAATTCAATTGAAATATCAAATATTCATGTGATATTTATTCATTTTTCTACAAAAATATTAAGATTTTATTTGCACCGCTATAATAGATATTTCATTATTATGTACACAGAGCACATTTGCATATCTTTCTTTTATTAAAATCAAATGTCTTAGAAAGACTAAGTAACCAAGAAATCCGTTTACAAACAAAAGAAATGTTATACGATGTTTGGCTTGACCGTATAAGTGAATTTATTCCAAACGAATTCCAACTCAAAATTAGTGAATATTTGGTATCGTAGAAAATAAACAAAAAGGTGATTCAATTGTTGCAATATTCATTTTCAAATGGTTAATTTACTTGTGAATTTCTGGTTTTTTTTTTTTTTCCTTCTGTACCCGGTTCAAACTTTGGTTGCGCATTTGTCAAGATATGCAGCAGGAACGGTGGCATCAGATACACATTATCTGGTTACGTATTCGTTACGAAAGATAATTAAAACACACACACACACTAAACATTGCTTTTTTGACATCTGCGTTATTGCTTACTATAGTTTTACATAACCGTAAAAACAAGTGGGAATCTTAGATACAAATATGGGGTGATAAAAAGCGTACATCTCTTGTTACAGAAACCTGACTATGAGCCACTTCCGCAAAATTATCATTCCTTATCGGGAAAGAAAATTCGCAGAAAAAAAGGAAAACGACAATGACATCATTGTACAAAACTACGCAGCACGTGAACTTCCACTCTTCTTTTACTCCCGAATGGCCAAATCTTTGGAAAAAAAAATGAGAGAGTGGTTTCAAATCCCAAAACGCTCTTTATTTTTATCTTTCTTTTTTTTTCAATTTCAAATTTTATATAATTTATGAATCGGTCATGATTCAGCTGACTTTTAAATTTGAATCTGAATAATAAATATAACATCGTCAATAATTAAAAATTTCAAACCTAGGTCAAACTTTAATTTGATCATCTCTGGACAAAAAAAAAAACATTTTCAAGTATTACTTGAAAGATAGAGAAAATAAAGAAACCAAAATTTCAAAAAGACAAAAGAAGAGAGGCCTCATCTCGTGGTTTTTATAAAGGTGCCAAAGTGGAATCTTGGAGTATAATGCTTAACTACATGTCACGGGTAAGTATTGACTCCTACCACATTTTCAACGCCCCACTAGTTATTATTATTGTTACACACTAACACGGTGGACTGGACCACCATCAAAATAAGGCCTCCTTACATATATGGACAGAGCAAAAGCTTTTTCTGCGACTGTTTAGAAACTAGAAACTAAGCTCGATGCTCAATATATACTGGAATCAGAAAAATATATTGTAAAAAAAAATGATACTCCATAGTCATTAGTTGTATTAACACCACTTTATGTTTGCAATTAATTAGTTTCGTATATCGAAATGCATTAATTATAATACAGGAAATCAAACTTTCAGAAATAGGAATAACATCCAGAAAAATCAGAAGGGAGTAATATTCTGACCAAACTTTTGTTACATTTCAAAGATACAAAGAGACAAAAACCCTCGCATTGTATTGAAACAAATTTCGCATCAATCAGCGGCGGAATGCATTGACTTCAGCTTCAGTCCCGCGCTGCGAATAGTAACTTCGGCGACGCACACTTTCTTCAATAGTTGAACTTCCACCTTTCTCCACTCCATAGACACTCTTATTTGCATCGTCCAAAAAGCTTTTGCCAACAGATACTTTGTTCTTATCAGCTTCTACTGCATCGGTTTCATCAGCTTTCTTCAATCTTCTCCATCTTTGTTCCTCGTGCACCTCTGCGTCCATTTGCATTTGCTTAAATCTAGCAGCTCTCTCTTCTTCTGATAACTTCGATCCACCTTTCCGGCGTCTATTCTGGAATCCATTCTCCCTGGAGGGATATTTTTCATTCTCTACATCCTCTGTTTTCCTTTTTCTATCCTCTTGACTCTCTCTTCTTTTTGAATCATCATCCATATCTGACCTTCGTCTCTCATAGTGCTTATCTTGTCTCTCTCTTCTTCTGGACTCGTCATCCAAATCTGACCTTCGCCTCTCATAGTGCTTATCACGACTTTCCCTTCTTTTTGACTCATCGTCTAGATCTGACCTAGGTGGTCTCTCATAATGCTTATTCTGACTTTTAGACTCATCGTCTAAATCTGACCTCCGTCTCTCATAGTGTTTGTCACGAGTCCCTGATGTTTTGTGATGGTGGGAATTTCTTCCGTAATTCTCTTCACCAGAATCTTCCTCCGAATCAGAATGGTGTCTGGATGAAGATTGCTTACGATGCTTTCCACTTTTACGATGATGCTTTTTCTTGTGCTCCTTTGTGTCTCTGTCTTTATCCTTTCCTTCTACCTGTAAATAAGAAACCCTCCAACAGGTCAGTGGCTATGGAAGGTAAGAAAGACAAAAACATAACAATACACTTTTCAATTGCAAACGCACAGACACTGGAGCACCACACAAAACCCTCCATGTACAGAAAGAAAAAAAGGAACTTACAGATTTTCGAATAAGAGCCATCTTCACAGGATTGTTCTTGATTTTGGCAAGAGCTTCCTGCTCGCGCTGCCTGATGAGAAGCAAAGGGTCAGAGTGAAGTTTCCTCCAAGAATCATTAGCAGAGGGTGCCTTATCCTCAAACAGCGCACCAGGACCCGACTGATCTGGTTTCTCACTGGTACTATTACCAGCTTCAGCTTTGGCTAAGGGCTGCTCTTCTTTCTGAAACGAAACACCATGACCTGAACTACTCGCACTACCCTTCCCTACAGCTAATCCTGAATCATACAGAAACTCCAATCTCTCTTGCCTCCTGCATGAAGATTAAAAAAAGGTACGATTTTAGAATGACCCACAACTTCCGATCACCGATTCTATCGCAATCATTAAACGAATCAACTACTATAAGATGCATCTCATAGATTCTGCACTAAAATTCACTCCAAATCGTAAGATACGAACTCCAATCCCTAACCCTATTTCCGAAATTAGATACCAGCAAATCAATCGGGAGCGAGCGTAGAGAGGATAGAAAACTTACGGGACGAGACCGGCTTGTTCCTGAAGAGCGCGAAACTCAGAACGCTCCCTCTCCTGGACGATCTGGAGACGAAGTTCTTCAAGCTTTTTCTGCTCCGCCTCTTGTTTCTGCTCAGCCTTCCACACGGTCTCGATGTTACGGAGACTCCCCGTATGCCAACCCTTCTTGTTCAAAAATTTCATCCCCATGATTGCTCCTCTTTTTGTTCCTCCTTTCTCTTCCTATCGCTTCAAAACTGGTTTTTTTTTTTTTGCCTTCTCTTCGTTTCGTTTCTATCGAAATCTCGCCGGGGTTGAAATTAATTTGCTCCGCCTCCGCCGACTAAACGCGGATGGTAATTAGTTTAAATCAGAGCCGTCCGTTTAATATGCGTGATGGATAATAATAATCTCCTTTTGGTTAATGGGCCTGATGTGGCCTCTCCCGATACTAAACTACAATTTGAAACCGAACATTGTTATCGGGAGATTGTTAAACAATTATTCAGTTTAACAATTAGACATATTGTTAGACTTAAATTAAAGAGTTTATTCAAGTGCCTATACAAAACACTCAAACTTTGCCCCTTCAATTCGGAGAATGAGAGAAAAAATCTGAAACCACTGCAAGAAATAGAAATAAAATCATTGCCTTAATGAAAAATCACATAGTACAATACAACCTTGTCAAATGCTAGGAGATAAGACATTACGAGAAGATTCTACAGAAATTAAAGAGATGCAGAAGAAGAAAACCAAAGCTTAACTTTCGATCCAAATGATTAAAGCAGAGTACTACTGGCTGGAAAAGTGAAAAGCTCTCTAGAAGACAACAGTGTCAAGCATGGTGCCAAGTGTCTAAACAATGTTGGATGATATCAAGTTGGACACATGTTCTTCCAGGAGAAAGCAAAGATCATTAGAGATTGGGTTTTACACTCACAAAGGAGAAGAAGATAGCTAGTTATGCGCTTTACACTCTGAGCCGAGTTCTTTTGTTCGTGTCTCCATCTTTCTCCTTTCGCTTTTCTTTCATCTGTAAAGGAGAAACACACTCCAAAAGGTCAGTGAATGAAGAACAAAAGGAAGGCGAAAGTAGCAGAATTGGAATCCAATTTCCAAACAAATTTGAGTGAACTAAGAGGAGAAGGAAAAGTAACTTACAGATTTTCGAGCTTCTTGCTCGTGCTGCCTGATGAGAAGCAAAGGGTCGGAGTGGACTTTGCGCCAAGAATCATTGGCAACGTGTGCCTTATCATCAAACAAGGCACCAGGAATCGGCTGCTTCTTGTTATTGCTACTAACACGAACAGCATCAGATTTGGCTCTCCGTTCTTGATTCTGAGACGAGACACCATAACTTGAATCATACAGGAACTCCAATCTCTCTGGCCTCCTTCTACAAAGAAAGAAAAAAGAATTCGACTTTATAACGACCCACGAATTTAGATCACCGTCTCAATTGCAATCATATCATGCAAATTTAACTAACATATATTCCCAATCAGAAGAAGATTCGAACTCTAATCGCCAAATCCCGACTTTAGGTCGATTGTCTCAATTGCAATCATCATTATAACATATTCCGAATCATGATCAAACTCTATCGCTAACCCTAAATTCAACTTTAAGATACCAATCAAATCGATTGCCATAAATCGAATTCGAGAATTAGAAAACTTACGGAACGAGACCGGCCTGTTCCTCGAGAACGTGAAACTCAGAACGCTCCTTCTCTTGCTGGATTTGGAGACGAAGCTGCTCTAGCTTTCTCTCTTCGGCTTCCTGCTTCTGCTCAGCCTTCCATACTTTCTCAATGTTACCTAGACTTCCCGTATGCCATCCCTTCTTGTTCAGAAACTTCAACGCCATTCTTTCTCTTTATCGCGTCCCTTAGACTTCTCTACTTCTTCCTCTTCTTCTTTCAAACAAAACTCGCCGAGGGTTTTTATAAGGGAAAAGGAAATCAAATTTCTTTAATAGCGTGATGACATCATGTTGGAGTTCGGGCTGGATTTATACTATTGGGCCTCTGTTTGGCGATAGAGTTCCCGGTTTGTGTCGGTTTAATCGAGTGAAGTGGTCAATACAATTTGTTGTTGAAAATCTGAAACACCGAACACTTGAATTAGCAATGTTTTGTCCTTAGTTTAAGCTACGGCTTAATTTAGGGCTATATAAAACTTGTATTTTGAAAGATTGAGTTTGTGGATAAATAGAAGAAACCAAAATTAAAAAATCGAAAAGAATTTCAAGATATGAGTGGTGTATTGTGATCAAAGCTTAAGAATACAAACTTGGCATAGACCATATATAATAATATATTTTAAAATTTGATTTCTAATTTTTACATACAAAATTGAGTAATGTTTCTTTACGTCTTCAGTAGGCACGGCTCTAACAATTCCTTTGCTTGTGATCCTGAATAAGCTGACTTCTAAGGTAGCATTCTTCAATCTGCACAAGAAGAAAAACACTTTAGACTTCAAAAAGCAAAGGGTTATATGTCAAACTTGTATATTACAGCTTTATTATACATGTGATGAATGTATCTTAAGCAGTGCAACTCCACAATCTTCTACGGATGCTTTTTCTCTGCTGCTTACTCTTGCTAGTTCCGACATCAAAGTCTCCATCTCTTGTGTCTGCAAAAGGAAGTTGTTTCAGTTGGAAACATTTGCTACATAACTTTTTTGAAGTGAAGCAGATTGATAGTATTTAGCTAACCTTAGGCACAAAATTTCCAATATTTTGCACAATGCCTTCCATAGACTTTGAGGCAACAGCAAGTGTTTCGGCTAACTCTTTAGTCTCGACCTGGTTTTGAGAAGCAAAATTTCCAAGTCTTTAGTGCCAAAGGTAGAGAAAAGGGAACAAGGAGTTAATCTGAAAAACACAATAGATACCTTGATATCAACATCGAGAGGGAGCCGCAATGAAGCATTCAATAAAGCTTCAGTAGTTTCCGACAGAGAATTTGAGTAATCTTCTTCAAGATCAGTCCATTGTTCCAAAGTAGGAATCTGCATATAGTTATTACAAATTACATATTTTCTCATGGATGTACGAATACTCTGAAATATAAAACATTTCCAGTTTTACTTACCTGAGACTCTACAATCTCCGTAACAGCTTTAAGTCTCAATAAGCTTTCTAGTTCTATGCGTTTCCTCTGTACAGAGTCGGAGAGCTCTGACAATTTCAAACCAAGAGAATAAAACATTCTCTGCAAGAAACAGAATTCAGTATTAGGTCAGCAAATCCATAAAATCACCAGAAATGTGATCTAAACCATTCACTGATGCTAATGTCAAAGCCATACTGATCTATCTACCAAACACAGTACTGTTTCACGAGTATATTTAATAGATTTGTCGTGGCAAACGAATAATCATCATCATAATCATATAATGAGCTAGCTAAGTGATCAAATATCTGATTCTTGGTGTTGAAGATGAGAAACTGACCTCGGCTTGTGCTGACTGAGATTGCGTTTTGACTTTAGCATTTGCATTGGCGAATCGCCATTGCAAGTAGCGGTTATGGAGCAGTTTCAGAGAATGTGCATTCTCTTGCTGCACAGAAACTTTCTTCTGCTTTTTTGTATCGGCTTGAATCTTCGAATTAGGTGCCACCGGAGGCAGTGATACACCAACACCATTTTTAAGCGACAATGAAGCTCTTACATCTCGAAACGACGACGGATCGTCGCAAGAAGAACTCAGGGATCGACGAAGAGGTGAGGCGGTGGGATTGTTGAAGAGCTTTGCGTGGTTCCTCATTGAAACAGTTGTTGGCAACAGATCTGAGCCGTTGGATTTCTCTCTGTCGTTGTAATCTTCACCGTCTGTGGAGACTGATAATCGGAGAAGCCTAGCCGCCGCGGAGGAGGTAAGCAAACGCTGTTGGTTCAGCCGCGATCTGGACGGCGGAGGCAACAACGGCGCCGGAGTATCGAGACGGTGACCGTTCTCTTTCAACGGCCTCGATCGATTCTGCTGCTGGTTTTTTCCTCCGTCTTGTTGAAGAGGAAATGGCGAGTCTAGGCTACGCGCCGTCTCGGAAGGGCGATTCTCGTCGCCGTCGGGTAATTTTAACTGCCGTCTCGAATTCTGAGCAGAAATCGACCGATGATTCTGGTGTTGATGTTGCCTGGGAGAATTTGAAGTCAAGAGGTGGAGATCTCCGGCGGAGGAGGAGGAAGAGGAAGACGACGAAGATGAAGAAACGGGAGACATGAATCTCGAACTGACTTCTCTCACCCTCGGACGTCTCGTTGAAGGCGGAGGAACCGGAGCCGGCGCGGTTATTGCCGGTGTCGATGGGTGCTCTGGCATAGATCGGCCGGTTCTCGCCTCCATTGCAATCGAATCGTATTTCTTCAAAATTTCTCCTACAAAATATCACCGGAGACTCCAGGAGCGATCTGAAACCGGAAATTCGTCCGATGAGAAGTTAATTGCAAAGTTTTCGAAACCCTAGAACAGGAAGAGAAAGGGGGAGAAGAATAAGGGAAGAGACAATAAGGAAACTAGCCGTTGAGTGAAGCGTAACGGTTCTCTTGTCCGTGAAATGATAGGTTTTTTTTAATGTTTCTTGTTTTGTCAAATGGAAGTTGTTTTGGGGGCAATTTGCAATTTCTTAATCTTTCTTTATAGAAGGGGAACAAAAGTTGAATAAGAAAAGTAAAAGAGCAAAGAGTAGACTTTTCTATACATATAAAAGAGATGACTTCTTCTTCATCGTCTGTATAATCTCTGCCATTCTCATTGAGCTTGTACGATTTGTCTAATAGTCGCCTTGTTAGATTCAAGTTTAGACGCAGATATAAAACTCAGAGGTGGCAGCTCAATGGAGGAGAGTACTGGAGCCGAGTCCTCTAATGGAAATGAGGCTCGATTAGCTTCTGACCAAACCACTAATCTTGACCTTGCTGAGGTGAATGAAGATGAAAAAGAGGATAACCTAGAAGAAGATGGAATCAAAGGTAAATTATTTCGTGTTTCTGATTGATCTTGTGCATGGTTTAAGTGTGCATCCATGAGGGGTCAAAAATGGAGTTTGTTCTCTCTAGTGTGTTCTTGATTGTTATGATTAGATGGACATTTGGGTTTCTCTGATTTAGAAGAATAACTCTGGTTACATCATTAAAGAACCTGACTTTCTTGGGATTAGTCTATGTGAAGTCGGTTCTTGAGTGTGTTTAGTTTCTACGATTTATGGTTAATTAAGTTTTTGTTGTCTTTTACACTTTTTAGCTGAGGCTTCAACAAAGAAGAAAAAGAAGAAAAGTAAAAGCAAGTGAGAAGTTATTTTTGTTCGTCAATGTATTAATTATCAGTGTTTGCTTTTATGATCTTAACTCCAATACCTGGTGACTGTTAATAGGAAGAAGAAGAAGTATCTTCGTCAAACTGATCCACCTTCAATTCCTGTTACTGAGCTCTTCCCTTCTGGAGAATTTCCTGAAGGTGAAATCCAACAGTACAAGGAGGAGTGAGTTCTCATACTTTTTGCTTTATGTCCAAAACCTTTATAAAGGGAAATCTGCAATATCTTACAATCGACTATTTACACTAGATTCTGTGTAGCTGAGTCTATTTTTTTATAATGAAGTAATTTGTGGAGAACAACATCTGAAGAGAAGAGAGAGATGGAGAGGCTGCAAAAGCCGATATACAACTCTCTTCGCCAAGCAGCAGAAGTTCACCGTCAAGTTAGGAAGTATATGAGAAGCATAATGAAGCCTGGAATGTTGATGATTGATATCTGTGAGACCTTAGAGAACACAGTTCGTAAGTTGATATCAGAGAATGGTCTTCAAGCTGGTATCGCCTTCCCTACAGGATGTTCTCTGAATAAGTTAGTTCTACTTTGTCATTCTCTCTGTCTATTTCTTTTGTTTTTTCCCTTCTATCAGTGTGTCTCATATTTTACTTGAACCTCCAGTGTCGCTGCTCACTGGACACCAAACTCTGGAGATAAGACTGTCCTTCAGTATGATGATGTGATGAAGTTGGATTTTGGAACACATATTGATGGTATGCTACAAAGAAAAAAGAAACTTATCATCTGTTTTTTTGTATTCTCAATATAAACGACGTATAAAACCAAGAATGATATTGTTTTGGCAGGGCACATTGTTGATTCTGCTTTTACTGTTGCATTCAATCCTATGTTTGATCCTCTCTTAGCAGCCTCCCGTGAAGCAACATATACCGGTATCAAGGTGCTCATACTGTTTCTGTTGTTAATAATTTATTAGCTCATTGCACATTACTCAAAAGAAGCTACTTAGTATAGGCTTATGATTTGTGGCAAGTAATATAGCTGTTTTCTTTGTTGGTTCAGGAAGCCGGGATCGATGTCCGGCTTTGTGATGTTGGTGCTGCAATTCAGGAAGTCATGGAGTCTTATGAAGTAGAGATCAATGGAAAAGTATACCAAGGTAACTCCTGTGTTAATTACTTCAATGGCAACTCTTTTGCTAGTTTCTATTTGGACTTTTAGAAACAATGTTGTGTTTTTTTGCCGGCAAGTCAAAAGTATCAGAAACCTGAATGGCCACAGCATCGGACGCTATCAGATACATGCTGAAAAATCTGTTCCTAACGTTAGAGGAGGAGAGCAGACAAAGATGGAAGAGGGTGAATTATATGCCATAGAAACTTTTGGATCGACCGGTAAGAAATGGCACTGCACCAAGTGGATTTTGAGAAAATTTGCAGGGTTAAGTTTTAACTGGGATTGTTTCTCGTGTCATTTTTTGCAGGGAAAGGATTTGTGAGAGATGACTTAGAATGTAGCCATTACATGAAAAACTTTGAAGTGGGTCACGTTCCACTGAGGTTACCTAGAGCGAAGCAACTCCTTGCCACCATTAACAAGAACTTCTCCACTCTAGCCTTCTGCAGACGCTATTTGGACCGTCTTGGTGAAACCAAATACTTAATGGCTTTAAAGAATCTGTGTGATTCTGGCATAATTGAGGTATGCAAACTTCTAAAATGATGTGAACATATTTACTCTGTTAATGAACATTTTTTTTTATGGAAAGTTGGTTTTCTTTGGGTTAAATATGTAGTCATGCCCTCCACTGTGTGATGTGAAAGGAAGCTATATTTCTCAGTTTGAGCATACGATCTTGTTGCGGCCAACTTGCAAAGAGATTATTTCCAAAGGAGATGATTATTAAAATGGCGATTTTCTCAAAACTTAGAGAAGAAAAGCTTCTGGCAAATGTTTTGTTGTTCGTGTATACGCTACTTTCCGTTAACTTGTTTGTAAAATTTAACAAAAGATATTAGTTTCTCCATTTGAGACATGTATCGGCCATTTTCCCTTAATAATGCAAGAAAGACTATAAAGAATGAAAACAGAGCAATAAACTCCTAAAAGTTAGGACAACTAGTTGCTTAGTTACAAGTACTCAGTAAAAATAGTTTAAATAATAAAATTGTTATTGTGGCTAGGGCTGGAATTATTATCCGGTATCCGCTATCCGATCCGGTCCTATCCGATCCGTAAAAATCGGATATCCGTATAGTTCGGATCCGGATCCGGATAGTGAAATTAAGTATTCGGTTATTTCGGATACGGATCCGGATAATAGAAAATTTAGAAATCGGATATCCGTTCTCCGTTATTAAGATTTTGAAAATTTTGAAATCTTTGGATATGCATTTAATTTTTTGTTTTAATTATGTTCGAAAATTGTTTTTGGTTTAACTCTTTTACACATGATTGAAATTTATATTGCATGATAATTTTCTATTTCAGATTGTGAGAGAAGAACATGAAAATAGATAACACAACGATATGAAGATAAATTAACGTCTCAATTGTGTTATTTGAATGCTACTTGAATGCTTTTAAATTTTTGGTATTTGTAATTTTTGCTATGATGATACATTTTAATTATATATGTTATCTCATTATAATTTTAAAAATTGAAGATTTTTTTTTAAATCAACGAAACCGGATATCCGGTCGGATATCCGTAAATATTCGATCTCCGGATATCCGGAGTTTTCGGATCCGGATCCGGATAGTAAAATTGATTATCCATTAAATCCGGAGCCGGATCCGGATACCTTGAAAAGTCCGGATATCCGGCTCCGTTCCAGCGCTAATTGTGGCAAGTCCAGATTTAAAAGACTCAAAACAAAAGAGGAAAGTTTACAGCCTTTTTGTTTTCTTTTTATAGCACAGGTGTGCCCAGGTGCTAAAACAAGCAAAATAAGAGTCTTTTCGCGTGTCTACAAAGTCATAACAATGTTAAATATTTAACATTTGATGTGTAAGCTATTACACGGAGGTCTTTTACGATTAACCTATGTATAACAAAATATTGACAGAGGGTCCTTTGTGGGGGTGGGGCTCTCTTGAAAGTTCTTTTCAGAGATAGTGCACTAGAGAGAGGAAAGAGACAGAGAGTAAAACAGTCAAGGAGAAGAGAAGAAAGAGTGGTCTTCATGAGATGGGTAGAAACAGAGCATTTGGTAAGATTCAAGAAGACAGGAAGAAGACGAGCTTCTTCAAAATTCTTGCTGATGAAGATCTATCATCCGAAGCCATGGTACTCATGTTCTTAACATTACCTTCTCCTTTCAAGAATTTGTTTCCTTGCCTGAAATGTTGAAAGGTGGAATCTTTGGTCTTCAATGTTTGATGTGTCTAACCTTCCCTTCTCCATTATTTGTGTGAGTTTTTTTTTTAACCTTTTTCAGCTATCATTCTTCTTGAGTACATTATTCTTTGCCGACTTTGTCTTTGCTAATTGCTAGGACCAAATAGATTACGGTGAAAATTTGAAACTTTAAAACCTTTACTTCTTTTGCTTCTAAAAAGAACAATGTGTCTTCTCTGTTTTGACTTACTGGTTTATACAATAATAAAAGCTTTAGCTTTAAATGGCCCATGTCTCTCCTATGTTTGTGTTTGCAAAGAGGTTCAATCCACAAAAGTTCTGGAGAGGAAGTGTATGCAAGAACATCCCACATAAGGTGATCTTGAAGGTGGTTTGGGGAAGATCTTGGAAAGTTAAACTCTCAAAATTCATGGGATCCTACCTTATGGAGAAAAATGGATGGGAGAAGTTTCTATACGACAATAAATTAGGAGACAGAGAGTTTCTGACATTCACAAACGAAGGAAACAATTGTTTAACCGTTAACATCTTCGAAAAGAATTGTAAAGAGATTCTCCAGCCACAAAGAACTACAACTACAGTCATTGCTTCTTCTTCCTCCAGTAAGTAGTTCTCGTGTAATTTTATAATAAATTTTGGTTTTGCGGATTGATGGATTATTTTTCTTGTGAAACAAAGAAGATGTTAAGAAAGAAGAGATGAGCTGCGTAATAGCTGAATCTACTGGAAGAGGAGCAAAGAGAAAGAATAAGAGAGCTGAGGAAGAGGAGGAGAGGAAGAAATCTAAGAAGATGAAGAAGAAAGCTGGTAATAATGTCTATGGAGCTTCTTCATCTTCCTCGGCTGCAACATTCAGTCTCACCATCAAGCAATCACATCTCCTAGTATTGGTAAGATTAACCAATACACAAATACCCATTTGTGGTTTTCGAATAATGATATTATGTGATTTGTAATAAAACTTGTGGTTTTTTTTTGTTCATTTGATCAGATAATACCGAATGATTTTGCAAAGATGCATATGCCGAAGAAGACAGCTAAGCTTATCATACATGACCCCAAGGGAAAGTCATGGAAGGTGGTCTACTTTTGCAGTAATAAGACGAAAATATTTTCTAGCGGATGGCGGATTCTAGCGAGGGATTACGGTTTAGCGGTTGGAGATGTCTGCACTTTCAGACTCATTAAACCCAAAGAGATGGTTCTTCAAGTTTCACATGCGTCTCCATGAAGTGGTGTTTAATTTTACGATGCAATATAACTACTTGATCTTCTTGAGTTTTTATTAGAACAACAATATATCAGCTCAGAAGTCGAAACCATGGGTGTTCTTTTTTGTGTCTCATAGTACCAAGTGGATGAGTTTCCCAAGATTTGTTTTGTTTAGGAGCTTTAAGGTAGTGAAACTGATGCTTTTATATCAATAACAATTATTGGCAAATCAATAATGATTATGGTACTAACAAGATGTGAAAACCAAATATCAGAGAAATTACCAAATCAAATGAAAGCAGCACGTAGGAAACCGATATAATTGTTTCTTGATTTTCTCAAAGATCAGCAAAGACCGCAAATATGTTACCATTGATGTAGTCGTTCTCCACCAAGCTTACCAAATAGTAGCTGTTCTTCACCTCCTCGAGCAAGTTTCTAGAAGCGTCGGCTTCTGGGTACAAGTTAGCCCAGCTTCTTGACCAAGTCTCAAATGCCTCATCCTTCCAGACTTTGAAGCTAGCGGGATCGACAATGGTTGGTTGAATGATTTCCTTAGCCGGGAAAACTCCCCAAGTAACAGCATTCACATCGGATTGGGCGGTGTTTGATACCCAGTTTTCTCCTTTGTTCACAGCCATGTAAGTAATAGATGGCAAAGTTTTGCATTTCTCCACCACTGCATCTAATTTCTCCTTTGAGCAGAAGAACTCTAGATAAGCCTTTTGGTATACATATCCAGCAGGACCTCCCCATCCTGCAAATCACACACAAGCAAATGTATCGATGAATCTTGGATCAGAACTCTGAAACACTATTTGCTATGAGAACAGGGATTTCAACGGGACTGATTCCTCACCAACAGTTGGGGAATCAGATCTCTCGGCGTTGACTGATGGTTGGCTATTGATGGTCAAGAAGCCTTTGGAGTTGATTTTTACCAGTTGCTCGTTTATGATCTTTGTCTCTGGCTGGAGTCCGTCTAATTCAGACCATGGACTGCTTTTTAAGTTTCCAAGGCAGAGCTCCTTGAATTTCTGATTTGTGACAGTTTATACAAGATTATTGTAAATGTCTGCTTTTTTCAGGTGAAAACGAGGGAATAGTTATTTATGTGTTGTGGTGAAAGAAATGTTCTACCTCTTGAATATCTTCAACGCTTTTCAGTGGGACAACCCATTCTTGTTGAAGCTTCTTGTCACGTGCACGTGGACGTGAGAACTGTCAACGAAAGAATTTAGTTCAGCAGTATTCAGAGGGTAATGAGAAGCTCACAAAAGAAGATGTTACGTTTAAGAATCCGAAGCAAATCATTAAGACCAATCGATAAACCCCCCCTTCGAAACCCGTATGCTACGAAATCCTGAAAGAGAGTTGCGCATGTACCTGATGATCAGAGAGTGCACCATATGAAGCACTGCGTGAATCACCCCACCGGCCTTGTGGGAAGTCTTCCCAGCCCTTGGTTCTAGAAATGTAGCTCTTTGGACGGTTTGCCCTTCGAAAGGTTAGAAGAAAGCAAAAGTCTTTTATTCACCGTGGATTAAGATCTGTGGCTAGGGATAATCAAAGCAAGAGAAACTAAGAGCGGTTACCAGAAAATGGGACGCACATCTTCCTTAGTACGGAAAACATTTGCAGGGCGTCTCCATGGTAAAGAGCGAGAAATTCTGGACTCATCAATCATACCAAGGTTCTGCAACACAACCACGAGAGTTAGGATACTCCAGTGTCTATATGATGCTTTAACTAGTACAAGAGGTAGTACAAAATAAGGACCAACCATCAATATCGCAAGAGCTGATTTCTCCATGTTCAGTGTGTAGAGATGAAGAGACTTGATTCCATGAGCCAGAATCTTTTTACACATCTCAGTTCCAAGGTGAACACCATAGGCTTTCACAGCTTCTTCATTATCCTTGATAGGCTCCAAGGCAGCCATGACATCAGATGGTATCTATAATATAGAGCGGAACATTAATATGTCAAGTGTCACCATCATACTAAAGCATACGATAATTCTTCGTTTTTCATACAAAAAAGCACCATAGCTCAAGCAATTCCCTTTGAATAGTTACCCAACAAACAGTACACCTAAAAACAATAATACAATCAATAATCTCACTCTCACTTTTAACCTAGCTGATCAACTAAGAAACTTTAGAAACATTTTTTCAAACCCACAAATCTTAAGCTGGCAAACAAACACTTGTACAGAGAGCCAACATCAATATCATCAGCTTTGAGGCTATTCATTTGCAGGGACTGATGTTCTACTAAAAGATCAAGATTTACCTTGGTCTTGCAGAAACCAGTCATACGCAAGAACCCCTTGTAGTTATTAATGGGCATAATTCCAGGAACAATGGGGCATTTGATCCCAATTTGCCGACAATCGTTCACAAATTTGAGGAATATATCAGTGTCATAGAAAAGCTGAGTAACAATCAGATCTGCTCCAGCATCAACCTGTTCCAAGACGATCCAAATTCAAAACCTTTACCAAAAGGATAAAACAACAATTGATATTAAAAAAAAAGAAACAATACCTTTTTCTTCAGGTACTCAAGATCACTCTGATAAGCTGCATTCGTCGCGAGGCCATTTTCGCCAATGACATCAGGATGAGCCTCTTAAGTTTCAAAAACAGAAAATCCAATTTTAGCTAGAATCAAAATCTTAACGAGGAAGAGGCAAGAAAGAGAAAGAGAAAGAGAGAGGATACCAGGATAACCAGCAACGGTGATTCCAAAGTAATCACCATACTTGCTCCGAATGTGATTGACGAGATCCAAAGCGCAAGCGAACCCACCTTCGACCTGAACGAATTTATCCTGGCCATGAGGAGGATCTCCTCTAAGCGCAAGCACGTTCTGAATCCCATTGGATCTAATGGTCTGAAGCGCGTGATCGATCTTCTCGACGGGCATGTTAGTGCAGGTGAGATGCATCATGCTCTCGACGCAAACAACGTTCTGCATCCTCGAAGCGATGTCGAGGGTGAGATCGGCCGTAGATCCACCAGCTCCCCAAGTGATATCGCAGAAAGTCGGACCATAAGCGACCATTCGATCCATTCGCTCGAAGAGATTGTCGACTCCATCCTCCGTCTTTGGTGGGAAGAACTCGAAGGAAAACGCCGTTTTGCCTTCATCAGCTAGCGACTGGATCTTATCAATCACCTTCATCTTCTCCGAATTTGGAGCTCTGATCGAGTGTGTATGAGAGAAAAGGCAAGTTGTTACAGCTTCTTCTACTCACTGCTTTATAACACACTCACACACAGAGATATCTTCCCAACAAGAAGTTAGGTGGCCCGGTTCACTTACTTCCTTTAACCATTTTCATTTTGGTACAATTATATTATACCGGCCCTTCTGTATTAGTAATGTAAAATCACTTGTTTAATCCATGTTTCTGTTTTTGTGGAAAACTATAAATTAGAAAATTAACAAACGAAAAAATTAGTCGAGTTGATACTTATCGATTCTACTAATACCATAGTTTAGATAAATATTATTGATTAAAGGTACATAATTATTCAAAAATAATTTACCAAACCACTAAGTAGAGACTTGTCGCTGTCTTTCCCCAACCCCGCAACTTTTGGAGTAGGTGAGCCAGAATCACTGACCCACTTCAGCCACCTACCAACTTAAAATCGCAAAATCTATCACTGACCAAGAGCGTGTAAGTTTCACTCGCGGAAAAATAAAAACTGGTGCGATCCTCTTAATTAAATTCTGTCGGTGACACTGACACAGATGCATATACAAAGCATTTTTTTCAGCATGTGCTTGTAACAGAAAAAAACCGCTACTTCCATGCAAGATTCTAATAGCTAAACGATATAAAAACTTGTAATACTATAACAACAGTTCATGGTACACTTTTACATCACAAAGTTGTTGCAAGACATCATCGTCTTAAGATGCTCATCAAAAGAAAAGAGTATTCCTCTACATAAAAGGGAAAATATAACTTCGTCTTTAGAAATGGTTTTCAATACATTTTCTTGGAGATAAGTGTTTCGGATTTCTTAACCTTTATTTTTCCAAAGAAATCTGCAGAAAACCAGAAACATAGCAGCATGGGTTATTTAATACTCTGTGCTTCTCTACGAGTTTCATTAATAGAATTTAAAAACCAGATAAAGAGTTTATTAGATGATCACCTGAATGCAATGTTAGACACTTACAATCTCCCAATCTTCTCTCAACATGTCGATAAACTCGGTAACACCATCCTCGAACATCACCTGGATCAAGTTTAAAGATATTAACAGAGGTCTTTAGTTGATAGGGAATTTCCCAAATTTAAATGGGAACAAGAATTGGCTTTAATTGTAATACCGAGTGCTTTCTTGAAAACTCATCAAAATGTCTAATGAGCCCGAAACACCTGAAAATCTCAAATAACAACGTTAGAGAAAAGTGTATGCATAACATGAGTCATGAAAAACTAATCCGTGAGTCCCAAACTAAATACCTGTCACTCGTGGGGCGAGATAACCTGATCACCATACCAATGCAATTACGAGGACATATTTGCACTTGACTAAGCTTATTCCATGATTTTCCTGGAGAAACGTGGGAAATCCAAATTGCTTTTCTTACACCAAAACACACTGATCTTCTCTGGCAAATAGAGCAGGAAATATCCATACTTACCTTCATGTATACTTCCATTTTCATGTACCTAACCAAAGTGTGGTAAAAAATAAGTCTCTATAACTCATAAACAAGATCTCAGTGAATCTGAAGACAAGATCAATACTTTAATATTTTTTCAGATCAAAAATACCTTAGGCAGAGTCTGGGCCACTTCACATTCCACTAGATTTAGTGCTTCATCCGAGGCTAACTTAGGTTTGCTAGGTTTGACACCAAGCTTCCTTCTGCAACCTGTGGCCCCACAATGGCAGTCTTGATCTGCACCAAACTGAACAAACCTGCTCTACTTCTTAGTGTCATAACTCAACAGATTATAGACTTGGAAAACTATGAAACTCTTACTTTACTAGACCACGCAAATGATAACCAGAGAAAGCATAAACTATGAAACATGGGGCTGAACTTAAACTCAGATATGAGGATGGGAGGAAATTATCTTACTGGTAGTCATAAGTCAAATGCTCTCCCTTTTTTATGTCGGAGGTGGCAAAAATACCGATTCTTGTCTCGCCGTCAATTATCCTAATAGCATGCAAAAGATAACTGATTAATGACTTTGCTCTCAACTAAACTTATACTGTACATAGAAAAACAAGCAATAAATGTGATAGAATACCATTTCTGCATCTGCGTATTAGGGTTGCAACTATGATTAATATATCTCGATTTATTTCCCTTGTGAGTAGCGTCAATCACCATATCTCTGTTTATCTCGCACAAATAGAAATTCGTCTCGCCACGGTGTTTCATCTTCCAAAGCCTTTCTTCACAAGTCTTATCATCTATAACTATATATTGAGCAAAGAATTGAAAGGTAAAACACACACACACACAATCTTAACAATGATCGCTATATATTTAGCAGCGAGGAAAAACATCAAAGAGTCATCAAATCACCTTCTCCAACATATTCAATGATAAACTCTCCTTGTTTGATTTCTTCTTCTGCTACAATCCCTGATCCGCACTTTTCTGTCTACAAGAAACAAATAATATAACAAACCAACACCACCAAAATAAACAAAAAAAAGACGCTAAATCCGGGAAAACTATGCATGCATTACCTGAGTTAACTTCATTTTCTTGACATGCCGTTGCTGGAACGGCTTATTGTTACACTCACTCCCACACTTGCAACTTGAGGAACAGCTTGAGAATAGCATCCTACACAAACATAGATAATTTTTTTCGAGTTGAATGAACTTAATCAAGCAGGTAAATGAGTTCCTATCAAGAAATTAAATTATGAAAATGAGGCATACCCACAATGGCAATTACTCCCACAGACAGTTGAAGAAGAAGAACCAGGGGACAAGGAACAAGAACAGAATATTCCATCATCCTCAACCCTCCTTTTGAATTTCTTCGTCAAGTATATATCTTAACTAGCTAAGGCGAAAACGAATCATATGAATTGAAATCTGAAAGAATTTTTTTTTTTTTTGACATCATCTGAAAGAATTAAAAAAGGAAAAAAATAAAAATTGGATATTTTGAAATTGTAAAAAAAAAAAAAGGATACTGCGCCTGATGAAGATGTAAGGAGTAGGTTTCCCTTTGTTTAACCAATCCGGCAACTCAAACTCCTCTGCTTCTCCAATCTGATTCAACAACTTGTTGAACACTTGTCCTATGTGGTTCCGGTCGGAAATCTGAAAAAAAGCATCTGGGAATCTCAGACAATATGAACCCAGAAGTTAAATTAGAGGAAGATGAGATTCATTTCGAGCGAACCTTCTTCGCGGAGGGCATGGCCAAAGACTCGATTTGATAAGTAAAGATTTGAACTTCTATCTAGAATGAAGCAAGATTTGAACTTCTATCTATCGAGGAAAAAACAAGTTCACTAAATCGAGCAAAGGAGAAAATCTTCAATGGCTGCGTCTTCCTGTTGTTGGAAAATTCGAAGTTTCGAAATTCTAGTAACGTTAATTTGTGGTTGTCGTTGAACACGAAGAAGAAGTAACAATGGCGGATCTGAGAGAGTAAGAAGACAAAAAAAACGGAAGAAAGAGCGGCAGTTCTTTTTTTTTAACTTTTTGCTTTGAGAATTGCGCCTCAAAAATGGTTTGCTCGCTGTTAAAAAAAAGAACCCGCTCACTCGGATTATGATGGGCTTTTGTACGCAATCCAAATATTTGAACAAGCCCAACCCAAATAACAAGATAACTCGTAGTCGTGTAATCACATTTATGTGCTGCTAATCCCTTAATTATTTTGTAATATTGGATAAAAAATAAAATGGTAATGTGTGACATATGCAGCAAAAAGTCTATTAGAATTTTTTTTTCCTCCATGATATTAAAATGTTTACGGAAACAAATAAAAATCGGAGTCTCTCTTTATCTTTTACTCCACTTTTCTCGTAAAGTAATAATTGTATATTAATAAACGTAATAATCATAAGTTCATAACACTGATTATGTGAAAATTAAGAAATAAAAAAATATAGGTGTCATTAAATGGAAGCGAGAGCTATCAACATCGAAGACTTGAAGAAAGTAGAGATTCTCCATTGAGATTGTGTCCCAAAACCTCCAAAGAGACACACGTTCTTCTTAGTTGTCCCTTTGTTGTTAGGTATCTTCGACGGGACGTAGAAGCGACGAAGCTACAACACGAAATCGATCTTCTTTCTTCTTCTTCTTCTTCTTCTCTCTGACTCTGCGTTATCCTCGTCGGCGATTGTTTAATCGATCCCTCAGGTGATCCTTCTGCTTCTTGGTAGACTTGTGATCATTCCTTGGCTAGATTAGATGATGAAATTGTGTACGATTGGTTTTTGTTTAAACGAGCTTGATATCTGGTATGTATACGATGAAATGGTTGTCAAATTTGAGTTGACTGATTGTGTTGATTATCTGATCACTTTCAATTACTGTAGATCCGTGAGTTGAAACTTCTTCAAAGTCTGCTTATAGACTCTGTCTTCTGTGAAATTCCTGAGAATTTATTCAATTACGAGAATATGCATGTGGAATCCAAATGCTAACTTATGCTTTCTATGTCTCTGTTATACCCTGAAGCCCCTCTTAATATGCATGTTGAATCGAAATGTCCTGATTGTGCCACGGAGAGATTTTCTTGTATGACGTTTGGAGAGGATAAGAAGCTACGAGTGGAATTTCCTGGTTTATCAGAGTTTTTATGGATTTGTAATTATTGATCATTGAAGCATATACACGAGGATTGTCCTGTCACATGCTGGTTTACATGATGTTTTTATTTGAGAATTGTTTGATTCAACTTCTTTGAACCTTGAAGTCACAAAGGCCAAATCTTATGTAGTGTTTGAGGTTGATTGTAGAAGTTTTTAGTTTATCTTGGCTTCCTCTTACTTACAAGTATGTTCGATGTTAATTCGGTGTCTTTGATGCTTATTATTGCAGATAAGGTTCTCAGGGTTTATGTTGCTTCTATGAGACGGACACGTTGCAATTGGTGCTTCATGTCTAGGTAATGAAGGTTTTATGTGATAGATTTGTTCCTCAACAATGTTCTTCATCAAGCATGAGTGAAAAGCATGATAAATCCCCAACATCTCTAGTTTCAGATTCAGGACCTAGGGATAATAAGTCCAAGTTTACTTTGTGGTCAAACGTGTTTGCGCCTTCTTCCTCAGTTTCTCAACCGTTTAGGGAGTCTTCAACTTCCGGGCACAAGCAAGTTTGGGCTACTTGTAATGGTTGGACAGCATTTGTAAAGAAAGCCTTTATGACGAGTGGTGCAATCAGGAGATTCCAGGAGCGTGTTTTAGGGCCAAACAGGACTGGTCTTCCGAGCACCACAAGTGACGTATGGCTCTTGGGTGTCTGTTATAAAATATCTGAGGATGAAGCCTCAGGGGAAACAGATGATGGTAGTGTATTGGCTGCATTTAAACAAGATTATTCATCCAGAATACTGATTACATATCGTAAAGGTTTGTATATTCAGCTACAAATTCAAGTCCAACATAAAGTTTTCGCATAACATTCACCATTTTATTTTACAGGTTTCGAACCTATTAAGGACACAACTTATACCAGCGATGTAAACTGGGGTTGCATGCTTCGGAGCAGCCAGATGCTTTTTGCTCAGGTGTGAGGAATAAAATTTCCTTTGGCGTGAGATTTTGAAGTTTGGACCATTTTTTAAACAAGTCAAATAATTGCAGGCATTGCTTTTCCATAGGCTGGGGAGGTCTTGGAGAACCAAGAAATCTGAGGTTAGCTCAATGTAGCATCCAGCCTTTGTCATAATTACTGAATATGCAACTCTAGAGTCTTGGAACAGATACCTGATTTGATCAGATAGATTCCAGTCCATTACTTAGCGAGCGAGTGGGAACCTCATGCTTGTTTGATTTAAAAATTGCAGCCGCCTGAACAGGAATACTTAGAGACCTTGGAACTTTTTGGTGATTCCGAGGCTTCAGCTTTCTCCATCCATAATCTTATACTAGTTGGAGAGTCCTATGGTCTTGCTGCTGGGTCATGGATAGGACCATATGCGATATGTCGATCGTGGGAATCATTAGCTTGCAAGAAGAGAAAACAAACTGATTCTAAACACAAGATGCTTCCTATGGCTGTTCATATCGTTTCGGGTAGCGAAGATGGAGAGAGAGGCGGGGCTCCAATTCTCTGTATAGAAGATGCCAGAAAATCTTGTCTAGAATTCTCAAATGGACAGGCTGAGTGGACTCCGATTCTTCTTTTGGTCCCACTGGTTCTTGGGCTTGACAGAGTGAATCCCAGGTTTGCGATTGTGAAGTCGATTGCGTTCTTTTTAGTTTGTGCTTGAATTTGAATATGGCCTGTTATAAAACATTGCATAAACTCTGTTTCCAGGTACATTCCATCTCTCATAGCCACATTCACTTTCCCTCAGAGTCTGGGGATTTTGGGTGGCAAACCAGGTGCCTCAACTTACATAGTTGGCGTTCAAGAAGACAAAGGTTTCTACCTTGATCCGCACGAAGTCCAACAGGTTTCATTCCGTACCTTGAAATTTTATAGAGTCTGGACATAATCAGAATTTTGGTCTGGCTTTAAGGTGGTCCATAGTACCTAAATCGGATCAGTTGCCCATAAGTTTTTTTTTTTTTTTGGTTAGGAAGATCTGATATTAATCATTAACGTGATGGCATTTTACATTTTGGCTTCACTGATTGAGGCTTATCATTTGATTGATTGGTTAGGTAATCACAGTCAACAAGGAAACTACAGATGTGGACACATCCTCCTATCACTGCAAGTGAGTTTCAATCTATGTCATCTATCAAACTATCAATTTATATATATCCTGTTTCTTAATTTTATCTTAATCTGCATCAGTGTCCTTCGTTACGTTCCTTTGGAATCACTCGACCCATCTCTAGCTCTCGGATTCTATTGCCGCGACAAAGGTATTGAATTTTGGATTCCCAAAGTTCAAAGCCAGTAGTATGTATCCTAACTTTACTAAAACGGTCCCTAATCTTTGAACAGGTGATTTCGATGATTTCTGTCAACGAGCATCGAAACTAGCGGAGGAATCAAACGGTGCTCCATTGTTCACCGTCACTCAAACCCACAGCGCGATAAGCCACAGCAATTGCGGGTTTGTGGAGGATACAACAGAGGACGAACGTGAAGAAGATGAATGGCAATTGCTCTGATCATCAAACCATTATACAATTCTCATTTCTTCTTTTGTAGCTAATGATACAGAGTTCTCTTCTTCCGCCTACCATTTCCATCACAATACAATGTTGTACTATAAAAACCACACATCTTTTGGATTTTCAAACATAGATTGAAGATTGTGAAAAGGGAAGAGTGGAGAAACCATAAGGTATTTGGATATGACCACTCCATTTTCCGATTTTCTTCTCTGTCTTCATCTTCATCATCACTCCTTCACCTTCAGATTCTCTTTTTCCACCAACCATTACCACTACTTCACCTCCTAAGCTTCCGGCGAAAACCGAGCTTCCCGTCACCGGAAGCTGAATAGTTTCAACATCTAGTTTACATTTCCTCGAATCGTCTTTAGTTTCAGATGGAAGCTGGTCCGTGAAACACCATAACCTCGAGGAGCCTCTCATGTCTCCGGCGATGCGTCCTCTAGGGCTTGTATCTTGAAATGGCCAAATGTTTTCGATTTTGGCCCAGGAATTTGTAGCCAGATCGTAACTCTCTGCATCGGATCGGAATCGACCTTGAGATTCCGTCGCATAACCGCTAATTACGCAGAATCCTAGATCCGTCTCCATGAAGAATCCTTGACATTCGTCCCTTTCTTCCGTCATCGGAGCAATCGTCGACCACTCGTCCTTCTCCACGTCGTACACCTCCGCCGAGCGTAAAGCGTTCTTCTGGTCGTCGTGCCCTCCGGCGACATACACCTTCGTCGAGCCGACGGAAGCGCAGGCGAAAAACGACCGCGATTCCGTCATCGGTGATCCTCGTCTCCACCTCCGTCCGCTTCCTTCTCCGGCGAATTCCAGAACGTAAACGTCCTTCACTGGCTGTAACGTCTCCGGATCCCACCCGCCGATGAGCAGAATCTTCCCAGCGTCCTGAAGCGCGACGCACTCGCAGAAAAGCGGGATCTGCTGCTCGGGAAACGCAACGCGATTCCACGTGGACATCGCGGCGTTGTAAACGCTTAATCCAAACCGTGGCGTGCCGAAAACGCGCGGCGACTCATCCTCCAATTTCTTCTCACCCTTTTCGTCCATCACCAATGTCTCCCCAACCGTTTTAGACGCTGGATTTGGCGGCGACAGCGGTTGAACGAGACAGAGAAGAAGCTCTGCTTTGCCACATCTCCGCCGCTCTATGATGAAGGAAGAGTCGGAGATTAAACTACGCCAAGAACGGCAAACGGATTTCATGGCGGATTGAAATTGGTACGGAACTCTGACTAGACACTCGATAGCTAATTCCGAGGGTAAACCGGGAATCAAATCGTGACAGTTTTGGAAATCTTTTGAAATGTCGCCAGCTCTCTTTTTCGACATTTCCATAATCGTAGAACTAGTTGGGGAAGAAACAAAGAAGCTTCTTAAAAGAGGGTAATGAGTTTGATTGAGCTAAGTCTAAGTGAGTATGTGTGGAGAAGAAAGACAATAACTCAAGTAAAGGGGACTCGTTGTTACTTTGAGTAAGTTTGAAGCTACTTGAGGTGGCAGAGCCTTTATATAGGGAAGGAGGAGGAAGATGAATAGTTGTGATTAAAATGACGCGACGGTTCGTTGAGAGATTTTTTTTTTATTTCTTTTTTTGTTAAAATAGTTTACTAATTTAACAGCTTTCTACTTTGATAATTTTAGATTAAAAATTCGATATTGCCGTATGTTGCAAAACGCAAACGCAGCTCACGCTATGGCTTTGGTATGTACAAATGCTTAAATGAATCACGTTATCGTATAAAAGGATGAAAATGAGTGGAAAATTTAACTAATAAACTTTGGAATTCGGTTACAGACCAAAAAAAAAAAAACTGTGGGATAGCAAGCAAAGATTAGAGCATGTAAATCAGTGAACCATTAAGGGAGGGGTTCACCAGAATATAATAATACTTTTTTTTAATTTTTTTTTAATTCAAAAATTATAATTTTCGACCTCTAGTTGACTGGTTCAGTTCATGAAGACGGTGTACCTTTTTTAAAAACAAATTTCCATTAAACCAGCAAGCTTAAGACGGTTAACATTTGAGTTAAACTGTTAAAGTAACTAGACTACTCCATAAGAAAAAGGAACATTAACAACAAACTTCAGGGATATCCCATGTACTAATTATCAAAAATTTATGCTTTATTTTCCCAGTTTGAGGATATCATATATTTGAATTCGCATCTATTAACATCAAAAATAGTTTATGTTGTAACTTGTACGAGACAATAGTTGAAGTTAGGTAACTTTTTGGGTTAAGTGAAGTTAGGTAAGTTTAATGTCTAATTGTTTAATTCATCAACTGATACTGTGACCGCACCATTTGTTCTACACTTAGACGACACTACACTAGAAAAGTAGTTTTTTTTCTGGGTCAATAACTTTTTAATTAGTTTATCAAATAGATTACTATCCCCTTTCAATGTCACCAAAAAATCCAGCTCTGTTGACGCAGAATTCTTGAAAAAGAATAGTCCGAAAACGGAGTCTATAACCTCTCTTATAAAGTTCATGAAGACCTGTGAACTTTTTACCATCACTTTTCTTTTTCCATTTTTTAAACAAATTGAAGAAAACCAGTAAGCTTCTAGAAGCTTTACAAAGACAGATGATAGTTTGATACTTGCAATGAGGAGTGAGTCGTACTCACTGACGCAACCGTCAACCGATATATAAACATATATATAGTGAGATGTTAATTTATTATAATATCTTATATACATTTTTAATTTCATGTCGCATTGTGCACGCACTATCAAACAAATTCTTCCACGAATAGTCCATATATAGATTATTTTCTTTAGCTATTATGCTTAATTGTTAAAGTTTCAAGATATCATCATGTGTTTGTATACGTTTTACCAATATAGAATGTTGTGAGGGAAGTTATATTTGAAAAAAATCATCAATATACTGAATGAACATAAAAATATTGGATGAACATTGAATGATTTAAATAATAATAATAACCTTTGTTACCAAAAAAACATTTAATAATATTGATGAGAGGGTTTCTAACTTTCTACTTTTTAATCTTCTAGAAGGCCTCGTGGATACATTGGCCTTATCTCCGGTCGTTCTCCGGCAAATAATAAGGTGACACATGGATTATACAGTGCACCGACGTAAAGGTACGTTTCGCGGACTTACAGCCTCGCACAAGTCATCTCGTCTAGACCAGATATTGATGTTTTTTTGTTATTTGATTGGTTTATCTATGAAAATTACTCATACTATTTATGTTACATTAATTTCATGTCAGATTAATGTAAAATTAATCTCGAGGTGTACCGTGTACGTCTAAGAAATGAGGAATTATAACTCAATTCTTACTGATCGTCTGATATAGTCACTACTAGCAAAACATAGTTGTGTATACGTAAATAATAAAATTCATCTTGTACAAGACAAAAATATTGTATCTACCAAGTTTATACTGTCAACTGACAAGGACGAAGTATTTTGTAAGCATGCATGCGAATCCATTAGTTATATATTTTACATCCTTTCGTTTTACATGAATAGTTTTGTTGAAAAGTTCTCACGATCAGTGTCATTCATGAGTAACTTTCGTCCCATTATTATATATTAATGCAATCCAAGAAAAATACAACTGACAGTTTTGGCAATTTCACGAAAGTCTTTTTCCCTTTTTTTTTATAAGTTCAGAATAATCAAAAGCCGGTGGCGGTGTCGGTACGTAGTTGAACTGTTATAGTAGCATGATCAGACACCAAAGAAGTTAAATTTTAAAGTTACGAATTCGAGTATCAACAGCGGAATAACACTATTTTTAAACAGGTTTAATTAGCTTATGTTTCGAAGAAGTTATAAATGGACCTAACTTTTAGGTTAAAGAAAACCCTTTGAAATATTGTAATAAGGTGATCTAAAATTATGAAAACTATAATGCAAGTCTTGATTATTGGGAACTTCGACTATATATGTGGTAAAAAAAGTTAGATGGTGTTTTAGGCATCCCGGATTTTCGTTATTTTTGGGTTTAAGTTGATAAATAATTCTTTTTTAAAAAAAAAAAACAAAGATTAATATCATATTTTTGAAAAATATTGTACTTTTTACAGATGATAATTAAAGCTTGAGATAGATACAAAAATTGGTGTTATATATATGTGGTCTTTTTAGGGGAGATGTGTATAATATGCTTTTCTTAGAAGCTTCCTGAACATAGCCAAAAACGAAAGTGAAATATGGGATATTAACATAATAATGGGGTCAGACATTGAAAGGGGGCTGGTCCATCTCCCTCTACTGCAATTTCCCTTACATTGTCTTCTTCTTTTCTTTAGTCAACTGTTCTTTGTATTTTCTCTCTGTCATCTTCTGTGCTTTGAATAATATCAATGTATTATTTTCGAGTGAAAACAAAACAATCCCCGACTCGTAGTCGTAGGTAATCTCTAGTACCGTCCATTTTCTTCGAATAGTATATGATTCTGTTTCACGTACTTTTCTACTGTTGATTCATATCAATAATGAGCCTAAAATACTAACCTTGGCGACACTGTTCGTCAAGAAACAAGGGGGACAAGGAAAAGTAGCTACCTATTATTGTTCATGATCTTAACTTTTTATTTTCTTTTCTTTAAATGGATGTGTAATTAATTAAATATGTTTAACGACGACAATAGTAGTTTATAGAAAAACCTTTGAAATCACAACGATATCAAAGAGGTTGATTGATTTAAGATTGCGATGAAGTGGATTGGTATCTAATTATGCGATAGACATATATTGGTGTTTGAAAATGAAATTTTACTATAAAGTAGTAAGGGAATAATTAATTAAAAGACAAAAATAGGATAAGGGTTCTAGAAGAGCATTTGATATTATTTTTTTCCCTTTTGGGGAGTTGTCTTCTTTATGGGGAAGAAAGAAGTGGCCAAAACTGGCAAGCACTTATCGTCTAAACGTCTTTCTTGCTTTACGGTTTCTAAAGTTTTTCTCTTTCTTTTCTTCTAGAAGTCTAACTTCTCATTTTAGCGTAAAAAGTATCACATGTTCTGTAATGATATTGTTTTCAAAAATGGTCACAATTTCTACATATACCGTATTTGATCTATTGGTTTAGTAAAAAGAATGCCCATAATCAATGGCGAAACAAAAAATATTTTTTAACAGGGTCAATATTAATACATTATATATTTTTTATCAGAATCGATATTAATATTTTCTATAGACTATTAACTATATACACATAAAAATTTATTTTATAAAATTGACAAGGGTCAATTGACCCCCCTCCACAAGACCTAACTCTGCCCATAATCTATAAGTTTTGTGCGTTGTACCAAATCAAATGTCAAGAAAACACCACAACACACACCAAGAGATTAGTATTGCAAAATTGTTAGCTAATCACTCAATTCTTCATTTTGTAAAATTCAATTTCAAACTTTTCAAATGCTCAACACTTTTCGCCTCACGAAAATGTTCTTTTGATCATTCAGGCCAGCGTCTTTGTCCACCAGCCCAAATAAAATCAGATAAAATAACGCCTCCTAGTGTTGGGCCCGATTAAAAAAAAAAAAAGGAAAAGAAAATAGGGTTTCGAATTAAACCCTAAACCCATTTGACGTATTTTTGTTGTGTTTTCTTCTCCTCCGCGCCGCGCAATCTAATCTCTCTCAGATTTCCTCTTCCTCTCAAAGTAAGCTTCTTCGATCTTCCTCGTATACTTTCGTTTCGAAACGTAAGTTTTCTTATTTCCTGTGGTAGTTCCTTTTCCGAGGTTTGTATACATCTAAAAGATTTGAGATCGATAAGCCCAATTGCTCTATTGTATAAGTGCACTTAAGATTATTCTCGGAAATCAAACCTAATTATCAAATCGTGTGCGGTATAGTTGATCGAGGTTTCGTGCAAACACTACTTTCGCATTTCCATTGCAGTCATTCCATAGATGTTCCTGCTTTGCTTCTTCGTGATTAAAAATCTGTTCAATTTCCCCCTCTGATAATTGTATTGCTCAAATGTGTCTTTTTATTGTTTCGATTGCTAAGCTTGTTTGTGCTTGGTTTTTGAATTGAATATAGGAGAAATGGCCGACTCCAAGGTGGTGGTTCCAGAGTCTGTGCTGAAAAAGATCAAGAGGCAAGAGGAATGGGCATTGGCGAAGAATCAGGAAGCTGAAGCTGCTAAGAAGAAGAGTGTCGAGACACGGAAGCTTGTCTTCAAAAGAGCTGAGCAATACGCCAAAGAATACGCCGAGAAGGTAAAGAAACACACTTTTTGTCTCCTTTGCTAAGTAAGATGATTGTTCTTTTGTTGATGGCTATTTTAATGGTAAATTCGTTCATTTCATTGTTTAGGATAATGAGTTGATCCGATTGAAGCGTGAGGCTAAGCTGAAAGGAGGGTTCTATGTTGACCCTGAGGCTAAATTGCTCTTTATCATTCGTATCCGTGGGTATGTGTTTTTTCTTTCCTGTGTTAGACAAATAGTTGCAAACACTAGTTTCTGTTGTTTCCTTACATTGTTTTTTGTCTTTTGTAGTATCAACGCCATTGACCCAAAAACCAAGAAAATTCTGCAGCTCTTGCGTTTGAGACAAGTAAGTTCCTTTAGCTCGCTATTATTTTCATTGATACATATATCGGTCTTATGTTTAACCAGCACTTGTTAGATGTCGGATATCTGGAAGTTAACTTGTGCTAAACACTTGCGCAGATCTTCAATGGTGTATTCCTTAAGGTGAACAAGGCAACAATCAACATGTTGCGTCGTGTTGAGCCTTACGTGACTTACGGGTACCCAAACTTGAAGAGCGTAAAGGAACTGATCTACAAAAGAGGATATGGGAAGCTAAGCCACCAGAGGATTGCACTTACAGACAACTCGATAGTTGCTGAAGCTCTAGGCAAACACGGGATCATTTGTATGGAGGATCTGATCCATGAGATCATGACCGTTGGACCTCACTTCAAAGAAGCCAACAACTTCCTTTGGCCATTCCAATTGAAGGCACCACTCGGTGGTCTTAAGAAGAAGAGGAACCACTACGTCGAAGGTGGTGATGCCGGAAACCGTGAGAATTTCATCAACGAGCTTGTCAGGAGAATGAATTGATGAATGCTTCCTTCCTTGTTTATCTGTTTTATCCATATTCATAGATTTTGGGATCTGAGTTTTTTTTTTTTTTTTTTTTGTTTCTTTATCAACCGATCAGAGACTAGTGATCTTTGTTTGAGATAGGCTTTGATTATTCATTTGCTTTTTTTAACTTTGTGTGTTCTTCTCAGTAAAAATTGGTCTCGAAATCATTTCGGCCTTTTAATTTACTTCGTCCTTGAAAGCCCATTTTACCAATGAGAAATCTCCGGTTCAGATCTATTTATTTATCATTCCGGTCCAACGGATTCAAATCAGCCTTTAACCCAAATCAAACCAGGGATAGAATATGTTTTACCTCCAGCTCCGTTGTAATGTTTATGGAAGAAATATACTAATGTGCAATGAATGTATATTAATTTTTTAATAGTATATATGTTATATGTAGATACCCAAAAGGATTTCGTTGACTTGATGAATGAAAAGGTGATTTAACTGTATTTTATAAGTTGGTCGGTTGTGTCCAAATTATTGAATGACCGATTAATTAAGCGATCTACATAGGCCGTTTAATCTAGTAGACAATCGGTTAATCGATAGGGCGTTTAGTTAATCGATTTAGCGCATGATTCTATATATATTTATTTGATAATATATCTAACTAGACCTTATGACGAAAAATAAAATAAAATAAAACAGGCGTTAGACAGATCTCTATGAACTCTTGGCGTTTATATAACATTAGTATTTGATCCTATCGTCTGTAAGATATTAAGTTATTAAGCATGAACTGTCAAAATATGTATATTCAATCAAGAAAATTCAAACATACAGGCCACAAACATACACATTATATCCAATGTATTATATTATGTGTTTGAATACAACCTACAGAATGTGAATTCCTTTTTTTATATATATAGACACGTTCCAAGGAATAAGATGGATGATTTGAAAAATCGAAATTATTGACATGCTTTAACAATAAAAACAAATAATTTGGTCAACGCATTACAAAATATATAAACCACCAAACAATGGATCAAGAAAATGATCAAGAATCACCGGAGAGAAAATGGCGGGAGGAGGAACGACCTTAGAGTACACACCAACTTGGGTGGTGGCTCTCGTCTGCTCCGTCATCGTCTCCATCTCTTTCGCCGTCGAGCGTTTCCTCCACCGTGCCGGAAAGGTTAATTATATCTATAGAATAAAGCATGTACGTGTATATGTAGAATCTTATTACGTTGTTGACTATATGTGTATATACATAAATTTTGAGTACAGCACTTTCAGAAGAACGACCAGAAGCAGCTTTTCGGGGCATTGCAGAAGATCAAAGAAGGTGATTTCACGTTTTAGCCCAATATTTATAGAATGTCACAGATTAGTCCTCTTGTTTTGAAATTTACATTCTCAACTCAATTAAATCAATGGAAATGAAAACCCAATTCACTTCACTATCGTTTCTAACTTAATTCTTGGATAAAAACATGTGATTGTTTGGATGGAATTGGGAACAGAACTTATGCTGCTAGGGTTCATTTCGTTGCTATTATCAGTAAGCCAGTCCAAAATAGCAAAGATTTGCATATCAAAGGGCTTAAGTGAAAAGTTTCTCCCTTGTAAGAAACCAAAGGTTGATAAGTCCCTCAAAGACTCCTCCCATTTCCAGTTCAGCTTCACCGCCCGTCATCTCCTCGCCGAAGATTCCACCGCCGGAGATTATTGCTCCCAAAAGGTATATTTGGTCAAAAACCAACCAAAAATCTCGTTTTGTAATATTTTTTGTTTGTCTTGCACGTTCTGAGCATTAGTTACGATATTCTCTAAGATATGTAGTACGATTGGACTTTGAAGACGTGCATGCATACAATAGAGAAATATTCTATATTGTATGATATTACATAATTAACGAAACTAATTTCTTTTGGATTTGTTTTTTGTGATAATGTTTAAAATTCAGGGAAAGGCTCCGTTAATGTCAGTATCAGCTTTGCACGAGCTTCATATTTTCATCTTTGTATTAGCGGTTGCCCACATTATTTTCTGCCTCCTGACCATTATTTTCGGCACCATGAAGGTATTTTACTTATTTACAAATAATACTACTTTTATCTTTGAAAATAGGGATGACAACCTTACTCTAAAACAAGAGAGGGAACACCACAATATTCAATTGCCAACTTATATAAGCATAATAAGTTTGTCTAATGATCATAACATTACGTTATGGCAAATAGATAATGCAATGGAGAAAATGGGAGGATCAAGTTTTAGAAAAGGACTACGACGCAGACCAAGGTATTATACAATTTTAATAATTTTCATTTTTGTGGATTATTAGTCATTTTTACATTAATCCGTGTTATACACACACACTACACAGTGATCCAGAAGAAAAAATTCACAGCGGTTCAAGAACACGAATTCATCAGGGGACGATTTCTTGGGGTTGGAAAAGCAGATGCTTGCTTTGGATGGATGGTGAGTGTTTTTTGTTTGCTACTAAAGACAAAGTGATCTTAATTCTTTAGACATGTTTGCATGTATATGACGTACACGTTTTAAAGTTTGAGTGTCTTCTTGTTCATTGCAGCATTCGTTTATGAAACAATTTCTTGGATCAGTCAATGAATCGGATTACATCACGATGAGGCTAGGCTTCATCACGGTATATTTCTCTGGATTTTGATCTGCCAATTGAGTTTCTCTCTCAAATCACATCTAAAGACAACTTCCTCTTTTGTTCTTCTTAAACTCTATAATATAGACTCATTGCAAGACCAACCCAAAATTCAATTTCCATAAGTATTTGATGCGTGCCCTTAATTCTGATTTCAAGAAAGTTGTTGGTATCAGGTAAAAAAGTTCTTGATTCTCTTCTAGTGTATACTTATTCAAATATATTTCTCGATTCCGTTCTAATCTATTATATGAAATTGCAGTTGGTACCTTTGGGTATTTGTGGTTCTCTTCTTGCTTCTAAACATTGCTGGTGAGAAGACATCTTTTAACTTCGATCCAAACCAGTTTTATTCTCTTCTTTTGTCGGTTTATGATCATCGAATCCATCTTTCTTGCAGCATGGCATATTTACTTTTGGATAGCTTTTATTCCCTTGATTGTAAGTCCCTGAACCAATCCTCCATGTCTATGCTTCAAAACCAGTCTTCATTTACGCCGATTTTCTCCTCAGCTTTTGCTTGCCGTGGGGACAAAGTTGGAGCATATCATCACAGATTTGGCTCATGAAGTTGCAGAGAAACACATTGCTGTCGAAGGAGATCTGGTAGTGCGACCATCAGATGATTTATTCTGGTTTAAAAGTCCCCGGCTAGTTCTCTTCTTGATCCATTTCATTCTTTTCCAAAACTCATTCGAATTGGCCTTCATCTTCTTTATCTTCGTAAGTTCTCTTACCACCACTATTGGGATCTAAACCAATATCCAGAAAGGAAACAAATCTCTCAAAAAGATTCCTGCAATTGTAACAAAAAAACAGGTTGAATATGGTTTTGATTCTTGCATTATGGGACAAGTCAAATTCATAATCCCCAGACTCGTCATCGGGTAATAACCAAAGCTTAATATATGTCCTTGAAAGTTTCTTGATCTTGAAGTGTAGAACCTTTTTGACTCTGTTTATTTTTTCTTTGTCTCTTCAGGGTATTAGTTCAGCTTCTCTGCAGTTACAGTACCTTACCGCTCTATGCCCTCGTTACTCAGGTACAGATTTAGCATCTCCCATTCATTCTGTCTGATACCAACTGGACAGAGACATAAACTCAAAACCACACTTGTTTGTTATTCTTCTTGTCTTTGACTTGTGGTGAAAAGATGGGAAGTTCATACAAAGGTGCAATATTCAACGAGCAGACACAGCAACAGATTGTTGGATGGGCAAAGATGGCTAAAAAAGGAGTGAAGAAAGGCTCAAGTCATGCAGGTACCAGTCATGGTGGTAGTCCAAACCCTCTAGCTACTCCTTCACCGCGCTCTATTCAGTTGCAGTCGCTACTAGGAAAAGGCTCGTCTCAACAAAATCACCATTCTGAGTCTGAGGGAAAACCAGAGATTGTGCAGGCAGATTAATACTCAGTTATATACTTCATAAACAAAAGCTTCCCTCATCAGATTCCATTTCAGAAAGAAAAAAGAAATTACTTCTTGAGCTTTGTATGGGTATATAAAACTGAGTTTGACGGTGTTGTAAGAAATACTGTATATAAAGCAGAGATGCTTCGATTCTCTCTTACAAACACTACATGTATGTGGGAGAAAACATTTTGAGCCTATATGGCAGAGAACTTTGGAGACAATCTTGTAGCTAACATTACAAACTCCAACATAGACTTTGGTCGTTAAAAGTGTATATATAATTAACCATTGAATCAGTAAGCAAAGACCAACTACCAATGTTTGTGAAACAAAAGTATAAAACGGATGTTTTAAATTTGGATTTCTGTCTAATAGTTTAGAATCACAAAGGCCTGTAGGCGAGTGTTTTTTTTTGTTTTCTTAACATGGGCACAGCCCTACATCATTTGGTGACTAGAGAGAGAGAGAGCTTGCATTTTTCTCCATCATTCCTCTGCAGCACTAGCTGCGTTAAGATCCACACTTAGATCCAATTCCTGCAACACAAAAAGTGATCACTTCCAGCTCGCACAAGATGTCAGGGTTGATAAATTAAAAAAATCGCTATATTTGCGAGCATTACCTTTCCGGTGATCAATTTATACATGTTCAACACATCAACAACAGTTGTGTCAAAATGTGTTGTAGCATCATAGCTCTGTTTAGGACAGCAAAACAAGAGGTTATTAGAAACCAGGCACTTAAGATGCTCACAAAATAAAAGACATAAGGTCACATATTTTCTATAACTTACGGTTGATATGAAACAGTTGTCCAAAGTGGGTTCGTTGACAGGCTCGTATCTATCATAGATGTCGAAGAACAGCTCATCAACAGGTCCCAGAAGGTCGATTCCAGGCTTCAGCTCGGTCTGAGGGTTGTCAGTCTCTGCGTCTGTCGACACAAATGCTATGAATTTTCCCTTGGGAGCAACGTTGTGTGAATACGAACAACAGAAGACATACCTGACATTTACAATCAAGTAATCATGAGCCGAGAAACAAACATATCAATCGACTCAAGGTTTTATACATGGCCAGATTTTATAGGGTATGTGTGTGTATTGTCCTCAAGAAATTGATATTACTGACTAGAATTTCTTGCCAACCTTAGTCTAAAGAGGAATCAAGTCGATATCTCAGCAAGCTCATGAGCACAAGTCAGGAAAAATGACATCAGACACTTAGCTACCATAAAGAAAAAAATATATACACCTGTCGTTTAACTTCCATTCAGTCATTCAGAGTTTCAGACTCATTTACTTCTATCAGTGAAACCACAAGATGAATAAGAGAACTCACATGTCTGATTTGCGGCCCAATTGCTTTTGGGGTAGGATGACTTGCACTGAGTGAGAATCATTGGTGTTTGGAATGGGGTGGCTCATAATGGCAATCGCTCTAGCAACCCTGCCAATCTTCCTGACCTGTTTGAGTAGGATTTTAAAAGGTAAATAACATATCAAAAACATAACCCGGAAAAAGTCGGAGATTTGAAAATTGCCTAACAGGTTAGCATTCTGATAAACAAACCAGAGAACATATGGAAGTTATATGCACTGAATAAAAAACAATCAACGATATCTCCCGGCTCCCATGGAGAAGCATCAGACAAAGCTAAATGTCAGTGTAAAGTTCAAAAGATCTGTGATTGCGGTCATTACCTTGTTAGGCAGGTAAGAAGGATCGCAGACAACTTTCTTGCATTTGGCAGTCTCTCCCTCAGATGTAACACCAGTAACCTTACCTTCCTCGTCGAACTCTACCTGTTATAAAAGTCACAAGCTTTCCTTCTGTGAGCAGCGGAATTAGCAAAACAAAGAGCTACAGAGATGAGGAAGCCAAAGACATACCTTGCACTCAGGTTTATTCAACATGTAAGTCCCACCATAGACAGCACTAAGTCGTGCAAATGCCTGAAACAAGGATGAGAAGAACAAAAGTTCATAGAGTATCCAGACAATGTAATCCAAAACATGAAAATAGTTGAACCGACCAAATAAAGCATTTATCTAAAGGAAAAAAATTAAGAAAAGAGAAGAACCTGAGGCAATTCTCCCAACCCATAGAGAGGATAGATATATGGTGAACCTCCTTGGAAACGTGCAAGGGATTCCGCGTAGAGCTGATAAAACAAATAAAGCCCGAGTGTTAAAATTGCCTAACTCAGAGCAGAATGTAAGACTTTAAAAAAAAGGGGAGCTATATTTCAAAGTCTCATGAGAGCAGTTCACCTTCATTCTCATTACAGTATCATATGCAGGTTGATGGAGATGGTTGTCATTACTGTGAAGTGCCACCGCATGACCAATAAAGTCAATAGTATTTTCATCAAGACCGAATTTCCTGCCAAAGTGTTATCTAATAGTTAGCAGCAGATTGTCTAAATCAGATATTGACGACATCATACTACAGAAGGCAACAGAACAGCAGCTTACGCAATCAATTCCTTAGTCGTAACCCTCTTCAAATCCACTCCATCATGTGTTTTTGGGTCCTTCTCATCGTATTCCTGAACATAACTGAAAAACTTTCCAGCTCGACGTTTCTCAAAAATACCCATAAGAGGAGATTTGAGGGCCTCCATTGGAGTTGCTGGCACCTTTTGAACCTGTAGGATATTAACAGTTAAAAATCACTTTTTTTTTAAAATGACTTAAACTACAAAAACTGCGGCCAGCACGTCAGGTGAAAAACTTGTACCTTGCCCTTGACAAAAACATAGCTTCCATCAACAGCTTTAAAAGACAAGTACTTCGTCACATCTGTATGAATAAGGACACGAACAAGCTTGCCATTTGCCATCATAAACTGGTCCGCCACATCAAGAGAGAAAGCAGTTAGTGATTCTTACTAGTACAAATAAGCTAGAGAAGGGACTATTAGCTGGCGAGTAGCTAATATCATACCTTAGGCATCATGTCAACATTGTAGTCTCTGCTAGAGCCTAAATGAGCAGGAGCCTTTTCTTCTCCCCTGAACTTCTTCCACAGCTGGTAAAACAAAGCAATATCAATAACGCTCGCTAATGGACCAATGGAAAGTTTTACCACAAAAAAAAAATCTTAGTATAGCTTTTCAGGGAGGATCGACCTGATTGAGATTAAGCGATGTCGACTCTCCACCGTAGTAGTCATTCCTGTCCATGTGAAGTACCTATTTGGAGTATGCACAAAACTACATCATTAGTCGACCAATGTGATGATTACTTTAAAAAAAAGAGCTGGCTCATTGATCAAAGACAATATCAGCTAATCCCATAGAATATAGTATTCCTGTGAGATGCCGCCTCAATAACCAATGCATCAACTCAGATTGTGGGAGAAAACTCATCTCGAAGCTCAAAAAGCTATCAACTTTTCGATGAAAATTCATCGATAGCCAGATCGGAAACCGGAGCTTAAAATCATGCAATCGGAGATATAAGTCTCACTAAGATCCGTTCATCATGATACGAATTAAAGTCAGAATCCAAAATTTCTCCGGATCAAGCAACAATCGAAAGTCAAGCATGGATTCATACAAAAAAAAAAAAAAGAAGAGGTGAGGAAAGAGACCTTAAGACCATCGACGGAGAGAAGACCACTAAGGATGCACTCCTTGAGACCAGTACCGAGAACAATAACTTCGTACTCTTCATCCATGGCTGATCGCTGAAAGACTCACAAAGACGAAAGAGAGGGACTTTTAGTAGGCGACCGTCGAGAGAGATCGGTGATGGCACCCTCCCCTATATTGTATCAGAAATAATATAAAATACAAATCTCAAAGATGCTTGCTTTGTTAAATGGGTTACACTGTCGAATAAAATTAATATCACTTTTCCTAATCTCATTATTGAAACGGATGATCATAATGTAAAAATGAAGGGGGCAATCAAAATACAGTATTACACTGTTAGAGTGTCTTCAACAATAAACTTTGAAAATTACCTCCCAAAAAAAAAGTAAAAAGAAAAGATTGTGGAAATTACATTCCAGAAACGAAATATAGAAATTTTTTTCTATCACATATAGAACTCTTCGGTGACATTTTTGAACAAAACTAATTTTGTTAGCATAGTTGTCCAAGTAACTAATTTAATAAGAGTCAATTTGCATTTTCTAAATAATTCGGTGCTCTTAGGTTAATAACCGATTGATTAGCCCAAAAAGACACTTTTGCTTAAGGCATTTAGGAAATGAAATGTCATCTATTTTTGATTATAAATAACAATTTACATTTTCTTCTTTTTTGATAGATTATTGTTTTGTTCCAAAATATACACTTTTGCTTCGTCTTCCAAAAATTTGTTACTGCAGATCTGAGAGTGCAAAACAAATTTCTTTCGGTTCATTTTCCACAATAAATAAAATTCTCTGTTAAAAGAAAAAAGGACAGAACTCAAGGCGCAGGGTTTCTCTCTACCTCATTTTCCTGTGTCTCTCTCTCTTAACCTCTCAATGAAAATCTCTTCCAGGTTCCTTCATCTCCCATCTCCCATCTCCCTTCTCATTTCTCATCTACATCTTCTTATGTATTTAAAAATTCGCATTTGGTTATTAAAGTTGTCTCTTTTTTCCCGCGAATCAGATTGTGTTATGCTGCAATTTCCCTCTTTCCTTCGTATGGTTTGTTCTGAATTTCCGATTTAATTTTTCAGGGTCGAATTCTCAAGCGAAACGCGTCAAGGATTTACCCTGTTGACAGTTTTAGGATCAGGGCATGGATTCTGATTGGGATCAGTGCTTGGTTTTGGTTTAAAGCGTTAAGTTTTAGATTTCGATGCTTCTGTTGACTACGTTTTGGTAATAAATCAGAGACCCTTGTCGCTCTCGTGAATCGAGTTTAGTGATTCTATAGCGTTTTCTGGGCCTGAGGGAAGAAAACTCTAGATTTTTCCCTGCATTTTCGCAGGGTTTGATTTCTTGTGTTCTCTCGCAATCTGGAGTGGCTGATTGTGGCTGATTGCGCAATTGGATACAAGTCTGGATTTTTGTTTTTTCACTTGTCCACAGAGGTTTTTGGCTCGTTTTTGGATTCTTGAGCAGTTTTTTTAGTTGTTATTTCAGAAATTTGGGTAGATGGAGAACGAGAGCGTGAGTGATGAGATATACCCTGATGAGCCTGTAAGTTCTGAGTTGGAAACTGAGGAGATCATTATTCAATCTCCAAAGAAAGACTTCCAGGAATTTACAGTGGAAGGAGGCGAAGGGAGTGATGTGGTTTTTGCTAGAGAGGGACCTTTTATAGGTAGTAATGACCAAGCTACAACACAATCGAGCAAATGCTGTGGTTGTAGTGCCAAGAAACTAAAATGCAGTGAAAATATTGATCCTCTTGAGAAGGGAAATCTCGGGAAAGAGAAGAAGCTTAATAGACAGGATAGAATCGAATTGGGACGGCTCTTCCAAGGTGCTGTTAGCTCACAGGATTGGGAACTTTCCGAGAGACTGATTCATCTGGCTGATCTACAAGCTTTGAATGATTTGTTGTGTATTAGTCTAGATTCTATTTGGTTCTTGAGTACGGAGCATGAGCTTCGGGGAATCACGGGATTGATTGCAAAGATCATATGTCATGGTGCTCATGACTATACTAGAGCTACACTTAGGACTTCGTTTCTTGCTTCATGTGTCTCATCTTGCCAGAGCCGGACAGTGAGTCTTGCTGATACTGTTACTGTAATGGCTCAAAGGTACTCATTTGATTCTATTACAAGATTTTTTACCCTTTTCTCATAGTTGTAACGGCAACACACGTTTAGATTGTTAGACAATTGGCTTTCTATCATGATTGTTTGCTTTTTTGTTCTGCTTCATTCAGTTCACTACAGTGTGGCTTACTTGTTACATTGATTGGTTACATCTTAGAGTTGCGTTCTGCTAATATCTCTTGTGTGCATCTTTCTCCTGGTTTATCTTGGGTTAGCTGGTAAGGGTGAGACACCCTTACTTTATAAATCCATTTTTTTTCCATCTTCGGCGTTTCCAGGTTGCACGAGCGTCTCCAGGAGTGTAACGGTGATGAGGTCCTCAAAGCAGAAGCTGGTGCCAAAGTTCAAAAGTTCACTGAATGGGCCCTCAAATGCATAGGTTTCCACTCCCGATGCCAGGGCGCTAGAGACAAAGCTGAGCAAGACTCAGCTGTTGAGATCCAACTCCAGCTTTCTGCTTTCAAGATGTTCTTAGATCTTGCAGGAAACCATCTGTCAGGAAAGGATTTCACAGAAGCCTTTGATGCAGCCTGCTTCCCGCTAACGCTTTTCTCTACCTCGTTTAACCCTGGCTGGGCTTCTGGAATCTCAGCTACTGTGATACATGGATTGCTCGGTATGCTGGTGGAAGGAGGCGCAGATAACGTGAATCAGTGCTTTCTTGAAGCTTCTCGTTTTGGGAGCACAGAACTTGTGCGCATCTTGTTGCAGGTATATCTATTCCTTCATGATTGCTTGCAAGTTTTTGTTATGCGCTCTAACTTTTTCATTTCTCTGATGCAGATTGCTCAAAGGAATAGCTTAGACGTGGATGTCGACTTAGCCCTGGGTTTTGCCTCACACTATAGTAAAATCGAAACGATGGACTGCCTTGTGGAAGAAGGTCACGCCATTTCTTTCTTGGGTCCCTTGATGAGAGCAGCAGAGAGAGGTTGTATGCAAGTAGTCGAATGGTTTGTGAAAAGAGGCTGTCGTGAAATGGAGCTTTGCTTGGCTCTTACAGCCGCAACTTCGAGCAGCCAGGTCGAGATCGCTGCTTATCTCCTTCCTCATGTACCAAGACCAGTCCTCACTGCTCTCAGCATCGAAATCCTCAAAGCAGCCGGCGAAAGAAGCGGTGGTTCCCTCTACGGAGTAGAGTTTCTCCTTAAATCCGATTTCCTCGGGGATCCAGCAGCCACTTATTCAGTTGCAGACACCATTGCAAAGTCAGAAGACGAGTCTGTTCCTTCAGAACTTAAATCGTTTCTCCAAGAACATTGGTCAGAGGCTGCATTCAACCAAGGATTGAGGGAAAGCCGTGAGAACTTCATGAATTTCATGAGGGTTTTGAAGATTGGGGAGTCTGCGATATGTTTAAAGGATCTACCAGCTCCACTGAGAGTTGCAATAGCTTACATGCCGCTGTACAGAGAGTGTGTGAAGGCGGGTGGGCGGTTGCTCTCACAGAAGCTTAGGGGACAGCTCATGGAAGCCGCGAAGCAGCTTCAAGGCTTTGATGTGGACACAGAAGAAGTATACAAAGGTCATCAGCTCATGGCAGTATTGGAGCATCACCTTCCTCTTTTTATGGTCAAAGCTTCTTCTCGCTGAGCAACAATGGATCCAGCTTCCGAGTTATTGGGATTTAACCTCACCCATTTTCTTCATATATAGCTGGAAAAATAAGAACTGATAAACAATCATACCACTACAATTTTGGATCCGGATCCAGTTTTTGAGATGGTGAAAGGAGCTTTGTACAAACTAACGTCCTATGAGAATGTCTTTGTCAAGTCTCTTTCTCTGTCTCTTTACGCATTTTAAACCATTGGAGATAATCAAAACCTTTTGTGTTGTCCTCAACTATAAAACAAATAAAGATACATATGTAATCTTGCTTCTGTCTCGGTGGAAATAATCATATAAAGAAATCTCAAATTCTTTCAATTTTCACATTATGTTCCAATCCCATTATCATGTATTACTTCCAGACCATATAAAAATCATGAAATTGTATAGTAATGCATCAAGAGACAAGTTTACAAATGAAATAATTATACAAAATCTATTACCCTGAAACCTTGCGTAATGACAAATTAAACAATAGACAAAAAAAAAAACCTCCCTTTCTTTGATAGGATTTCTTCAATTTAAGAAAAACGTTTCCTTTTTCGGGTTACATATAACTGCTTGTTACATGTTTGGCATTAGAAGAAGGCATTAGAGCAAGAACCATAAGCAAAACCATAATCCCAATAGGAATCAGAAGGAGCATAAACGGAGGAGGAGGCAATGGAGGAAGAATCAACGGAAGGATCAAGAGAGATGCTGTGAGACCCACAAGCACAACCATAGACTCAAAACTGAAGTAACTCGCCGATATTAGCCTCCTCGGACTGTTCTGAGACGTCAATGTCCGAAAATATTCTTGTTTGCTCATCATCGGAGCTTGAGTTGATCCACGAAAACTAAAGTCTTTTCGGTTCTCTCTTCTCATATCCATGATGTTGTTGTTGCGTGAATAATGATCTTGAATGTTTATGATGTCGTTTTGTAGACTAGAGATTTCACGAATCATCTAAAAGAGGAGTCTTTTTTTTTTGCTTGAGGTTTGATCTGAAAAATCAGATCAATGTATACCCAAATGTCAAAAGCAACTAGCTTTTGGTTTCTTCTGTCAATGTAGCTTGGATGAAGAAACTTTGAAGATGAAATTACTTTTCCGAAATGCAGATAAATATCCGACGATTGTTTTTCTTTTGTTGGAACTAGAAAGACGATACTTTTGTTTCCCGGTAGAGAAGATTCGATTGGAGCTGCAAGAGAAAATCATCGACGTTTTGATCAGTAAATCGTTATGACTCGTAGATATAAACAGGTAACAAAAACCAATATTGAGCAACGAATCAAACAAAGATTTTGAGAGAATAAAACAGAAAAATTTATATATCTTCTTTCTTATGTGAGAAAGCAATTACCTTTTAAGTCGTAAGAGCGATACTCTCCTTCAGCAGCGAGAAGAAGAAGACGAAATTAACGTTTGAAATCGAAATCTTGGTTGGAAGCTTTTATGCAGAGGAACAAGAAGAAAAATGAAATCTTTCTTTGTTTGTAAGAAAATACAGAAGAAGAAATAAAGTGGGTATGGTTTGATATGAAATAAACAAGTAAAAGATATAATGAAGAAGACAAGTAGCAATAAAAAAGGAAATAAATAATCTTTAAGATTGGACTGTGGAATCAGAGAAGAAACAGGAAAGAGAGGAAGGTTCAGTGAATTTACAGATTTCTTCATAAGAATAAAAAACAAAATAAAGTTAACATTTTCTCTTTTGGGGGTGACAAGTGTGAGAAGCAAGTTGCTGATTCTGGAAGGTCTTAAACTGTGAATTAGAGAATACTTTGCTTTCTCTCTATCTCTCTCTCTCTCTCTCTTCACAATCACAGTTGGTTCTTCTCCCCTAGACACTTTCTCTTTCTTAAGATGACGTAAGCTGGAATTTATTTGAAGTAAGCCTCTCCTTGAAATAGAAGTTCCAGTTGCTTTATATTTTGTTTTGGTAATATTCAATGGTGTTTTCAATTAAAATCATCTTAACTTTACCAGTGTTCGTGTATTGTAGTCATGATATTTTACATGAAAAATAAACAAGCACTCGTGATTTTTTGCCTTTCTGAGTTGTAGGCTTTTAGCATCGTATTTTTAATTAAGATTTAAAGTAATAGCTGGTGATACAAAAACTTATAAATTGTTAACCAGTTGATGTTAGAAAAAAGGTTGTTTCTTTAGCTGCAGAGATTTATAAAGAAAACGCATTATATCTGTATAGAAAAATCAGAACCATCAATAATTAAAGATCGATAACTATTATATTTGGTATTTTGGTAACTTAATCTGTCTTCTATATATTATGTTCTGTTTGTTACAGTACCATTATCGTTCAGAGTTGTAATCTATTGAAAGTTTGAAACTATGGACGAAAAACGTACTAATCAAAGATTCGAATTCATCTGCATTTATATATGGTGAATTCAAGGGATAACATGATTAACAAATTGAAAGTGGTGAATAAAAAAAGTATCAAAGGTTGACAAAAAAAAAACGTATCAAAGAGTCTGTATATATAAAGTATATATATAATAAAAATTTCCCACCATATAATAATGGTGTCTATGTTTATCGAGCAATTAGGACCCATATTGTTAATCTTCTCTTCGGCATTTCATGTGGTGGATATATCATATAATCGTTCTTAGTGGGACAGTTAATTGGTCCAGTATTTATTTTTCTTTTAGTTTTATGCCTTTCTTTGGTTTGATAAATAGTTTGTTTGTTTTTTCTAATCGTTACTACTATCTTCTTCTTCTGCCCATAAGTTTTATTTCCAAATATTAAAAGCAATGCGAACTTATAGAGCTATACAATTTGTGAGAATTTATGTATTTTACATTTGATTGCCTATACTACTTTTGGTTACGTGACTAAAGAGGGACACGGAATTTTCGTGAGCAGCTATTTTTTGGCCTTTCGGGTATAAACCAACTGACAGATTACCAATACATTACTTATTTATCCAAATTCAATGAATCACATACATAATGTCATTTATAATAGAACTAAAAAATAGATGTGTGTATGTGTGTCTGTGTGTCTGTGTCACTGTGTGTGTTTGTTTCAACCACTAACTAGATGGCAATAAGTTATAATGGCTAAGTTATTAATAACTACAACAAAACTTTAACCTCCCTTTATAAACAAAAACAAGACTTTACCACGAAAGAAAAAGATGATGCATGCAAAATCTAATGCAAAGCTCAATCGTAAAATCTAGGTATTATTAGAGAGTTATAATAAAATCATAATGATCTCTTCCTCATACATCCAATTTATCTTGTGGATATGTACTTATATAACCAAAATTTTGTCAAAAATTCATGATAAGCTTGTATAACAAAAAAATTATCTATAAATTACAAATTCAGTATGAAATAGGTAGTACATTTGAAGTCACCACTCTCAATGTCAATGTCAGTGGAGGATATATGATACATATGTATGTATAGACAATGCAATTCGAATTTATACAAAACCTATATTGTTTATCATTGTACACATATACATACGAATTTGCACAGCTAGCACAATCTCTTATCCAAATCAAAAAAGATTTTTATTCGTAGGCAAAACCGAGAAAGATATAGGATTTTTAAAAAGTGAAAGAAAAAAAAAACAGGAGGATTTCTTACCAAAAGAAAAAAAAATCGTTGATTCTATTAGCATCATATTTAATTTGAAGTAATTAGAAAACAAATGATGGAAATGGGAAAGCTATAGAAATGGCAACCCATGCATGATTGCCTTGAACATCGCAAACCCTTCGTTAGATTGCATGTCTAGTGGTAGTGGACCTGCAATAATATTCAACAAAATATAGTTACTTTATAATATTATTAATATATATACATTGCATAATGCATAGGCATTATTATCTCAATAACGAGTTTATCTGATGATATGCCCACAGTTTCATCACATACTTGAGTTTAAAAAATGATTATCTATGAAGACCGCCTTTTAATAATTTTGGTGGTATATGTTGAAAACAAAAAATTAAGACAGTATACAAAAAATGTTGAAATACAATAAAATATCAAATGATTTCAAAAGGTAGAAGATGCGGCACATGTCATTGTCACGTGGATCGTTCCCATCGATACAATGCATATCTCCACCAACTGGTCTTATTTATATTCCTCGTACAACTCTCTAATCTAAAACTCCTCTTTCTTCTCCGTTATATTATACTGATACATTTTCATTTTCTCTTTTCTTGTACATACCTTTCCAAAAAATAAACTAATCTCATATCTATGGAACTTTAATATTTTAGGTACTTCGGTCGTTGAAATTATATAGTCAAACGGAATTTATAAGTTAAACTGTAGTTTTAGAGTTCCAGTGAAATTCTTAAGTTCAATTTATACATTAATTCTAGTTGTTTAAATAATTCTCTTAATTATTTTTAAAATTACAAGCATATTCTTCAAGAACTTTAATAGCTTACAGTATTCGATACTAGTGTTTAAATAGATAATTAAATTTCGTTTTTGCTAGCAATCAATTATTAGTTTTTTACTCACAAACTTATCAAAGGAAGCTTATATACGGTACTAGTAATTAGGTACTACAACGGCGGCGGATCTTCACCACCTAATCGTATTATTCAATCATAAGCATTAATTAATTCTAGGAACTAATCTACAGTTCATAGAAGAAGCTAAAGTATTTATTTTCTTCGGGATAAAGATAAGAATATATGGGGACGTATACTTTTGTCGATTTTTTTTTTCTTATCCAAGCTGTGTTATGAGTCTGAGCAAAGATATGACCAGACTGAAAAGGGAATTGAAAAGATGATAGCAGAAAATAAATAAACAAATAAAATTCATGCATCTGATGGTGAAGATATTGAATTCATTGCATGTATCTTTTTTTCTTTAACAAAGATTATCATTTTTTCTTTCACATTGCATGCCTGATCTTAATGATCCGTTTTTGTTTCATCTCCCTAGTCATAAACTAAAGATAAAAGGGAATAAAAAATCAGGATTTGTATTTCATACTATCTCCCTAGTTAGATACTTAAATGTGAAACATTGAACCATTACACTGAGAGAATAATTTATTTTTCATTGTGAGATCACTTTTCGAAGGGAAATAGCAGACCACCCCTACTGTATTCATTCGAGGCTAAAATGACTAAATGAGCAATTGATTGCTACTAACCTATATGTTGAACAAATTTCACTAACTTCACTGTTAACTTGTTATTTTGCTTTCTTCTTGATTTTTTTTGGTGTTTCATGTCACGATATTTTTGTTTTGTGTGGCTCTAAATCCAAACATGAAAAGCTAAAAAAAACAGTTAGTAGAAAATTAAGGAAGAGGAATAACATAAATAAAGATGAAATGATGAATAAATGTGGAGTAGGACCCAAGATGGTAAGCAAGGTGGCTGCTCTGTTGTTTGTTAAATTCTCATTTTCAATCTTCAAATTCTGTGTGCTCCCTTCACTATTTCCTTTCCTTAAATATCACACCATTCTTGGCTTTTTCAATTTTCAAAACCCCCTAAGCTTTTTAAATAGTATGTCGTTTAGACTTAGAAAATGTCAAATTGGTTTTCTTCACTTTTTAAACTGAAATAAAATCAAAAATATACAGCTACTATTATTCTTACAAAAGCCATCTTTATTAAAACAATAAAATCTTTTGACATGAAAAGGCATCTTAATTTTAAATCCTGCAACTGTCATGAGATAATCTGCAAAAGTAATATTATGCAGTATATCTAGCAAACAAAAAATTACCGGCTAAGCAATATTAAAATATGTGGTCAAATATGAACTAATAGCTAAAATTCGAGCTTTGAGATTTTGAATAACCAAAACTTTCGGTAAAGTTGACGAATATATCTTGTCTGCTTCAAAGTTCAAAGTTGAAATCTCATTTTATTTGTTTTTTAAATTATTTTTCCGATGCCGAGTATAACTAAAAGTTTTGGGGTTAATTATAGTCAAAAAGACATTTGCTTTGAATTTTTTTTTTTTTAATCGTGGGGATTGATTCACTGCATTGTTCCAGCCTTTTGCCTTCTCCAATTTCCTTTTTTATCTGATTATTCTCTGTCTATTTTTTTCCCTGAAATATAACTTTGTAAGACCCTTTCCTTCCTCGATCCAACCTCCTACTACAGTCTCTAACTATACAGAAATGAGAAATCGCAACTCGTTTTAACAGCGGAAAACGCGTTTATTAAAACGTGGTCATGATGAAAACGTTTTGTCTCAATTTTCAAAATGAGAAGAAAAGGAACCAACGTAACAACAACATTCAAACTATAGAAGGATAATGATCTAGAAAGATATCCAAAGATATTGTAGGCATTATGAAAGTATATTCTAGAGATTTGTATTGTTTCTATTAGTTAGTAATTAGGTTAAACGTGAATACTATATAAGTGTATGTATCCTAACCTTTATGATTATGAGAGTAAATATAATTCTTCCAATCTTAAACTCTCATCACTCTAATACAAACTGCATCTTTATCCATAATAATTGATCAAAAGATCCTTCAATATTATTAACCTTAAAACTCTAAAAAGATTCAACAACGTCACAAAACAACCCTGAGAGGTTTTTTAAAAGAAAGAAGGATTTGAAGAAATGACATAACATCTTCATCGCATCACATCACATCTTGGCTTCTTTAGCCGCCAATCGCTTCTTCTTCTTCTTGACACTCGCTGATTTGTAACCGCCTTTGCAAGGTTTCCCCCACGGGCTAACCGAAGTCCTTCCTCGGCTTCCACTACTTTTGCTTTTCCCTTCACCACCACCGTGTGGATGATCACACGGATTCATCGCCACTCCTCTGACTTTTGGTCTTATCCCCAACCACCTACTCTGTCCTGCTTTCCTCAGCTTCTTCATTCCATGCGACGGGTTCGACACAGTACCAATCGTAGCACGGCATCTGGCATTGATCCACCTCGTGTCCCCTGATGGAAGCTTTATCAAGCACTTCCCTGAAGCCGGCTCCTTTAGGATCTTGGCGTTTGTTCCTGCGGCTCGGACCAGTTTCGCGCCTTGCCCCGGGTTCATCTCGATGTTGTGGATGATTGTTCCTATGCGCATCATACCTAGTGGCATTGAACTTCCTATCATTGAGTTGATGTCCATGTGGAGCATCTCTTCTTCTGCTCGTGCCACCAATGTTTTGTTCTGCGCATCAGCAAAACCTTGCAAAAACACCAACATAAGTTAGGCCTTCAACAAAACCTTGTCACCACGAAATGCACCCAAAAAAAAAGACATGGATTGTGACACCAAAGCTAGATTAAAACTCTGGATTTTCCAAAATTCTAATATATGATCTCCTTAACCAAGTTATAGAAAGTATACATGATCTCCTTAATCCGTTGATTATCTCATAGAGAAAAGGAAAGCTTTGCACATTGACAAAACCCACTAGCTTGGATTCCCTTAATAAATCTGTTGGAGCAGGAAATGTATACACAAGAGGGAGGGAAACACTAACAGAAACTCAATTTTTGTAAATACTTATGCTTATGCAAATACAACTCATTGTTCAACATGCTTCCTCAAAGATACACCATCCTACAATCTATAATATATCACCCCTTCCCAAAAACAAATCGAAGAACCTGGTCCATTCTCTCAACAATTTTCCACTGTTCAAACAGAAAGTTTGAAACTTTAAATCAGTTGCCGCATCATATAATGGGCACCCAAAGATGGGATAGAAGACGAGAAACTTGATGACATACTCATTTCTTGACATAGGCAGTAATAAATAGTTCGAAACTAAAAATCAATCAATATAGTCAGAATCAAGAGCCTTGTGCTAGTCATGCTCGTCTTTTTGTTCAGAAACAGACCAGGAAAGCTAGAGTATACACACCTGTGGAGAAATTGCGAAATGCTGGAGGAATAACGCGGCTGAATAAAGAAGAAGAAGCAGCTCGAGCTCTACATAGCGCTACAAGGGCCGACATGGAGTAACTGCTCTAAACAGTAAGAAAGTAGTGTTTTTTTTTCTTTGCACTCTAGCTCCAACCTATCAAACGAAACAAACAAACAATATTAGTAGTCTGTATATCCCTAAAATTGGACTTTTCTACGGTCGATCAACTTGACGCAGATACCTAAATCATCACAACGATTTTCGATTCCCAATCTAAATCTGAACAATAAAGATATCTAGAGTCATTTCTACGAGCAGTGCATTACAATCGATAGAGAATAAGTGGGTTTATCAATCACTTCACTTAATACCCTCTTGTAGGATGATGATGTACTTTGAGATTGAGACAAACCTGAGAGATGCGAAATCGATTAAGCTTTTGCTTCCAAGGATTTTTACAGAGAGCGGCTCTGATCGAAGACGAACTAAAGCCTAAAGGTACCGATTTCGTCAAACCATGAGGGGAAAGCATAATAGCTTACAAAAACCGATTTTGACCGGCCGGTCCGACCGTGAGTCATAAAAATAATCCAGTTTGATCAAAGTGTAGTAGATACGGAAACGCTATGATAATACTATTATTCTCATCAAAACTCATTAAGATGATTGGTTACACAAGACTCGGTTTTGGATAATTTGTGAGATTTTTGTCATCTAAAGAAAATCTGTCTAAAACATCGAAACTCGTAATTACGACTGGTTTTCTTTGTTACAATCATTATCCATACTTCACATTCAGAGTCTTCTCCATCTTGGTCTTGAGATTATTAAATTTTAAATACGGATGAACACTTTTTTTCGTTGGGGCCATTGCTTTTAGGTTCATACACGTTAGACCCTCGATCGATCAAAATGTAATCAACAATCACAATGAGAATTACGTAATAGCCAGATATGTCTAATCCCGTAAGGATCGATTCCAAACCCGGTTCAAACAAAACATAATCAAGCGAACCGGATCACAATGATAAATGATGTCCAAAAAAAGACAGCATTATTCAAATGTCTGATCCATTGGTGGTCAAAAGCACAAACCAGATAAGTCTTTCATTTATCTTATAAATATTTTTAAAGATCGAAGATTCAATACATAACCTCTTGAGCTCTTTTCCTTATCCCTGTAAGAAAAACGAAGTTAGATATGTGAGGACAACGATACTATATTGTTCAAGCTATAAGCAAAAGAGAAGAACATATAACCTCATTCATCGTCATCATCATCATCATCTTCCTTCTTCAGACGGGTCTCCCCACCTTCCTTGATAATGGGAAGCTTCATAGCTCCAAATGGTGTATCAACATCGATATTACCTTTGATAGTGTACCCAGTTCCTTTACCACGGATCATATCCCAAACCGCAGAACCAAAGTCCTTTGGTCGGAATGTCATTGGCACATTAACCAACCCACTTCCGTTTTTGTCAAGCTTGATCGAGTCAGAGATCTCTGCTTTCCCAATGCTTACATCACACAACCAAACTTCACAGTCCAAGTCATTGAGCCCCAAGTCAAAGTCATTCATGTTCTCAAGCCTCACATGTAGAATCGCCACAGTTTCTTCCAAAGAAAACTTCTGGAACTTTATCTTCTCGATATCGACTTCAGGTTTCTTTGGGATTGGGATCTCTCCACATTTCTCCATCGGCAATGTCAGTCTTCCCAACACTGGCACGTCAACAATCAGATCAACCTTGATCCTGTAAGGTATGATCATCCCGGGGTTAATGTCGTTGTAAGTGCTCTTGATGTCTTCATAGATTAAAGTCAATGGTATCTTCACTGTTTCTTCTCCATGAGCCTTGAGAGTTCCAGCATCCGGGATCAATCCAGAAACAAGTTTCCTCCCTTCGCTCTCGATCAGGTAGTCAATATCGACCAGAGGGATGGGAACTGGATTCGGGTTCTTCACGAGCACATCTACAACGATGTCTGCCCTCTCGAGGTTGATCTTAGGGATATGAATCGCAGAGACATCAGCAGTTGGCTTCCCAAACCCAATGGTTCCTTCGATTTTCTCACCAATGTCATGAATGAAACCTTTCACCTTATCGAGGAATCCACCTTTCCCTTCTTCTTCTTTTTCCTCCTCCTTCTCCTTCTGACTTCTATCGACGATTTCTACCTTATCCTCAGAAGACGTCATACCTGAGAAGCAACATGACATCAATTTAGTGCCACAGAAACAAAAACTTACATCACTAAAGAACAGACTAAAGCATTCAGCTTGGAAAGTAGATTCTTCTGACCTCTGTTGACAACTTCCGGTTTATCCTCATAAGACGACATACCTGAGCAGCAACATGACATCATTTGAAGGGTCAATTTAGTACCACAGAAACAAAAGCTTAGATAACTTAAGAACAGACAAAGTTAAAGCATTCAGCTTGGAAAGTAGATTCTTCTGACCTCTGTTGACAATTTCCGGTTTATCCTCAGATGTCGACATACCTAAGCTGCAAGATGACATCATTTAAGAGGTCAATATCTAAGATTATCAAAGAACAGAAAAAACTTCAAGCATTCCGAGCGGAGAGTAGTTTCAAACTCAGAAATTAAGCAACACAGAAGAAAAAAAAGATACAAGGGGTGAAAAAGCCAGACCATACAGTAATCACAGTTTTTACCAGTTGTTAAAAGTTATATATAATGTATCACATCTCTGATTATCCAGAAAGTTTTCGAAAGATCAGTTTCCATTTACACTAGACAGGTAGTACCAAACAAAGTTTTCTCACAAAACACCATCCAGAGTTCGCATCAAAGTAGATCTCATCAATTAGAAGATAAATTTGAACCATAACCTATAGCTCGAATCCAAGGACATACATTTCATATCTCAAGTAAGCAGCAATGATCAGATCATGTGAATCAAGAGGAAAACAAGAAAAACGCAGATCCGAATGTTAGATCTAAATTGGATAGCGTTAGATCAAGCGAAATGTCAAATAGATCGGGAAAAGTAAAGTCATTCATCAACTCGGTCTAACCATCACCTTTTTCCTTGTTTTCCGATCAAAACAGAGAGGATCAACGCAAGAACAACAACGATCAGAAGAAAATCTAGTGGATTTGAATTTTACCTGGAGAGTTTGGATGAATGTGAGTCACACAGAGAGAGAAGAGAGTGCTCCAAGAGTCACAAATGATTGAAGTTTGTGGAAATGGTTGGATTCGTTGAACTATATTAACTAATAAATGTGACGCGTAATCTTCGCTTGCCGACAAAATCTTCTTCGTGTTAGGAAGCTTCTTATATATTATTCCATTTTGACACCTAAATTTCACGATATTATGACAAAGAAGATCACATTTTTGAATGGTGAAGAAAAATCCACTCTCCCCCCAAGATTCAGAGGAATTATTACAGTATTACAGGATTCATAACAGACCAAATGCTTACAAAAGCGTCTAAATACGACAATCTTTAAGGTACACTTTCGGAGATTGGATTGTAACCAAATGGAACACAACAAGAAGCTCTCACACGTGATCATTGTTCATCCATGGAAGGAGCAGCTATTTCAGGTGGTGCTCAAACAGCGATGCCATCTCGAGCTGCAGAAGGAAAAAAAAGAGAGAAAATTCCAAGACTGAGCAGAAGAGACAAGAACCCGAGTGGTAATGATAACATGACCACTTGCTTAATGGGAGGATCAGAATTTTCTCCATTTTTTTTTCTAAGAATAAAGGATTGATCATAATGATACTTACCGCCGTCAGTGCAGTTTCAGCGCCCTTATTGCCGGCTTTGCCACCAGACCGATTCAGAGCCTATAGTTTCAGTTCACCACAGCATTAACAAATTTAGTGTTTATCTATAATAAATAATTAGCTATATATATATATATCATCCACTCTTGCATAACACAACTTACCTGATCCATGTCCTCGCATGTCAATACACCAAATATGCATGGAACGCCTGCAAATTTGGATAAACTTTAATTACCCCTACCGCAAAGCTAAACTAAATGCAAGAGAAGATGACATGAACAGTGACTGAACATGTAGAACATAATTTCGAAGAACTAATTGATGATGTGGAATCTAATTATTCAAAATCCCGAGAAAAGGCAAAACTGAACCAGCACTTTAAGATTCTGAAGTATTGACACCAATCTTATGCATATCCCGCAAATTAATATCTGAGATAAACCTGAATTGATGCCAGCAGAAAGTACTCCGGATGCAGCAGAGTTGGCAACAGCATCATAATGCGTTGTATCTCCTCTAATCTAACCAAAACAAAAACAGCAGTAGATCAAAATCCAATTCTAAATATGTGTCGGAAACATAAGGCAAAGTACTTTCTGAAGCAAGAAGAAGGTCATATGAGGAAATATGATCAGACGGCATGAGAACTGTTTTAAAGCAAAAAAAATCTTACCACAGCACCGATACATAAAACGGCATGAAATTTTCCTGATTTTCCAAGATTTTGTGCAACAACTCCTATCTCAAAGCTTCCAGGAACCCATATAACCTGATTGAAAAGAGTTTCATCAGTTTCAGGAACCCATAGAGGATGTAAAGTTCCCATTTTTATTATTATTATGATTTGATATAAGATTTACAGGAAAAGAGATCGTACTTCGATGTCTTCTTCTCTGACCGAATACTTTTTGAAAGTTTCAATGGCTCCTTCCAAAAGCAACTTCGTCACAACCTCATTGAAACGAGCAACAACCTTGAAAGTAAATTGAGAAAAAACATTTAAACTAGCTCAATTCAAATGAGCTCTCAACTTATCCATCTCACTGGAAATCATCTAAATCAGAACCATTTCGCCAAATCTGAGCCGTTCTATATTTCTCACTGAGAGAATCTATCAGAATCAAGAAATCCACAGAAAGTGAAGACTTTTCGAAACGGAGAACTCACGATGGCGAATCTAAGACCTTCCCCTCTGATAAGGGACCCAGTGACATGACGAACAGCGGCCGTCTGCACGAATGACGAGCGCAATTCCTTCTCTACAGCGAGTGATGACGAGAATCCTAACGTAATCGTGATAAATCATCACGTAATTGCGAAAAATCGATTGAGCTATAAGAGAAGTGCGAAGAAGCAAGCATTACCGGATGCGGATGAGGAAAATGAGAGGCTATTGGATTTGGTTACAGAAGTGCCACCGTGAGTATAACAAGCGGAGGAAGATTGACGCGAATGGAGCTGACGGTGCGCCGTCGGTGTTAGGCGGAGACACGGCGGCGAAGCTAATGACTCCATTTTTCGTTCGTCGGATTCTCTGAGATTGACTTCACTGAGGTTAGGAGTGAGGCTGGGAAGGATCGTGTTAGTTAACCTCTGTCTAGTACAGAAGCTTCCTCTTATCGGTTAAAGGGGTCCCGGTTTAGCCATCTAATTAGTTATGGTCTTGTTGAATCCACTAGTTTGGTTTAGAGATTTCCGGTTTGACGAGAATGGATAAACTAAACCCTAAATCCCAATCTCTCGCCTGCCGGAATTTTCAGACCAAAAAAAGTGAAAGATTTTGACTTTTTTATCTGTCGCAACCAAGAACAAAACTTTCGGAGAAGAAAATCGTTGAATCAATAGGATATGGCAACGAGCGGGTAGTGTTTTAAATTGTGATTTGACATTGGAAGCTCCGATTGGCTTTGATTGATGGAAATGATGTTACTTCTTAAAAGAATTCACTGAAATAAATGTTTTTGATCGCAGGCTAATGGCGTCTTCAAGTGTGTTTCTTCATCGCCCAGGAAACTCGCGTCTCGCATTTGCTTCTAGAACGAATCAGACGGTAGGAAAAGACCGAGTTAGTTTCCTCAACATGGGGACACGTCGTCTTCCGGTGGTGTTATCAATGACGGCGACGGCGGATTCCGGCGAGGAGGCCGGGAAGTCCGTTTTTCCTGGAAGTGGCATATCCATCATGGTATTGATCATCTGATTCTTTCCATTGAGAGTTGTGAGTTTTGCATCATTGTTTTTTTTCTAAGTTTTGTGTGATGATTGTGATTTCCTGGAGATAAGATGCATGTAGTTAGAAATGTTGAAAACTTCCAAGTTTGTGCCTTTTCTTCGATCAATTGAAGCAGTTTGGGAGATCAAGTTAACAGTTTGAATTCGGGAATGTTGGGTTACCCATTTTCATGTACTACAGGTGAATGGATGCAGTGGCAAAATGGGGAAAGCTGTAATCAAAGCAGCAGACGCTGCAGGAGTAAATATACTTCCCACATCGTTTGGATCTGCAGCTGAGGCTGGCCAGAAAGTCGAGGTCTGTGGAAAGGAGATTACTGTTCACGGTCCTACTGAAAGAGAAAAAGTTCTTTCTTCAGTGTTTGAGAAGCACCCGGAGCTAATTGTTGTCGATTACACAATCCCCTCTGCAGTAAATGGTAACTCCTTAGTCTCCCATTTCTACCACCAAAGAGACACTGTTGTGTTCTTGATTTGTTGATTTGTTCTTGAATCTTGGTCTTGGGAACATTCCTTGTGATCCCTGATTGGGTTAGTTTAGAATTTGTGTAAGTGCAACACCATCTGCTAGAATTTGTTATGGTCTGTTAATAGTTTGATCAAGTTTGGGATATTTTTTTTTCCCGCAAAATGTAGATAATGCGGAGCTGTATAGCAAAGTAGGTGTCCCTTTCGTCATGGGAACAACTGGTGGAGACAGGAACAAATTGTATGAAACTGTTGAAGATGCAAAGATTTATGCTGTGATTTCCCCACAGATGGGTAAACAAGTATGTATACTCGGATGCTTCTGTTAATAATTAGTATTTCTGCATGTAAGTTTGGATCTTTAAACCTTTCGCTCATATCTGTGTGCTTTGTCGGTCAATTAGGTTGTTGCCTTTCTTGCAGCCATGGAGATCATGGCTGAGCAGTTTCCGGGAGCCTTTTCTGGTTATTCCTTGGAGGTACATGTAACTGCATTTTTTTTCTCTGTTAGTCTTATATTGCTTCTTGCTACGTGTAATCAACCGCCTATTGATATGTAGGTGATGGAGTCTCATCAAGCTAGCAAATTGGACGCATCCGGAACAGCAAAAGCTGTTATTTCTTGCTTCCAGGAACTTGGTGTTTCTTACGACATGGATCAGGTGCATTCGTCGTCCTTTATCCTTTACATCTCGGCAACAATTTATTCATTTCTCGGAATATGAATTCTCTGTGTATTCAACTTCTGTGGTAGATACAATTGATTCGGGATCCAAAACAGCAAGTCGAGATGGTGGGTGTTCCGGAAGAACACGTCTCTGGCCATGCTTTCCATCTTTATCACTTGACATCACCCGATGAAACGTAATGCAATATCCATGACATTCTGTATACTTCATTCTTATTTATGTCTCTATTGTAGAAGTGTTCTGTTCAAGAATTAGCTCTGTTTTCTTTGTCTTTCTTTGCAGTGTCTCCTTCGAGTTCCAGCACAATGTCTGTGGCCGATCAATATATGCTGAGGGTACTATAGATGCCGTGCTTTTCCTTGCCAAAAAGGTTCTAAAGCTTATGCCTTTTTGCTCACATTGATATTTGCGAAGTTGAATCTCAGCTTTCCCTGAGCCTATCTCTATAACGATGCTAATTGTTGTTTTAATACTTTTGTGAAATGCAGATTCGATTGAAAGCAGGCCAGCGAATCTACAACATGATCGATGTTTTGAGAGAGGGAAACATGCGTTGAGCTTCCTGGTTTGTCGGTGCGTTGACCAAACCGTGGTCCTAGAAGAGTTGAGATAGATTGACCAAATCATCAGCTATGAACATTCGATGTTTGTTTCTCGCTGCTTGTGTCTTTAGGACTGGCTTGTGAAACTACCAGGGTTGTTTACAATTGCAACTGGTGTTTTGTAGGCTCTCCTTTGGTATATACATGAACTTACCAAAGTCACTTGTTCTTCTTGTTGGATCATTAAGTCTTTGTAGATAAAAAATTCTCAAAAAAAATTCTGAACAACGATCTCAGGATCAGGGGAGTAGAGAATATATCAGCATCATCATCAACAAAATAATCGAATTTATATTTATCTTTTTAATGGAGCAGATTTATCAACAGTAATTGTTTTTTTTTCAATTGTAAAAGAGCAGAGGTTAAAAATCTCAACTTTTTTACCTATGAACTGCTCTAATCTCTCTCTAGAGTTAGGTCTTCTCTCTCTCTTCACTCTCTAGTCGAATCGCAAAGCCCCTACAAACGAGAAAGAGAGAACTTTTCAATTTGCCCGTTTGTTTTTTTTTGGCCGAGTCGTAATCTTCGTCGACACCAATCTTCTGGGTTTCTCGAGAATGAGCTATCTTCTTCCCAGGAGGAACAAGTTCTTATCTTTGATCAGAAGACACAACCTAATCCTTCCGTTTATTTCCCCTGAAACTAAAACCCTGATAAACCCAGATCCTCATATCCCCCAATTTCAAAGCAACCCTTCTTCTGTTTTCCGGATTTCTCAATATGCAACCCAATCTTCCAAGTTCCCAGAGTACGAGATGCCCACCGTCACATGGGGAGTCATACAAGGGAAGAAAGAAAAGCTCGTGAATCGCGTAAAAATCTGCGATTATCTCAAGGGATTGGGCATAATCACCGATGAATTGGAGAGTATCGAGCTGCCTTCCACCATTGAAGTCATGTGCGAGCGTGTTGAGTTCTTACAGAAGCTAGGATTAACAATAGACGACATAAATGAGTATCCTTTGATGTTAGGCTGCAGTGTGCGTAAGAATCTGATCCCTGTCTTGGCTTACTTAGAGAAAATCGGAATCTCCAGATCGAAATTAGGAGAATTTGTTAAGAACTATCCGCAGGTTCTCCACGCAAGTGTGGTCGTTGAGCTTGCCCCTGTGGTCAAGTTTCTCCGAGGGCTCGATGTGGAGAAGCAAGATCTGGGCTATGTCCTGATGAAGTATCCAGAGCTGTTAGGGTTTAAGCTCGAAGGCACGATGAGCACATCGGTTGCTTATCTGGTAAGCATTGGTGTGAGTCCTAGGGACATTGGTCCAATGGTGACTCAGTATCCTTACCTTTTGGGAATGAGAGTTGGAACCATGATCAAACCTCTCGTAGAGTATCTGATTTCCATCGGTTTGCCGAAGAAAATAGTGGCTAGGATGCTAGAGAAACGTGCATATATCATTGGATACAATCTCGAGGAGACTGTTAAACCAAATGTAGATTGCTTGATTAGTTTTGGCATCAAGAAGGAGCTACTAGCTTTGGTTATAGCACAGTATCCTCAAATTCTCGGTTTACCAGTAAAGGCCAAGATGTCTACACAACATTATTTCTTTAGTTTGAAACTCAAGATTGATCCTGAAGGATTTGCTCGTGTTGTTGAGAAAATGCCACAGGTTTTAAGCCTTAAGCAGAACGTGATAATGAAACCCGTTGAGTTTCTCTTGGGACGAGCGTTTCAGCTCGAAGACATTGCGAAGATGGTTGTGAGATGTCCTCAGATCCTTTGTTCCAGAGTCGAACTCATGAAGAATAGCTACTACTTTTACAAGACCGAGATGTGTAGACCGATGAAAGAACTCGTGGAGTATCCTGAGTATTTTACTTATAGCTTGGAGTCGAGAATCAAACCGAGGTACCAGAAGCTACAGAGCAAAGGAATTAGGAGTTCGTTGAACTGGTTCCTCAATTGCAGCGACCAAAGATTTGAGGAAAGGTTGGAAGGAAACTTTATCGATCCAGATACTGAAGGTCCAGTGTTCGACATGGGTGGGAAATTAGACATGCCTGGTGGTCGTGGTGGTGGGATTGTGTCTGATGATGAGGAAGATGATGAAAGTGACGATGAAGTTCTCTATAGACGCACTGTCACTTTGTAGAATTAATCAAAAGTTGTTAGCTTTGTCAAGCTCTTATACTCTCTTGTTGTTTTACTGGACTAGAGTTTGTGGAAACGTATTGTCTTCTTTGTTCTCAGGCATGTGGTCAAATGTGGATTAGATCAACAAGAATACTCTGGCAAGAGTATATTGGGTTGGAATTATAGTTATTTCGACGTTTGGCCCTTACAATTTTTCATTTTCTTGTTTAAGACCCAACTAATATACATATCCACAACAAACCCAAACTGTAACTTCACGTACATATGTGTTTCGACATCAAAAAGAATCACAAAAGGAATATCTACATGATTTTCCCACGAAATATCACACACCTTTGTAATTTTAAATCAAACCAAAACACAAAACAAAATGCAATTTTCCTATTTTCTTGAATCGATAAAATTATTGACCTGAGATGCAAGAAAACAAACGATGGCTCTTGTATCTGACGAGCTGGCCTTCCCGTGGCGGAGAATAACCTTTCTCCGGAGCTACGCCGGCTCTTTTTGTTTCCCGGCTTGATATCGATGAGAAATCTCCGATAGACCAGCGACGGCGATGGTGACCGTCGACGTTTATTTCGTAAGACTCACGGGTCGAGGCGGAGGAGGAGAGACACTCGTAACGACGGCGAGTTAGGTTCTTCTTCACGGCCTTAAACGCCATTGGTATTAAACCATCCATTGATGGTGGTGGATGGTTTTTTTTTTTTGTTTTTGTTTTTGTGTTCTCTCTCTCTCTTCTTTCTTTCTCTTTCTCTGATGGATCTTTTGAGTCAAGAAACGTTTTTTTTGTATATGTATTGGTTTTGGGTTTGGTGATTAGTTACCTTCCAGTTTTCTTCTTTTATATATTTCTTTCTTTATACAAGAAATATAAACCTTTTTAGAAAAGTTGGGTCTTTTATATTACGTTTGGAATTCCACAGCTACAAAAAAAACAATATATGAATTATGATAACAATGTTCTGGATTAACAATGTTTGAATCTTCATTTGAGATTCACCACTTTTTATATTTGAGATCAAAATGTTCTGGATTAACAATGTTTAAATGACAAAATGATACTCTTATTTCGTTAACGAGAAACAGATGATTAAGAACAAACTTAAAACGGTAAATCATGAACGTTTTACTGCATATGCATACTTACATATATAAAAAAGGGCTTGTGATCGAGACCTTACAAAAGTCCAACCCGTAACGTCCTTTTAAAAATGATTTAATTGTTGGACACGTTATCCTTCATCCGATCTTTGACTCGGTGTTTGTGTATAGCCTAAAAACCACAAAATAATATTAGTTAAACATTTTTTTGTGAGACTTTTCTGTTTGTTTGTTTAGTGTAGGTTTTTTTTTTCCTGACTATAACATCTCACAATATCCACAAGTCGAAGAGCGGGAGCTGTATTTCCTAGTCGACAAGAAATGAGTAAGTTCGCCCTCTGATGATCGAGTGACTTTACATGTGTTCATCAACTTCCAACAAAGACGATGTTAATCTCCGATAAATTTAACCCACTAAAATATTATTTGTTTGGTAGATTCCAAATTTATGAGTTGTTTAATACTAAGATATAACTGAGTCCCGTTTACATATATAAATCCATGTACGATTAGTTCAATTTGTTGAAAATGTGTAGTTACTTGTTTCATTGCTATCCGACCGAATTCATATGTATTTTTGAAAACCGAAGTCAAGATTATTTGAATAATGAAATTTTATTGCATGTTTGAATTTGTTTTCTTTTTTTGTGTGTGTGTGTGGATCTGATATCAATGCTATTATTAGAGAATGCTCATTAAACCCGAAATGTTCCTTTCTTTAGAAAAGGTTTCGAAGATCGTCGCGCAAAAACTAACGTAACGTATGATGCGAATTTGAGATGTACAAAAAAAAAAAAAAAAAAATTTGAGATGTACATATAGCGATGGAAAGTAAAGTATTGATACTTAAATCATTGTTGTTATAATTTGTTTCAAGTCACAACATCAAAGATGCTCTTTCACTGAAACCTCACAAAAGAAGTTAAAAATACAAAATAAAATAAAATTAAAAACTAAAGACGGTTGCGTCCTCGGAGAGTGATAGATGCAAAGACGTAAATTAGTAAAAAATTAAAAAGTTTAAATAAGAGTGACGACAAAGCTAATGATGCTTCTTAAGCTAACAAACACAAACTATATTGAATTATTCAAAAACAGCATTGTTACTTCAAGACGGATATTTTTTTATAAAAAAATACCAACTTCTTTTTTTTTTTTTTGACAACAAAAAATACCAACTTCTCAACATCTAGTTTTGTTTGTGAACTCTAAAATACAAGAGCAAAAGTTTTGCCAGTAATTTGTTTTCGCAAAAGAAAACAAAGGTTTTTGCATGTAAAACATTCCAATTTTTACTTAAATAATCCTAGTTCAACCGTGATATCGTAATAGAAACAAACACTTGTGAATTTTATTGTGACAAAATGTATATACTGATTGTAAATCAATTTTTAATGTTGGCTCTTTAACTATCAAGTTACAGACTAGAGTCTATACTATAACCAGTTGCTATTATAAAATTAAACATCTTATTATTTTCAATATCCACTTATAGACATCTTAATACAACTAAAGAAAAAGTTAAAAAAAAAAGTTAAAAAGAAAAATCAAGTTACCCCAAAAAAGGTATGGAAAATCTAAGCCAAGAGAGTTTCATTTACACCACAAACGTTGAATCACTTCATCTATCAGATTAAGATACATCAAACACTTCAACTTAACTGTTGTCTTGTTCAAAGCCTCCAAGTGTACTTCACCTCTCAGTTTAGCTCCGATCTTGAGGATAATCAACCCTCTCTTTATATCGTTCTTCAATGATACCTGATTCTCTATATAACTCACTTCTGTCCTAACCTCTGTTTTTATGGCACTATATGAAGCCACTCGTTGTCCATTAATCTTCACTTCACCAACAACACGACCGTTGTACAAGATATCTCCTTTACTAGTGGGAAACTCAAAGAACCCGAAATTCGGATTCTCAATTCTAATTTGCATAGCCAGTGTTGCGTTGAAATAAGGCTTTGATGATGTATCGTTGTACCTGAGGTTACTTAGAGCCACTGATGTCAGGCTTGCTTTAGGTGGCTTGGCTATGAAATAGAAACCGATGCTGATGAAGATGCAGAGCAGAATGCAAAGCCCTGCAAGAGTAAAGATGATGATTTTACCGGTGATATCACTCTGTTTCGGTTGGTGAATTGCGCAAGCTTCATCAACATCTTTGCTCTTTTTTCCATATGTTGTCTTGATGGCATAGCCTGACATACTTCCTCGAGATGGTTATAACTGATAGAACTTCAGTATTGTTATGAGGAACTAGATGATAACAAGAATGGGAAGACTATATAGATACATAGATATATACTATCGCATCAATCAACAAAACCAATTCCAAAAAGAAATGTTTTAATATGTGGAAAATAGCAAGTATGAATAAGCTCTTGATCAGCATGACATTAAAAGATGATGTGTGGTTTCCGAAATAAGTAAGAGATGCTTAGAAGAATCTTTTGAGCTTTGTTTCACCTTAAAGACTTGGCCTTTTTAATTTCCAAGACCTGGAGCAAGGGAAAGGTATCATGAAAAGTTTGAAGTATAAAACTTTTATTTAAAGATACTGAAACAACAGTGCCCTTTTCTAGAAGAAACCAAAAGACAAAGATATAATCGTGTGAATTCTTCTCCTGTATTTTGAGAACCGAGAAACAGAACATTCAGTGATTTACCGAAAGACTATAGAATTTTTAATATTCTCAAAAACTTGGCCTTTTTCTAGACCTGGAGCAAAGGAAAAGTATCAGGTAAAGTGGGCATCTAACTTTCAATTAAAAGATGCTGAAACAATAACGTCCTTTTATAGAAGAATCCAAAAAAGAAGAATATAACGACGAGTGTGAATCCTTCACGTTTATGTTGAGAACTGAAGAACATAAATTTTATTGAGCTCATAAAAAAAATTGCTGTTTATAAGTGGAAAATGTGAAGAAAACAAGAGAAAAACACAACGACAGAAGGAAATTTCCTTCAGTTACCTGCTAACGTGGACCTACTTACAAAGAAACCAATGCAAAAACTAATCGTCTAGGAAGTTAATTCTTGTAACAAGCCATCCAATTTGAATCTTCAGAGCAAACCAGACCACCACCATCAGTGCTTATTGACTCTGCAGCAGAGCATGGAAGCAATTCTCTTCCTTTTCCCGGAGGAGCATCAACTTCTTTGTTATATCGCATATCAAATTCAGTATTTGTAATCTGTTGGGATTTCAGTTCAGGCCTGTGGCTATCTATTTCTTCTCTCCGTGATACTCTCACTTGTTTCCTTGACACTCTATCCCGAGAACCCATGTTGACTAAACCTCTCTGGAACTGAGATAGATCAACGGAATCAGAAGATGTGGCCAAAGAGTCAAAGTTGAAACTTGAACTGCTCGGTTCCCGTGATGAAGCGTGGCTCCTTGGTGACAATCTGGCTGACTGAAGAGTCGTTGTCAGTGATTCCAACTCTGAACCAACCTCAAGTTTCTTTTGGATTTCAGCTGGGGAACTTAAGAGTCCCAAATAACTGTCGAAGCTTGAGTAGGATTCTGGTGTTTGAATTACATTCTCACTTCCTAGCGTATCAACAGATAAGGGAGACGGTTTATCTCCTTTCAAATGCTCAGAAGGATCTAGCTCACACGTAGGGGTAGTGTCAAATGCTGAACCCTCACAGGATGAAAGTTGCATAAATCTCCTGAACCGAGAACGCTCATTAGGAGAAAGCGAAGAACTGATCCTTCTCATCGTCTCTTTACATATATTCATGGGTGAATGACTTCTGCCACTACTAATATTGCACAAATCTGAATAAGTACTACGATCTGATAGTGGCGAAGGACTCTCATGGCCAACACACTCAACATTTTGCTGAATCTGAAAGAAACCATCATCATATTTTTCGTTCTCATGTTCGTTCTCCTCATCACAAGGAGATAAAAGCCACTGAACTGACGCATCGGCAGGTAAAGGCATCATAGAGATGTTATTGAAACTTCCACTTTTACCAAAATCTCCTTCATCAAATTCATCAGAATCATTCAGTATCTTTCCCTTACCAACCTCGAAACCATTTTCACCCACAGTGAGTATTCCTTTAGGCTTGCACTTCCTCTTATCACTAACACCTGAGAGTAAATGCCCAGCAGCATAACAAGCTTGTGATTGAGCTGATATTGACAAATTCATAGACGATCCACACTGTATCTCTGGAGATACTGATGCTTGAACCGGTGGTGTCCTGTCTTGATAACTGCTGTTACTGTTGCCTAATCTACCATCATCTATAACTTCACCATTGCTTCTACAAATCACATCAGATCCTGTTCCTACTTTAGACACAGGAGTAACAATCTGTGCAATACTATCATCTACTCTAATCGTAGTTTGACGATCTTTTAGCTTAACCTCTCTAGAAACAGAAGATTGCTTCCTCAAAACCGAACCTTTCTTCGGTTTTATGGTAATCTTACCAGCGGGTCTCAGTCCAGATGCAGGGTTTGACTTACATCTCTGAGACTTGTGCAAATTGGGTTTCACAGCAACAGTGGATTTCAGCTTAGTCTCCTCCAGAGACTTTGGTTTCTTTCTAATTAAGGGTTTACTCACTACTGGAGCAGATTTGGGGGTTTTAGCCACAGATTTAACAGGTTTACTACTACTACCACCATGAGGAAAAACTCCCAAGGAAGAAGAAGTGGAAGAAGACGATGAGAAAGAATGAGAGAGCAAGAACCTGTGAGAACCGTTGGAGGCTTCACCGGAAGTTGACCCAGAACCACTGCCATTGCTACAACTGCTACTTCCAGAGCTTCTTGTACTAAGACCTCTCAAAGGATTCACCGGAAGTAGCTCCCTTTTTAGAATGTTCTCCTTCTTCGCCGGCGGCTGAGGGAATTTCTTCGTTTGGCCATTTGAGGAAGACGTGACCCTGTTCATTTTCCAAACATTTGACCAAAAGCCCTAAAATCTCTTCTCTTTGCCGTTGTGTCTCAGTCTCAAACTTCCCGATCTAATTTTTGAAAACGAATTTTGTTTTTTTTTGGCGGAGGAGGCGTAGAGAAAGACAACAACATTGATAAATGAAAAAGATCGAAACTTTGACGGATGCTTGCTTTTGTCTTTTTCTTCATTACCGAGTATACCCTCAACTTTGATGGCGTCCTTCGACGACAATAAAGGGTAAATCGGTCAGTTCTGTAAAGAAAAACACTTTGTTCGATCGCATTCAACGGCTAATCGCCACCGTATTGTTTATTCTTCTCTCTTTTTTTCTTTCTTCTTACAGTGGAGAGAGATGGAAAACAGAACGATGAAAGCGATTCTACTTGACGAATCTGTGCTCTTCAATCCCGTGAGTGAGGATTCGACGCCGCGACTTCGAGAATCAGTGCCGTCTCTTCTCCGGCTGCTTCGTTATTCCATGATCCGAACGGTAATAACGATTGATTGAATAGATATCTCAATTTTAATATATGATTCTTTCTGCATTGCATTTATCTGCGAGTAAAAGCTTGCATGCGAGAATTCTGGATTTTTCTTCAATTACTGTCGTTCTTTTGCTATCTTAGTGGCAATGGGTTGGACTTTGATTTTTGGACTTCGCTTATGTTCTGGAATCTCTAGAGATTTAGGATCTGGATGATAAAGGACTGAATTTTAGATCGAATTGGGGAAAAATTCTGTCTGCTATTCTTCTTTTCGTGGTCACTTACCATTCAGACATTGATTTTAATTCCACTACTGTAATAAAATTTGGATCCTTTTTTGCTGTCTCGCAGGGGTTATCATATGGGCTTCATCTTCCGGAAAATAAGGTTCGGAATAACATGAGTCCACGAAAGTGATGTTTCTTCTTTGTTTTAAGCAAAGATGTTTGTTCAAGTCAAATCTATGCCTTGTCTAACTGTCTGACATTGTGGTGCGATTGATTCGTCTCTAATATCTTGTAGGCGGATTTACTGAGAAAAACGGCAGCTGAATACTCCATCGATTGCTTACCTTTAGAGACAAGTGTTTCCTTAACGGATGCACTCAAAGCATGGTATAATGACGGCCGTATTCTGTATGTTGCGTCAAGTAAAAAAGAAGAGATACTGCGTGAACTAAGTCCCAGCCAGATAGTTATTGTACTCGGTTAGTGATGAGAGTCAGATAAACATTTTCAAAATTTGGGCTTTCGCATATATGTCTAAGCAGTTTACTCTTCAAGTGTTTTTGACATAATTTCTAATTACAAGTATGAACTCTCACTAATAGTGGAAAAGGATAGGTTTTTAAAGTTTGCTGCATTAGTACTCCTGGCAGAAGAAAGTCATGTTATTCCTTTTGTAACTTATACTTTTATGAGGCGCTTAAATTTGCTGGACCTTTTTGGGATTCTGGATGTTGTAGAAGACGATTTATGTGAGGATCCTAACATGCTTCATATCCGTAGCCTTGAAGAGCTGCCAATGGCTATTTGCTGCATTAACAAGAAGGTACGTCTTGACGTTGGTGTTGGCTTGTGCTAGAAAACGCTTAAGTTTAGAAATATGTGTGTCTACTTGAAAAAAAGTACGAATTGTAAGCGAGAACTGATGGTGTAAAAACTATAGATGAGAGGCTTGATATTACACCTTCATTTTCTTCTTTTCCCATTTATATTGACTTTATGTCTTGCAGCGTACTAGTAATTTGATCAACCCATTTGATCTTACCTCCCAAAACAGGCAATGGGTGACGGTGCTGCAATAGTTGCTTACATCATGAAGCCATCCCGGGTAGAGGACTTTGCCAAGGTTAGAACCTGATTTAAAAATATGACTTTGAAACATTATACTTGTTGGCCTCACTGTATGCTGATCGTTTGTATGCTTTACCCTCGAGGTCAGTTTTGATTCATGAAATTACCATGGTTTATATGTAATGTTCACCGTGTTAACTTTTTTCTAATTTTCTTTTAGAGGGGTGCTTTACCCATGTATCCTTCTTCGAATGGGTTGATATTTCTACCCCTCATGTTTGAGTTCCCTCTTTCATCTCAACTCAAGCATGCTGATATCATTTTCCACAAAGCAACTGATGAAATCTTGTCCATTCAACTGAACTGCTCCGACTCAAGATCAGCTGTTGCAGTTAAATTCTCTACCGGCATGGAGGAACTGCGAAAGTAAGCTTCTTGATTCTATAACTTCAGTTTAGCACTCTGTTGTATCAGCAAGTGGCGTAAAGATACCGCAAATATGAGAAGTCTTCTTAAAAGTTCTCCGTACAGGTTTGCATAATGATATAGGGTACTTGCAGGTATATGGAAAATCAAAACTCTTATGCTGTAGTCGACCCTCTTCAACATATATATCCTGTCCTGGACCGACTCAAGATGCAACATATTCTTCTTGGATTAGAGGACCTTACCGCAGCAGGACGAAATATAAGAGGCGCTTGTTTTCTCAAGGTCTTAAAATCCTCTCATTTTTACTTACTCGTCAATCTTCTTTCTGTGTTAAATTTGACATAGTATCTCTTGAGACCAGCAAATAGTATCTCTTGAGACCTGTCCCAGCAAGTCTTTCCTCTTACTATATCATAGTATCCCATGATGCTTTTCCTTCTTACGTCTGCAGATTGACAGCTATAATGAACCGGATCTGGCTCAAAACTTGTCTAGAGCTGGACTCTCTCTTCCATGTATTGTGAAACCTCAGGTTGCCTGTGGTGTTGCTGATGCTCACAGCATGGTGAATATCTCTCAATTTCCTTCTCGTTTTTCGCACTTTCTGTTTTTCCTTCTACAGTGAAAGAAAAGATTTCCTCATATTCATGTGTTGCTCCTAGGCCATTGTCTTCCGAGTCGAGGATTTTAAGGATTTGAACACCCCTGTTCCTGCGATTATTCAAGTAAGTGATAACGTAACCTAATACCCAATTCTTGGGGAACACTACTAAATCAACATGTAAAGCATAAATAAACTTGTCAACCATTGGTTTGCAGGAGTATGTGGACCATTCATCCAGGATCTTCAAGTTTTACGTCTTGGGGGAAAAGATCTTCTACGCCGTCAAGAAATCTATCCCTAGTTCTTCCACTCTGAAGAAATCAGCCGAAGAAAACGGTCTCCGACCAATTCTCTTTGACAGGTAGATTTCATAGCACTTCCATAAAAACATATAAGCCTTCACTTGCTAAATTATTGTAACTTTGGATGTTCTCCACAGCTTAAAATCTTTACCAGTTGGCTCCGCAAACCAGGACCCGATTGATGAGATTCATATAGAACTAGTTACAGAAGCAGCTAAGTGGCTTAGAAAGAAGCTTGATCTCACAATCTTCGGATTTGACGTGGTTGTAAGTGTCATCCTATCACAAGACCTTTTCTATGTATAGCCAGGTTTCAGGCTAGACTAACTCGAGTACTTACACGCTTTGTCTCTTGCCTGAGATTTCCACAGATTCAAGAAGGAACAGGAGATCACGTGATAGTAGACTTGAACTACTTACCGTCGTTTAAAGAAGTCCCCGATAACATCGCAGTTCCTTCATTCTGGGCAGCCATCAGAAACAGGTTCGACCAACATGTTCAAGAGCATTCAATGGGAAGCTCCTCTGTCTGATTTTTGTTTTTGAATGATGAGCAGACCTGTTGCTGCTTTATGCTTACCAATAATTGTACAAACCAAAAAAATGTTATCGAATTTGTAATTTTAAGGACCAGCGAGTGAAAGTCTGTGCTGTGTCCTATTGTCGATAAGAGCAAAAAAGCGCCCATGTATAAATACAGAACAAGCGACGACCTTTGAGACCGAGAAATTCTCTCCAAACAAAAAAAGGAAGAGTCTTTTTTGGTCTCTCCCCTTCTCCGGGGGATCTGCTTGCTCTCTCTCTCTCGCCTGTAAGAAGATTCCCCAACTTCAATTTCCTCAGAGAAAAAAACCCTAATTTTGCTTGGGAATTTCTTCAATCTATCACTGTTAAAATCTCTACTTCAATCGTCATCCATGGCTGATCAGCAAACCCTAGATTCCTCTACTTCTCCTCCTCCTCCTCAGTCCGATGATCTCTCTCACTCCCACTCTACTACTCCCACTTCCTCTTCCTCAGATCCGTCGCTCTTGAGGTCTCTATCCTCTAGTCGACTCAACGCCGGAGCTCCCGAGTTCGTTCCTGGTCGAACTACTCCTCCGCTGCCGCAACCGCCGAGGATGATTATCCCGCCTTCTCCGCCGCACGGTATGCTTCATATGTACCACCACCAGCCTCCGTTCAATGTTCCGGTTCTGGGTCCTGTTCCAATTCAGCCTCACTTGGTTCCTGTTCAAAATCACCATCCTCATCGCTTTCACCATCATCATCATCAAAACCGTCATCAGAACCAGCAATATGTTCCGGTGAGGAATCACGGCCATCAAGATTACCAGCAGCGTGGCGAGCAGGAACCGGATTTAGTTGCGAAGAAGAGCGATCGGAGAGATCATAAGAGAGAATCCAAGAACGATCAGGCCACGGAAACGGGAGCCTCTGTTTCCATCGATTCTAAAACTGGTTTGCCTGAAGACACTGTCCAGAAAATTGTGAATCAGGTGAGCTTTTCTATCGATCCTTATGATTTATGAAATCTAGTCAGATTCAGATATGATACTCTTTCAGGACTGTTCTGTTATTGATCTTGTTTCTCAGTTGCAACATGAGTTTATCCCAGTTTAGTATTGAAGTTGTTGGCTATTCAATTCATTTTCAGATTGAATACTATTTTAGCGACTTGAACTTGGCCACCACAGATCACCTGATGAGATTCATTAGCAAGGATCCTGAAGGATATGGTAAGATGTCTGTTGCTAATTCATATGCATTCTATAAGTTTTACGGAGATTTTTTTTTGGGAACCTTTTGTTTTCTCTCTTTCCCATAAGAAGTGGAGCTCATTACTTTTAAGTGTAATCGTTTTGTTCCAATCCATAATACGGTTCATATGATTTCAGTGCCAATACATGTGGTTGCATCTTTCAAGAAAATTAAAACTGTCATTAGTGGTAATTCTCAGCTTGCCACTGTGCTACAGAATTCTGCAAAGCTGGTGAGTTTTTTTTTCTATGCTGTTGCATATTTCTCCTGGTGATGCCATCATTCAAAAAAAGAATGTCTTCTAACGTTTGAGTCATCTAACAGGTTGTTAGTGAAGATGGAAAGAAAGTAAGACGTGTAAATCCAATTACCGAGGCTGCTATAGAAGAACTCCAGGTATTTATTTTCGAGTTATGATTGAAGTCATTCCTGCTTTAATTACACGTGGTTCTTGTACTATTTTAATACTTCTGTATACTGATTTCTAAGGTTATGAAAAAATGAATTGTGTTGATTTTCTAATAAGTTTATCATATCCAGTCTCGTATAGTTATTGCTGAGAATCTACCTGAGGACCATTGCTACCAAAATCTGATGAAGATTTTCTCAACTGTTGGAAGGTACTAATGTTACAAAACCTTGAATTACTTAATGTTATTTCTGAATCAACCACTACTGCTAGGTTTCTTAAACTATTTTGTTATTTGTCAGCGTGAAGAACATCCGTACCTGCCAGCCACAAAACACTGGGAGTGGTGGTCCACCAGCAGCAAGATCAGCCAAAAGCGATGGTACGCTTTTCAGTAACAAGGTAACTAGATTGATCCATGCGTTTTTGTTTTTTCGTCTTTCATGGATTAACAAGACGCGGAATTGATGTTTCTTTTACATGTTCTTATAGGTCCATGCTTTTGTCGAGTACGAGCTAGTTGAGCTAGCCGAGAAAGCAGTAAAGCCTCAGATTACTCAGATTTTCAGTCTATGCATTCATACCGTCATGTGCTGATGTGATAAACTGAAGGCATGTTACTTGTACAGGTTGCTGAACTAAGTGAAGCAGGAAACTGGAGGAGCGGTCTTAAGGTCCGTTTGATGCTAAAACATCAGGTATTTGACTTAAAATTTGACAATACCTATATCTTGACAGTTTCCGAACATTCTGTGAACATTTTGCCTTCCACAACAATCGGTTTTATGTAAATTGTTATTCTATCATACAGACAAAGGAACCAAAACAGGGTCAAGGACGAGGAAGAAAAGGAAACGATGTAGAAGTAGAACATGAGGAAGATGATGCCACAACATCCGAGCAGCAGCCGACTGAGAAACAATCTGAAGAGTGTTCTGGGGAATGGGATACAAATGTGCAAGAGCAGGCAATAGTAAGTAACACCAAATACTTCCCTGGGTCTGCATTGTTCTTCATGGATGATTCTTTAACTTAACCACATAACAGGGAGAGGAGCAAGGGAATGAGAAAGCGGTTGGGCAGAGAAAAGGGCGTAACCGAGGTAGGGGAAAGGGACGGGGACGAGGTCAACCACACCAGAACCAAAACAACAATGGGCGGGGGAATAATCAGCATCATAATCACAATCAACATCAACATCATCATCAGGTGGGAACACCACCTTCTAACAATCCAATGAACAACATGGAGCAACAAGGCATGGGGAAGCAGCAACCGCCAGGACCACGAATGCCTGATGGGACCAGAGGATTCTCGATGGGAAGGGGAAAGCCAGTCATGGTTCAGGCAGACTGATCCAGGGCTGTTTGCAAAGAGGTGATTTGGAGTTGTGAAGGTTCCACAAAAGAGAGAGAAAAAGAAGAGAGAGAGAGAGAGAGAGAGAGAGAGAGAGAGAGAGAGAGAGAGAGAGAGAGCTTTTATCCTTCCCATGGGGAATGGGTTAGTTTTGCAGACTTTTTATATTTGTCTTACTTGAAAGTACATCTTGAGTCTTCTATTTACCTTACGAAAACAAAGCAAACAGCCTTTTCCTTACAAGAAGAGACAATATAGTGTTGAGTGTAATGAAAAGCCAAATTTCAAAAACGCTTTTATAATGAAATAATGACATTCCTTTCTTGTCACTAATTTTAGTTGAACAGAAAAAAAAGTCATCGTAGTAGTTCATTACCTTTTTACACAGCCAAGAAAATGAATATTAAAAACGAAATCAATACAGTGAATTTACATTGGTATTCCATGTTATTTGATGTTTTTTTAAAAAAAAAAGTTTGACCCAAAAAAAAAACGCGCCACAGTAATATTCGACGATTTTGCAAATCACACAATAAAAAGAGAACTACATATCTACCTAATTAACACTAAAAAAATGCCATTTAAATCACACGGCCAAAATTAATTATACAAAAGGTAGCTCGTAATTAAACTAGAATAAGGGAGTTGAAAATAAAATAATAATAAGAAAAAAGAAAAAAGAGAAGTTAGTCGTGAGTATCAAACATCTCCGCCTAAGAAAAACAACAACCGTCCGTTTCATACTCTTCTCTTACGCACTTGAATCTCTCGTGTTGGCGACTTTGCGATAGATTCTCCCAAACCAAATCCACTTCAATGGCGGATCCATCTCCTCAGAACCCTACCCTCATCACTTCCCCTCCTCCTCCTCCTTCGCCGACCCCTTTATCGGGAACCTCGGAACTACCGCCACCGTCTCCGCCGCCTTGCTCCGTTTTTCCCTTTCTCAAGGGTGTTAACAGACCTAAACTCCGCGTAACATCTGAATTCGACAGCGATAGTCTCCTCTTCTTAAACAAAGTGTCTTGTAAGCTTTTCGACAACCTCGCGAAGCTAAAGCTGTCGTTTCAGAACAACTCCCAGCGCGAGGTTTCCCAGCCACAGCTCTCTCTCACTTCCAAACACCTCTCCGTTCTCTATGATCTCGAGGAGAAGAACACTTTCATCAAAAGCACTGTCGATGTTTCCCCTCGCCTTCAGCTCCGAGCTCTTCATAATGTCAAGGCATATCTCTACACCTTTGGGAATTTAAAAATTGATTTTTTTTTTTTTTTGGGTCTACTTCTTCCCCATTATCACGCTTCGATTCGAATTGGGCACATATAAGACCTAACACCCCTTTTGGATCTTTATTGAACAAACATAAAAAACACTTCTTTTGAACTATATATTAGCTATGTGGCTAAACTGACGAATTGGTCGTTTATATGAGAATATGACAATCTATGGAACACAGCAGTTTCTGTGCTTGATTGTGAATTTATGTTTCATTGAAGGGTGTTGATAGGATTTATAGTACCTGTACCTCGTATCATTGATTCTGGTTTCCTTTCCTACTTTGCATCTCGCATTGATAGAATCTGATTGTTTCTGAGTGGGACGAATTATCTATCAGCACATTTGAGAGCTGTGCAACTTACTCTCTGTAGCTATAAGCTTGTATGCTTATTTCGTTCAGTCCTTGATTATGTTGGTTGTTACTATGTATTTATCGATTTACTAGTGTCATTGATGTTAGGCCTTTTCACTTGCAGGCACAACAAGGAGAGGTTGCAATGGAGGCAAATCTGGCTGAACCTGGCTATTCTCTCGAGCTTTCATCACCTGTCCCTATTGGTTACGTGAGTTCTCCTTCTCCATCTCTTACTTTGGTGTGTGCATATTCTTGCATCTGCGGTCGTTTGCTTCATCAATTTACCAAGGAATTGTTTTCTTGCTTGGTTGTGACTACTTTGCTACTTGTTTCCCTTAAACTCTTCTTATTTTATTAATGCTCGGCGACGTTTCTCTTCCTGCAGCCAAGAGCGACTCTGAAATTCCCACTTGGCGAAGTTTCGATACAAGAAAAACAAGAGGAGGAGGAGGAGAAAAGCAACAGAATTTTATCTGTTAACGGGATCCTCAAACGTAAAGTCATGAATGGTGTTTGTACCGCTCTATACACAGATGAAGAGTTGAGACTGAGATATGCTTATAAGGTCTGGACTTTAACGAAATTCCTTCTCCGCTTTTTGTGTTATTATATACAATTGACTTGTAGAAGGTACACATGTAAGAGAATATCCTTCCTCGCCATTTTTTGGATGTGACATCAAAGCTTTACTCTTCTTTTTTTTTTTCATACAGGATGATGCCTTGTCTTTCATACCGAGCATTTCCCTTCCTTCCAATGCTGCCTCATTTGCATTCAAGCGTCGGTTTAGCCCTTCAGATAAGTTGAGGTTAGTGGCTTCATTGTGTCATTTCCTCTCTCGCTCTCTCACTTCATAGAACCATCTCACCTGCTACGTTAGTTCCATGTATTGACTTTGTGAAAGTATAATACTATGATGATCTACTATGCAGCTACTGGTACAACTTTGATTCAAACATGTGGAGTGCTGTGTACAAACGCACATATGGTAAAGACTACAAATTCAAAGCTGGCTATGATTCTGATGTACGCCTCGGCTGGGCATCTCTTTGGGTAAAGCATCAAACTTTAGTTTTCATTTCTCTCTTCTCTTATCAGCGAAATCCTTTTTTCTTGCTTAAGCCCCAACCGACTCATATGATCATGATGCATGGCATATAGAACATTCACTCAAAAGCGATTATAGCACAACTGAAACTCGAGGGTTAACTCGGTTATTGTGCAGGTCGGAGATGAAGCTGGAAAAGTAAAAACGACGCCGATGAAGATGAAAGTGCAGTTCATGCTTCAGGTTCCACAAGATGACATCAAAACCTCAGTCTTGATGTTCCGAGTCAAGAAAAGATGGGACTTTTGATGGAATCTTTAATCAATCTCATTTACACTTCCGTAATCTCTCTGTAATACAAAACAGTTGTTCCTCCTTTCTTAAGCTCCTTCTTTTCACTCATTATGTATCGATCTTTTTTAGTTCCTTTTGCAAAACAGAGACCGAAGAAGAATGATTAGAGAGAATAATCTTCTTATTGCTACTGTATTTCTTTTAGGTTCCTCAAATGATTTCTTCAAACAGAGGCATGTTGACACGTGTGAAACTATATAATTTTTTTTCTCGAATATAATAAAAAGTTACATTGCTTTAAGGTTTTTTTTTTTAACTGAGAACAGAAAGTCAATTTTAGCCACTAATATTAATTCATTGGACTTAACAGCTGGGATGGAATATTCTCCAATTAAAATTAAGATTTTGGTTCGCTTTATTTCTCTGTTATTATGTTTGTTTTCACTTGTTCTGTGTGTTTATCTTCTTCTCTTCTTCTTCTTCTTCTTCTTCGACCCGACGAAATACACATCCGACGGGAATATAGAGTCCCTGCAACATCAAGCACTGAAGGATTTTCTCATCTGTCTCGAATATCTGCGGAGAGAGAATTGAATTCTGAAATCCATCGAGAAGACAACTGTTGGGAGAGATGAGTTCGTCTCTGCCTCTAAGGCTCCTTTTGCCTCTTTCAACACCTCTGGTTTCTCCTTCTCCAGATTCCCATGCTCCTTCGCCGCTCAGATCGCAAAACCCTAATTTCAATCGCCGATCCTCTTCCTCTTCTACTACCTCGTGTTCTTCCCAGTGGCAGCTTTTCCCTGCGCCAATACGGCGATCCAGATCCTATTCTCCGTGTATTCCCATGGTATTGGAAGATTTTCTCTCTGATTGCTTGCTAATTCTCCCTTCCTCTATGTGCTTAAATGCCTTTGATTTCGATCAATTTCGGAAAGTGGTAAAAAACTCGTCAGGTTGTGTTAGAATTGATCTACATTTTGTTTCCATCAAGAATTGTATTTGCCCATTTATAGATATTATATATATACCTGAAAGTGTTAGTATTATGCTGCAGTAAATGTTCTCGTCGCTTTCGTTTTCAATGGTAGCAGTTAGGTGAGCTTCACTTTTAATGGCTATTGCTGACTTATTCATAGATTTCGTTGTTTTAAACCTTCGATGATTGTGTTCATAAGACTACGTCGTATCTTACCATGTACGTAATGTCTTCTCGTGGATTTTGTTGTAAGTGGTGATTTCTTAACTCTGATATATACATATTCTAAGAGTATTGCTGATAAAGTAATGCGTGTCGCTTCTGTTTCTATTTATGAAAAATTAAGAAAGCTGGTTCTTTGATTCACTTAAAATTGCGTTCAGATTTTCTTGGCCTTGAAAGTGTTCTGCTTCTTGGAATATCAGCTTTGATATGTTAAAGATATCGCTTTCTTGAATTTGTCATTGCGTTCCTTTATGATTGACAGGTATATAAGCTTAAGTTTTGACCTTGACAGTTTGTGCTTGTCTCTCTTACAGTGTGGTTTTTGTCTTTTCGGTTATGGTTTACTCTGAGGAACTCAGATTTTTATATGTCGTGTACAGTGCTTTCCTGAACACACGAGAGACCAAGACAACACAGATATCTGGAGAAGTAACGATGACCAGATTACATGTGGGCTTGACTCGGATGAAGATTCAGGGCTCCGGATTCCAACTCAGGCTCAGGCTATCGTTGAAGGATCTGGTTCAGTTGCAGTTTCAGAGCTAAAACCCGCCGCTGATGTAGATTACATACAAGTAAGACTACTTTCTCTGGGAACTCACCGCTCAGCTTCTTAACTCAAGTAACTTTGGCAGATTTTTGAAAAATCAGTCTTTTTTATCTGACTGTAACCATGTATGTTAAATCAACAGGAGCTATTGGCGATACAGCAACAAGGGCCTAGATCAATTGGCTTCTTTGGGACAAGGAATATGGGTTTTATGCATCAAGAACTGATCGAGATACTTAGCTACGCCATGGTTATTACAGTAAGACAATTAAGCTTTCATCCTATGTGGCTGGCTCCAATCTTTTCTTCTAAAAAATTCCTAAAACATCTCATCCGATAATTCGGTTATATTTGCAGAAAAATCATATATATACTTCAGGGGCATCTGGAACTAATGCGGCGGTTATCAGAGGTGCACTGAGAGCAGAGAGACCAGAGCTTCTTACAGTAATTTTACCACAAAGTTTGAAAAAACAGCCTCCTGAAAGCCAAGAACTGTTGTCTAAAGTAAGTCAGAATCTTGTTGGATTCTTTTTTTTTTTGCATCTCCAGTTTCTACATCTCTGAAACTCCCCTCCCTTTATTTGCAACGTCATTCACAGGTACAAAACGTGGTAGAAAAGCCTCACAATGACCATCTGCCATTATTAGAAGCCAGCAGGTTCGTGGAAAAAGAATTATTGTAGAATTCATCATTATCTATTATTGATTCTTCTTTTGGTCAAGAATAGATGAATAAAAAAACTCCTGTTTCGTTTTGTTGGCAGGCTCTGTAATATGGACATAATATCACAAGTACAACAAGTAATCTGCTTTGCGTTTCACGACAGTAAGCTTCTCATGGAGACATGTCAAGAGGCTAAAAATCTCCGCAAGATCGTCACTCTCTTCTACCTCGATTGATTCCACTGTTACTCTTCTTCAGGGTACAGAGAAGATATAAGTGTACATTATGAATCTTCACCAAAAACATACACAACATATTATTCTTTTGTCTAAATTTTGAAAAACTCATCGTTATGATTTTATAGGATTTTTCTCAACTATTTTGTAACATCACATCGGTTCTAAAAAATTTCTTTGCATCTCATCCTCTGCAACTGGAAAGTTTAGCTTCATCAGCAAATTAAAGAACATGCTCTTTCTCTTAACAAGAATAACAAGATCAATACAGTGAAACGAGGAATCACTACTATCCACTCAATTACAAAGTCAAAGTATCTCTCCCCAGAACCATATCTGGAAAAATGCATAAAACAACTCGTAACTCTCGAAGACTCGAACTGAGCCAGAAGCTTCACTTCTAATTGAACCAGACTCTCTTCACTTCCTCTAATTGAACCAGACTGTCTTCACTTCCTCAAAACCAAATCTGTAGTTGCTTCCTCCTTTGAATAAAGCTCTCATGAACATTTGATCATCGTCTTTGTTAGCTTCTCGCAGTAACAAAACACTTTACCTCTGCTTTTAGTCGTCGCCGATTCGTTTGTGGGTCCCACTATCCTCTGTTTGGCGTCTCGTTGATCCGATGGAAAACGCCGGTAAAGCTCCGGTAATCGAATCGCCCCGTGATGTCTTCCTACGCTTGATGAGCGAAAATTCTTCCAGTAATGAACTCTAATTTTACTCAAATCTAATAATTCATGTTTTGCTCTGAAGCAATTTTGGTCGTCGTGAGTGATTTTCTTCGCATTGATTTGTGTTGTTTTAAAGGTGGTTGGGAGAAGTGCTGGGAAGCAGGAGCAACTCCATGGGACTTAGGAGGACCAACTCCGATCATCGTGCATCTCGCCGAGACTGGTTCATTGCCTAATGGCAGAGCTCTTGTTCCTGGTTGTGGAACCGTATGTTCTTCCTTAATTTCATCTCGTTGCTTACTATATGTCAACATTTGTAATCAAAGTTGCTTACTTGTGTGGCCTGTAACCATTTGAGTAAAAAAAAACGTAGCTTTTCTTGATATCGAAGCTACTTCTTTGTGCTTCTGTTAGAGACTATGGCCTTTGAATAGACTTTTGAATGTATTCTATTGTGTGATCGGTTCTTGCATTACTTGATGACTTTCTTATTAATCAGTTAGTGATCTTCTCCGTAACCTGAATGCTTCCTTATTATGGTTCTTTTATGTACTATCTTTCATCATTTGGAACAAACAATGAAACATCGGTTTTGCAGGGTTATGATGTGGTGGCAATGGCCTGCCCTGATCGTTATGTCGTTGGATTGGATGTATCAAAAACTGCGGTAGAACGTTCATCAAAGGTGTGAATAGTTTTTTTTTTTATCTATTTGGAAAATGAGATAGACATGCTTATGTCCTCAAATATTGTGGCCTGCATTATTGATCCAACTAAGCTGATTTTGAGTCAATAGTCTTTGCTTTTGGGATCAACACATTTGTTTTTAATCTCAACGCAGAGATTTTCTTCACTGCCCAATGCAAAATATTTCTCCTTCTTGAGTGAAGACTTCTTCACTTGGGAGCCAGCTGAAAAATTCGATCTCATTTTCGACTATACGTATGTGTATAATCTTTATCTCTGTTTCTGGTTTTATGCAATATAGACTTTAGCTTATATATCTGCATTATATGACCATTTCTCGCAGTTTCTTCTGTGCCTTTGAACCTAGCGTGAGACCTCTATGGGCACAGCGAGTGGATAAACTTCTGAAACCCGGTGGAGAGCTTATAACATTGATGTTTCCTGTAAGAATCATAACATCTCTATTCTCTGATCCATACCCTCACGTTTCCGTAGTTTCTGAAAACTTAAGAGTAAATGTGTCTTGTGCAGATCGATGAGCGTTCTGGAGGGCCTCCTTACAAAGTATCTGTGTCAGAGTAAAGTCTCCTGTGATCTCTTTTACTCAAAGAAACCTTACTGAAATATTGTGGCCAATCTTCACTCTAAAATCTCTCAATGTGCAGATACGAGAAGGTTTTGATTCCATTGGGGTTTGAGGCAATCTCCATTGTGGATAATGAACTTGCTGTTGGACCACGCAAGGTAATTTTTAACACAAACTTTCGAATAAGCCTTTTAACATAAATTCATGTGGAAAATTGCAATTTCGGGTTTAGGATCAGTAAGATAATGTTACCTTGGAATCAATTTACAGGGAATGGAGAAGATTGGAAGGTGGAAGAAAACTTCAACTTTTCACTCCACTTTGTGAATTATGATGATGTTAATTGATCATTACAGAAGCTTCAGTCTTGGATGTTTTGGGATTTTTCACTGGTAAAATAAATGTGTAAAGATAAATATGTACACAAATACTTGTATAATAATGTACGAAATATTCAACATTTCCTTCTATTTAATCTTTTTTTAGTAAAAAGGCGAAAAATCCAGTTGGCTTTGTTCTCGTGACACATATCAGTCTTGAATAATATTTTATCGGTTCTTAAGTATCCAGAAGGTTGAAAAAGTCTTGTTGAGTTCATATATGCGTCATGGCTGATCCGGTGCATTGGTCATAACAAACACCGTTTCCAGATATTTATTCGGATTTACTGCTTTGAATTATCTTCTACACATGTCGGAGAAAATTATAAACAGGTCTGGTTATATATATACTCTACAAGTTTTGACATGCAACGAAGAAGCATAACATAAACTGTTAAGCACAAAGAATACCGATGGATATCAAAGAGCCTCATGGTAATCTCTTAACCTCTAAATTGTTGTATTTTTCGCAGATCTTTTAAGACACGAATGCATGGTAAAGAAGATAAAGATTGTGTTGTTGATGATGTTTTTGCATGTTTGTGTTCGTTCTTTTAAGGTGGATGGGATAAGCTATGGGTAGAGGGACGCACACTGTGGGATTTGGGAGAAGCAACTCCCATTGTTGTCCATCTCTGCGAAACGGGTTCATTGCCTAATGGAAGAGCTTTGATTCCTGGATGCGGCACCGTAAGTCGTTATGATTTCTTCTTCTTCTTCTTCTTCTTCTTCTTCTTCTTCTTCTTCTTCTTCTTTGTCACTCAGATTCTTTCTTGTAAGATTTTCATTGTCTGAAAATGGTTTTGAGACAGGGTTATGATGTAGTTGTGATAGCAAGCCCTGACCGGTATGTTGTTGGACTCGATTTTTCAAAAACATCAGTAGAAAGATCAAAAAAGGTGAGGATATATAGTCTGGATTTTCTCAGTTGAATGCTTGAAAAAATCTTTTCAAAAAGTGATGTGTAAATCTCAAAATGCAGATGTTCTCTTCGTTGCCTAATTCAAAACATTTCTCCTTCTTGGAAGAAGACTTCTTCACTTGGGAGCCAAGCGAAAAATTCGACCTCATTTTAGACTACAAGTATACATCTTAATTCCTTATATATCTTTATATGTTTTGATTTCTTGGTTAAGATGAAGAAGAACAAAACTCCACCTGATATGTATGTAACTCTGATGATTCTCGCAGCTTCTTCTGTGCCTTTGAACCTAAAGTGCGACCTCTATGGGCAAAGCGTATGCAAGAACTTATGAACCCGGGAGGAGAGCTTATAACGTTAATGTTTCCTGTAAGAGAAATTAGATATAGCATAGTTCTCTCGTCGATACATACACATAGATCGTGTTTTTGAAATGTTTGTTTACTGATTATGTTATGCAGTTAGATGATCGAGTTGGTGGACCTCCTTACCAAGTATCAGTCTCAGCGTAATTATCTTTCATCTTCTCCTTAATCTGCCTTAACTCTGCAAACTCCCTAATGCCTCCTCACGTTGGATTAAAAATACAAACTTTCTTGAAATGTTTTGTAGCTATGAAGAGCTTTTGATTCCCTTAGGATTTGAGGTAATCTCTATTGTGGATAATGAACTTGCTGCAGACTCACGCAAGGTAAGAAACAATTCAACTTCATCAGTAATTAGTTTCATTGTGAAACAAGAAAGATAGAAAAAAAGAAGTGAAAACTTAAATTATTTTTCAGGGAATAGAAAAAGTTGGCAGATGGAAGAAGAAGAAGAAGAGGTCAGAGTGATAATTTCATCATTACCGTCAGAAGAAGTCACATTCACATGGCTCTTTACATCAATAAAGATTACATTTTTGGGTTTCCTATAGTCAGAAAAACCGAATGTAATATTTACACGTTTAAGTAATTGAAAAAAAAAGGGGTCTTTGTTGGTGAATATGGCTTACCTAAAAGAGAATGAAACGTGTGACACAGTCACACTTTAGCAAAAATATTGATGTTTTGTGTTTTATATAAACAACGATGCATGTGTTCACTTCTGAATGATTTCACTATCAGTGGAAATTAGGTTCGTACAAAGATTAGCTTCTATTAACTTTTATGGTCCCCGCTTCTTTTTGTGACCATTCCTGACCTCAGAAAAGAGTATCCTTCAATGATGATTTTGGAGCTAATAATGTTCACAGGAAATATTATCTTATACTAATGTTTTATTATTTATTGGGATTTTTTTTAATAGTATAGTGAAACTAGCTAGGGCCACATTGCACATACGATATGGATGCGTCGAATTTATTGTTTGTCTTTCGAAATTGATACTTTCTTATACAACATATTAAGTAACGTGATTTCATTATATATCTAGGATATTACTTCTAATTTGTGGGATAAAGAGAAAATAAACTAAAATTATTAGCACTTAAGAAGAGAAATTGGAAGATGATAACGGCTTATGTTGCTAATTTAATACTCCTACTTTTTTTCTTCTTCCTAATGCTGGTTCAATTATCGAGTTTGGGCGGATGAAAAAATTCAAAAACATCTACGTGCCTCAATGAGAGAACACACACATAAGATGGGCAGAAAGCATCGCGGAGGGAGAAAGCACAATAATTATTGCATACATACAAGATTACTTTTATTCAATTATTGTTTTTTTCTTTATTTTTTTCATTTCTGACCTCTATATAAATACACAGCATATGCTGAAAGCTTTCACAACTTCGAGACCCACAAAAAACAAAAAATTATCAAAGGAAATCATTAGTAGAAAAGGGTATAATTAGAGAAACCCTATAATTAATGGCTGAAGAACAACAAACCTCAGGTCACAGCAATGGTGAAAACATCATTCCTCCTGAAGAAGTTGCTTCGTTCCTCCCCAAAACTGTTGCTGAAGGTAGTGATCTCTTTTTTCCCTAACATTTTTCTTATTTCCTCAAGCCACGGAGTTGTAGCTAGATCTTTAGTCCATTAGTCATTATATCGAAAAGCCATAGTGGGATTTTGACAAACGAGTAAGCTAGCTTCTTTTGATCATATCTACTGAATATATTATATATGTCTTCCATACCGACCAACGGATGGAATTATCTTTAGAATTTGGAAGGTAGAGAAAATCAATTATCTATTCTATTAAAACAGAAGCACATTTAGTGCTTGCATCCAAATACTCCTAAAGTTTTTTTTTATAATATTTTATTTTATTTTTATTTTTAATTTCTGAAAATTAGTTATTAATTTAGATATTTTTAGATTTTCTAAAATCTAGGTCATTTTTAATTTAAATTTTAAATTATTAGAAATTTAATTAAATTTAGTTACAAAAGTTTGTATTCAATTTAATATAAATTCAAAAACTTCAAAAAAATTATAATTAAATTTGATTAAGAAAATTTAGATAATAATTTTAATACTTTAGAATTTTTTAAATACAGGAAAGATTTAATTTTAAATTTTAAATTTAAATAATATTTCTATAAAAATGCATAGTAAATAAATATTTTATCGTATTTTATCATAAAAAATTGGTCTAAAATATCAAATATTTGAGATTAATAAATATTTATATTATACAATAATATAATCGAGCTGATTATAGTTATATATATATATATATTTAAGGTCCATGAGTTAATTTATTAAAACATGTAAGATATTAAGATGATTTGAGACAACTAAACTAACAGGTTAGCACGTTTATATATATATATATACATTTTTTTAATAGCACAAATAGTAAATAAATATCTTATTATATTTTTTCAAAATCAATTGGTCCAAATATTCCATATTATTAAATATTTATAGGGCTATACAATTATAATTATAGTCTTATACGGGTTAGTTTGTCAAAACATGTAAGATATTAAAAATTATTTAAGACAACTAAACGGATAGATTAGCAAATTCATAGATATATAGATTGTTTATGTGTAAATCTAAATTCACATAATAACAAATTTTATAATTAACATTAGATCAATGTATACTTAATTAATGTATACTCTTATTCTACTAATATACAAATTTTACTGTTTAAAACTAAAATATGATAACAATTTTTTGATTTAAAAAAATAAATAACAAAAATAAATTATATCAAAACAAAACAGATAAATGCAACTTATAATAGAAATAAAAAATAAAACATTCCCGTGCAGACGCACGGAGTTAAAATCTAGTATATTATATAGTAATACTAATACATATACGATGTAACTAATAAATAAAATAAAATAAACAGGCGGATGGGAGAAATGCTGGGAGGAAGAGATAACACCATGGGACCTTGGAGGAGCCACACCTCTCATTGTCCATCTTGTTGACTCTTCTTCTCTCCCTCTTGGCCGTGCTCTTGTCCCCGGCTGCGGCGGAGTTAGTCTTCTTCTTGCTCTTTTCTCTTTTTTTTTTCTTGGGTTTGGTTTGTTTTAGTGTTAGAGAAAATAAATTCGTATACTGACCACACTTAAATTGAATCTAGTTTGATTTGGTTTAGGGTTATTAGTGTTTTTTTTTTGTCAGACAGGATATATTAATTTAAAGAGTTTTAAAGAAAATTAACTAAGTAAGTATTGTAATCATTTAATGGTGGGTGTACATGTTTGGTCTTTAGTTTTAACCATCTAGATTTTTGTCTATGTAAATGTGAAATATATATTTTTTTTTAGAAATGTGAAATAGATTTAAATGAATTAAAATCATTATGTTTTGTTTGTATGTTTAGTTTTGGAGTCCTCTACTTGACTTAGGGACGTTAATTCAATCTAGTTTATGTTTTTTCTTGATAACACTAATAATAACAATAATAATTTCTAGTACTCGTTTCAATACATTATGATGATTTTCAGCTATGAATGTGAGCAGGGACACGACGTGGTTGCAATGGCAACCCCCGAGCGTTTCGTTGTTGGATTGGATATTTCCGAAAATGCCCTCAAGAAAGCTACTGAGGTTAATCATCTCTCTCTAATTCACCATCGTAATTAAGTTCGTCTTCAAGAAGTGAAATATTCATTAAATCTCTTTCGGATTACATATAGACTTACCGCTCTTCACCGAAGGCTAAGTACTTTACGTTCGTGAAGGAAGACTTCTTCACATGGCGTCCTAACGAATTATTCGACTTAATCTTCGATTATGTGTGAGTTAACTAACTATATAGCATAATGTTAGAGATAGGTAACTAATATTTAAATAATCAACTAATATGATATTCAACAGGGTCTTCTGTGCCATCGAGCCGGAGACGAGACCTGCATGGGCTAAATCCATGTATGAACTCTTGAAACCTGATGGCGAACTCATAACACTTATGTATCCGGTAATTAATTATTTTTATTCCATGTGAGAATTCCATGATTTAATGATAGAACCATTGAGGATATTAATTATATATTTTCATGCGTTTTGATTAATTAGATTACCGATCACGTTGGTGGACCTCCCTACAAAGTAGATGTCTCTACGTACGTAATAATCTCTTAATTTTGATTTATGGACAAAATTATTCTTATATTTATGTGACTGTTGAAAATCTGCAATTGCAGTAAGAGTAGCTAAAAATGTTAATTATGTGTGTGTTTGTTGAGGTTTAGCTACAAAGATGTTTTGGTTCCGGTAGGATTCAAGGCAGTGTCCATCGAAGAGAATCCGCATGCCATTGCCACTCGTAAGGTATAAAATTACACTCACATTAGGCTCGCAATAGTTAAAACCGTATGGAACCGAACAGATAGGACCGACCAAAAAACAACATCACATTGTTGCATTATCATTTTTGCTACTTTTCATCCGCAAATATACTCCATCACATTGTTGCACTATAACAAATAACTAAACTCTTAAGATAAAATTTTACGACCTCAAAAAAAAAAAAAATTATGATTGTGGTGTATATTAGTATATACACTAGTACACTACACATTTTAATATATATCACTTTTTCAATGATCAAAACAGAGCAATGCCATTAATTTACCTACAATTTCAAGACATAATTTTTTAAATATTTTGTGAGTTAACATTTTACTATTATGTGTTAACATTATATTTTCTTAGCATTTTGTAATAGAACTAACATAAATGTTATTATATTATATCGTTTTTGTTTCTGTGATCGTTTTTACATTCAAACTTTTTTTTTGTTCAAATCCAATTGCCATAGACTATGCTACTCCCACCTGGTTAATTACAAATCAAACAGTTTTTGTTAAAATATTAACAAACTGAGTTTACTTTAGTTGAAGTTTTTTTTTTTGAATCTAAGAATAAGAAGTTTAATAACACACAATTTTTCATTCGATTGATATGATGTATTTATAAAAAAATGAACAGGGAAAAGAGAAGCTTGCGAGGTGGAAGAAGATCAATTAATCCAAGAAAGAGATCTTGCTCTGTACTAAATGCGTCTTCCACTAATCTATTAAGAATGAAATGAATATCTTCGTTAATCTATGTTATATAAACATTTTATGTCCGAATGTGATGATTATTAATAAGATTAATGTTCATGATCTATATACAGTCTCTTCTGTTATAGCCACACTTAACAAATGAAATAATATAATTCGGTTTATGGGAAAAAATAAGAGTGGAGAAGAAGATGGTGGTGCGTATTGCAGAGAAATCTCAAACGATGAAAGATGATGAAAGAGGAAGAGAAACAAACTCAAACGCTCTCTCTCTCCTCCTCGCCATGTTTCTCCCGAACACTCCGCTCCATCTCTCTCTCCTTTTACATTTTCTTCTTCTCCTTTCTCTTTCTCATGATTCCTCTCTTTCTCCATTTCTTCCGCCATGGAAATCAACCACCACCACCACCATCACTCCGACGTGGACGACGACGACGAAGATGCTCTCTCCGCCATGAGCGCCATTCCTCCACCTCGTAAAATCCATTCCTACAGCCACCAGCTCCGTCCCTCCGGTCAAAAAGGCCCTCACCACCGCCATCGCCAGCATAGCCTCGACGACATCCCCAAAATCACCGAAATCGTCTCCGGCGATTCTTCCGATGACGAGTTTTACCATTACGCCACCTCCACCAATTCCTCCTCTTTCCCTTTCAACGGAGACCCCGGAGATTCCGACGATTACTTGATCACCCACCAGCCTGAAATCGGAGAGGATTTTCAGCCGCTGCCTGAATTCGTCGGATCCGGAGGCGGCGTCGGAATGTTCAAAGTCCCCACGCGATCTCCTTTGCACTCGGCGCGTCCTCCTTGCTTAGAGCTAAGGCCACACCCACTAAGGGAGACTCAGGTTGGGAGATTCCTGAGGAACATTGCTTGCACGGGGACTCAATTGTGGGCTGGGCAAGAGAGCGGCGTTCGATTCTGGAACTTCGACGATGCGTTCGAGCCAGGTTGTGGTCTCAGCGGCCGCGTACGGAGAGGTGACGAGGACGCTGCGCCGTTTCACGAGTCGGCTAGCACTTCGCCCACCACTTGTTTGATGGTTGACAATGGGAATAGGCTCGTTTGGAGTGGTCACAAGGACGGCAAGATTCGGTCTTGGAAGATGGATCCTACGGCTGATAATGATGATGATGATGGTGATGATACTCCTTTCAAGGAAGGCCTCTCTTGGCAAGCTCACAAGGGTCCCGTCAATTCCGTAATCATGAGTTCTTATGGTAAAATCTCTCTCTCTCTCGAAAATTATTCATTTTCCTATTAATTGCATTCAGTCTGTGAAACCCATAGCTTGTAATTGGGAAATCCAGGTGATCTGTGGTCATGTTCAGAAGGTGGTGTGATCAAGATATGGACTTGGGAATCTATGGAGAAATCACTTTCGCTTAGGTTGGAGGAGAAACATATGGCTGCATTGTTGGTTGAGAGGTCAGGGATTGATCTCAGGGCTCAAGTCACTGTTAATGGTACCTGCAGTATATCTTCCTCTGAAGTCAAATGTTTGCTAGCTGATAATGTAAGGTCTAAAGTGTGGGCTGCTCAGCTCCAAACCTTCTCCTTGTGGTGAGTTTATATTGATAGGTCCAAAATTTGATGCTTCTGTCTTCTTTGCTGTGAATTTTCTGAAGGGGTCGAATATCTTTTCAGGGATGGTCGCACAAAAGAGCTACTCAAAGTGTTCAACACAGAAGGTCAAAATGAAAACAGAGTCGAGATGCCATCGGGGCAGGATCAGTCACCGGAAGATGAGATGAAGGTGAAAATTGCTTCCACTTCGAAAAAGGAGAAGCCACATGGATTCTTGCAACGCTCAAGGAATGCTATAATGGGAGCTGCGGATGCTGTTCGAAGGGTTGCAACAAGAGGAGGAGGGGCATATGAAGATGCCAAGAGAACAGAAGCGATGGTATTAGCCGGGGATGGCATGATTTGGACCGGGTGCACAAATGGATTGCTTATACAATGGGATGGAAATGGGAACCGGTTGCAAGATTTCCGTCACCATCAGTGTGCTGTATTGTGTTTCTGCACTTTTGGGGAAAGAATCTACATTGGTTATGTTAGTGGTCACATCCAGATTATTGATCTTGAAGGCAATCTAATCGCGGGATGGGTTGCGCATAATAACGCAGTTATAAAAATGGCAGCAGCTAATGGCTATATTTTCAGCTTAGCCACTCATGGTGGTATACGTGGATGGCATGTGATTTCTCCTGGGCCTCTTGACGGGATTATAAGGTCGGAGTTGTCTGAAAAAGAACGGACATATGCACAGACAGACAGTGTTAGGATTCTGATCGGTTCATGGAATGTTGGCCAGGGAAAAGCTTCTCATGATGCCCTCATGTCTTGGTTAGGCTCTGTAGCATCAGATGTCGGTATTCTTGTCGTTGGCTTGCAAGAAGTAGAGATGGGTGCTGGATTTTTGGCAATGTCAGCAGCTAAAGAATCGGTGAGACAAACAACAGCTGTTTATTTTGACTTTTGATTTTCTTAATGCGTTATTTATGTTACTTATAACCTCTATGTTAGGTAGGAGGAAATGAAGGGAGTTCGATAGGACAGTATTGGATAGACACAATAGGGAAGACCTTAGACGAAAAATCAGTTTTTGAACGCATGGGATCGAGGCAGTTAGCTGGTTTGCTCATATCACTTTGGTGAGTTGATAGACTCCATGGGAGACCTTATCCAGTAGAACAAGTAAATGCTTTATTCATCTGTACTAACATTGATGGTGTGTCCTGAAATGTTTTGATTTCAATTCAGGGTGAGGAAGAATCTGAGAACACATGTAGGCGATATTGATGTTGCAGCGGTTCCATGTGGTTTTGGACGCGCAATTGGAAACAAGGTATATGATTCGTTGTCTTGAGATTAAAAGGGAAAGTCATAACCAAAGTTTCATTCCTTCCGTTCCTAATTAAGATACTCTTGACTTTTGATATCAAAACAGGGAGGTGTAGGTTTAAGGATTAGGGTCTTTGATCGGATTATGTGCTTCATCAACTGTCACTTGGCCGCACATCTGGAAGCTGTAAACCGTAGAAATGCTGATTTTGATCACATCTACAAAACAATGTCCTTTTCCCGGTCATCAAATGCTCATAATGCACCAGCCGGTATATCTATACCCCTACTTTCATCTCTCTTCTCTTTGCTGAATCTGCATGTATATACCTCATGGCTTTAATTTTGCAGCTGGGGTGACTACCGGTTCTCATACCACAAAGAGCGCAAATGTAAGCTCCTTTTTGTTCTTAGTCATTTATGTTATTGATCAATCATTTATTTCCTACATTTGGTTTGAATTTCTTGCTTACCTTAGACCCATCACACTTTCTGCAGAATATAAACGTCAACACAGAAGAGACGAAACAGGATCTAGCAGAGGCTGACATGGTTGTATTTTTTGGTGATTTCAACTACCGGCTCTTTGGTATATCATATGATGAAGCTAGAGACTTTGTTTCACAAAGAAGCTTTGATTGGCTTAGAGAAAAAGATCAACTCCGGGCTGAGATGAAAGCTGGGAAAGTTTTCCAAGGAATGCGTGAGGCCATCATCACTTTCCCTCCGACCTATAAGTTTGAAAGACACCGGCCTGGCTTAGGAGGTACATAAACTGCATTTGTATGCACGTATTTGTAGCATATTAAAGGTTGAGGTTTATTGTCAGTCATTTTCTTCCTCAGGGTACGATTCAGGAGAGAAAAAGCGGATTCCTGCTTGGTGTGATAGAGTAATATATAGAGACACGCGCACGAGTCCAGAATCTGGATGCAGTCTAGACTGTCCAGTCGTTGCTTCGATTATGCTGTAAGCTTTTCTTTCCACATTACAGAGATTCAAACTCTTGTGTCCCACAGAGTCTTTTAACATTTTTTTTTCTAATTTTTGGCATGGGTTATGAACAGGTATGATGCTTGTATGGACGTGACAGAGAGCGATCACAAACCGGTCCGTTGCAAATTTCATGTGAAGATAGAGCATGTTGATAGATCGGTAAGGAGACAAGAGTTTGGGAGAATCATCAAAACCAACGAGAAAGTCAGAGCGTTGCTTAACGACCTACGTTATGTACCAGAGACAGCTGTTAGCAGCAACAACATCGTTCTTCAGAACCAAGACACCTTCGTACTTCGCATCACCAACAAATGCGCCAAGGAGAACGCCGTATTCAGGATCTTATGCGAAGGGCAGAGTACGGTGAGGGAAGAGGAAGATACATTGGAGTTACATCCTTTAGGCTCATTTGGTTTCCCACGATGGCTCGAGGTATCGAAACTAAAACCATTAAATTCTTAACCACAGTTCTCTCACGACTCAGCTTGTAATGATGATTCGGTCTTTTTCTTGTCTTTTTTTTCTCAGGTGATGCCGGCTGCAGGAACTATAAAACCGGATAGTTCTGTGGAAGTATCGGTTCACCACGAGGAGTTCCATACGTTGGAGGAGTTTGTAGATGGGATTCCTCAGAATTGGTGGTGTGAGGACACGCGGGATAAAGAAGCAATACTTGTGGTCAATGTGCAAGGAAGCTGTTCGACTGAGACTGTGTGCCACCGGGTCCATGTTCGTCACTGCTTCTCGGCTAAAGCTCTTAGGATCGAGTCCAGTCCATCTAACTCCAAATCTACTAGTTTGAAGAAGAACGAAGGAGACTCTAAGTCTCATAGTAGTAAGAAGAACGATGGAGATTCCGGTTCCAGGTCTCATAAGAAGGGCGATGGAGATTCCGGTTCCAAGTCTCACAAGAAGAGCGATGGAGATTCCGGCTCCAAGTCTCACAAGAAGAAGGACGAAGGAGATTTTGGGTCCAAGTCTCATAAGAAGAAGGACGAAGGAGATTCGGGCTCTAAGTCTCATAAGAAGAAAGACGAAGGAGATTCTGGCTCCAAGTCTTATAAGAAGAAGGAGGAAGGAGATTCCAGCTCAAAGTCTCATAAGAAGAAGGAGGAAGGAGATTCTGGTTCCAAGTCTCATAAGAAGAAGGAGGAAGGAGATTCTGGCTCAAAGTCTCATAAGAAGAAGGACGAAGGAGACTCGAGCTCACACAAGTCTCAGAGTGGGAAGAAGACCAGTAGCTCGTCGACGGGAGAGGAGAGCCGGAAAGGCCACAACAAACGTTGACTTAATATTGTTTTAAGAGATCAGTATATTTTTTACACAAATACGAACCTACTTAACACTGTAGAATATACCAATCCTAACTTGTTTGTATTATACACTCAAATACCAAACTTTAATTTGTATTCTTTAATTTTATTGATCATAACAGGTTAGATTGTTTTCTGGTTCAGTCTTTTTGCTTAGTTTTGGTTTTTTTCCTTTGACCCTTTTTGGAGGGGTTTTAAGCATATATGAACCTTGCTAAGAAATCAACCTTGATTGAATTATCTTAATCATAATCGAATGTTGTAATGAGTAACAACAATCTTGGCTTCAACATATTAAGAGAAAAAAAATCCAGAAATTCAAACTAATATTCTGTACCAAAAAAGGAGTACAAATTATAGTATCATGATTTGAATGTAGACACAAAACAACTCGATCACGAACGCAAATAATACTCTGCACCCACGACGGTGTAATGTTATCGAGCACTAATTTGTGTCATGAAATCAAAGACAACCTTGAGGCATCACCACACCAGCCTTAGCTCCTTTAATATTCTTACAAGTGGAAGTAGCGGATCGTCCGTTGAACGTTAGCTTAATATCGTGCAATCTAATCGCTTGGCACGGATTACTGCGACTGCAATCAAACGTTAAAGCCTGTTGCGTTCGCGACGTCCCTTTAATGTTCCTATACACAATCTGACTAATCTTCACTCCAGAACCCTACAATATATAAACCAATCAGATTTAATTTGACCATTGTATAAGCTAAGGTTTCAGAATTCGGGTTAGTAGTTATTTTACCTGTTTAGGACAACCTTGATGAGTTGGACAATAATTCTGATCAACAATGATCGGATTCCGAACGTTTTTCATGACCAGATTCTGAAACAAAACGTTTCTCACAAAGCCTGTGCTTTTTCTAGCCCATGTCTTGATCCGAACACCATTATCTGAACCCGAAAAAACAGAGTTTACCAACGTTATGTTCTGTACTCCAGCTTCATTAGCGTCTCTCCCTAGACTCCCAATACTGCCACGCCCACACAATAAAATGTTATCATAAAATCAGTATCTTCATAATATTTGAAGCTTGTTCTCCAAGTTATCTTTTATTATTGTGTGTGTCATACCTGATTCCATGGCCTGGACCGCAGTTGAGTTTAGACATGTAGAGGTTACGAGTTCCCGGACCGATAGAGATACAGTCGTCTCCGGTTTGAAACGTACTATCGATTACGGTTACACCAGCAGAACCTTGGACGTGGAGGCCATCTGTGTTGGGACTTTGGTCTGGAGCCATTAGCTTTATTTTCCGGACAATTACATTGTTGCAGCTGTTTATCACTAAATGTGTTGCTTGACTGTTTATTGATTTTAAGCCGCTTATTACGACGTCGTTTGCCCAGTTAAACGTCATTGACTGCAAATGATTACAAAAAAATTGATTTAAAAATAATCCGAGCTAATTTTCAAGAACCAAGAAACCAAAAATAAAACGTTCCGGACCAACATATATAATCAGCTAAGATACCATATTATGATCTAGTAATTAATGAAAACATTGAAAAGTTAGTTAAATCGGTTAATCTTACTCTGGCTCCAGCAGGACAACTCTTTCCGGATTTCCGACAGGCCCAGAAAGAAGCACCTCTAGCATCCAACGTTCCTCCATTGATCGAGATCCGGTTAACTTTAACAAACAAGATCCAAGAACCGGAATTACCCAAACCACGGTAATCCGAAGGAGCTACAATCGTTCCATAGATCTGAAACGTGATTCTACTGCGGCAGGGACCCCGAAACTGCACCGGTTTTAGCAAGAAGCTTCCTCTCGGGACCGTTACCGTGACACTTGCAGCTGAACGGCATGCCGCTTGCCACGCGCCAAGGAAGGCTTTTGTGGAGTCGGTTCGACCGTCCGGTTTAGCACCGAACCGGACGACATTGTAGTTGGAAGCAGCCATTGATGTTCTCACCAGCAAGAAGCTTGAGAAGAACAGCAGCAAAACAGCTACAAGCTTATTGTAATCCATATTTATTGTTTCTTAAAGAGAAAGAGTAATAAATCTTTGTAGATTTTTAGAATTGGAAGTATTTATGTTTTTGTGTTTGTGGTGAAGTGTGAGGATGAAGGAATAGGAAACGGTTATGACGGGTATTTATATCTAATTTTATATATGGAGTTGCATGTTTAAATATTTGTATTTGAATACGTTGACTTATTTTAATTATAATGCTAATGATTGATTGATCATGATGAAACCATTCAAATGAATGAAATGTACGGTTCGCATAACCGCATGTGATGATAAGCAGTAGTGAATTCCTAAAGCAAACAAAATAATGTTGATCTATAAGCGAGTTCACATGTGATCCATGTTCACTTGTATAATTTATATATTAATTTAATTCTAGAATGTGATATAGTAATAATAATTGGTAACTTCAAAGGAAAATAAAACCCAAAAAATAAACTTAATAATTATAATGTAAGTGTCCGTGGACTTTTCTATTGTTCTTCTGTTTAATCCTATTAATTAATATAGTATTTAATTAAATTTAAAACGAAAAAGAGAAGCAATAGATCAGGTTTCATGTATAGTAGTATAATGAATGGCATGTGAAGATCGCAGCCGTAAAGGCAGAGAAGCCTCCGAATCCTACGGCATGAGTAGCATTAGTAGGCCTGGGCGTTCAGATATCCATTTGGGTTCGGTTCGGATAATTCGGGTTTTTGGATTTTCGGTTTTTAGATTTAAAACTTATTCGGATATTTTTGGAATTTCGGTTTGGATTCGGTTATATTCGATCGGATTCGGTTCGGGTTCGAATATCCAAAAAATAATAAAAATTAAACAGAAATAATTAAATTTAAATAAAATTGGTTAAATTCAAATAAAATTTGGCAAAATTTAACAAATATAACTAAAAACTTTAGTATATTTAAATTATTGTAGATTTTTTCATCATTTTCAGAATAAAAATAATTCATATTTAGAATTTATAATTATAATTTTAGGTTATTAAGTCTAAATGTAGTTAGTATTTTGGGTATATAATTGTACTTCAGATATTTCAAATATCTTTTCGGATTTTCGGTTCGGTTTGATTCGTTTTCGGTTTTTCAGATTTAGAAATTTAAAAACCGTTCGGATATTTTATCAGTTTTGGTTCGGATTCGGTTTCTCTTTTTCGGATCGGATTCGGATAAATTGTTCGGGTTCGGATAATGTGCCCATGCCTAAGCATTAGTCAACAAGGAAAAAAAAAAGGGTTGCTGAAAGTCAACCAATGCTTACTCACCACGTCATAAGAAACAAGTAACATGGGATGTGTAATGTAATATAGTTATATAAATATATATGGTCATTTGCGAAATTAATAGATAATTAGAATCACATGGGTTTACGTCAGGGATGAATGTATGATGGACCGTACCGTTATCAATGACGGTTACTCTCAATTCTTTTAATGGTTTTCTTCTGCAACTGACCTTATAATAGAGTGATTTTATTTGAATATTACAACATGTTGGCTTGAGACCCACGGTAGTGTCAAAAACCTTTTAGAGAAGAAAGGGGAAAAAACAGAGCAAGCAAAAAATAATTAGGTTTTTAGGTTTTATTTGACCTTAATTTTAACTATATTTTGATTTATCTTTTTCTTCTATCACTTGAAGGGATACCATTTGGATTACAGGTAGAGAATAAAATACAGAGACTCTGTTTTTTTATCAAAATATCATTTTCTCTTTTTTCTTCTTTAGGTTCTTTTGGTCAAAAAGAACCCGCTAACTTAGAAAGGTGAAAACCCGAGATTAAGAATAATCATCTTTGCGAACAAAAATAATCCATAAACTCGATGAGTCTAAACTGATGTCTGGACTTGAAATCATCACCTTCAAGACGAGCTTAATTATTTCTTTGTGGACTCGCAGAGATTCTGAAACAAAACCACATTATTCAAGACACAAGGGTCCGTCCACTCATCTTCTCTGCCAGTAAAAATATCATAAGAATTGCTTTCTGCTCATAGATTCATTGATAAAACTCTGTCATTTATGCATTGAATTCTGAAATTGAATTGAATATGTTTTATCTTACTTTTACCGATTATGTTTTGTTTCAAAGGCATATTCATTTATGAACCGTGATTATGTTATAGAATTGGCATGTGACATGTGGTAATGGAAGGGAAGAGATCCGATCTTGGTGCTACAGTCAACGTAAAACCACATTTCATTAAGTCCCTCAACCAATATATAGACAAGAAAAACAAAATCAACTGTGTTACCTTCGAATTCTATATATTGCTTTTTTTTAGAAAAAAAATTTCAAGTAAAACAGAATTCGTAGAAGCACATTGATAAGCGAACAATCAAATTGATTGTTTCCCTTTTACTTCCACTAACACCAAAGAACTCGCCACATTCAAATTCGGACGAATCTAAAGTTATGAAACATCAAGCAAACTTCACCTTATAACACATCTACACCCAACAATTAAAAACTTAGGGTTTATATTAAGTATATAATCCCAATTATGAAATCTTAAATTTCTGATTTCACATACAATTCCTTGGAACCATAACTCCAGAGGCTTTTCCATGAGCGTTCTTGCAATAAGAGGCTGATGATTTTCTCATGTAAGTAAGATTAATGTTTCGTAACGTAATCCCTGTGCAATGATGGCTTCCACTACAATCTAGTTTCATAGCTATCGGTCTTGTTGATGTTCCCTTTATATTGGCAAATGTAACTCCACTTATCTTCACACCAGAACTCTATATGATCAATCATAACAAGTTTCATTAGAAATCAATGAAGGCTATTTATAAGAGTTACGCCAAGTTGATTATGTTATTCACCTGACGAGGGCACCCTGATCCACTAGGGCAATAGTTTTGATCAATGATCAGAGGATAACCGACATTTCTCATTACTAGGTTTCGAAATTGCACATTCCTAACAAATCCATTGCTTGGTCTAGCCCAAGTCTTTATTCTGACTCCGTTTTGCGTCCTAGTGAAAACAGAAGTCGTGACGGTTACATTCTCCACACCTTCCTCGTTAGCGTATTCCCCAAGACTCCCAATGCTGCATCATATTTACAGGTGAGTCCATGTCAATTAATTATTACTAAATCATCACATATATAATTAGTTGAGTAATATTAAATTTAGTTACCTGATTCCATGTCCGGGTCCACAGCTCACGCGTTCGATCCATATGTTCTTAGATCCGTGATTAAGAGCAATGCAGTCATCACCGGTCCCAATGCTTGACCTACTAATGGTGACTCCAGAAGAAGACTGGACAATTATACCGTCAGTATTAGGGCTTCCACTTGGAGCCCTAATCCTTATGCCTTGAATCCGAACATTAGAAGAATGATGAACCGTTAGGTGAATATGCTGACTATATAACGACGTTAGGCCGCTTAGTAGAACGTTACTGCACCAGCTAAAAGATATAGACTGCAAAAAAAAAAAAAACCATATTGAAATTTTGATTATGTATATATACACCAAAATAGCTAGCTAACTAAAGAACAAATCGAAGATAAACATACCCTTGCACCTTGAGGACAATAACCACCTTTTTTTCTACAATTCCAATAACCAGTTCCTCTAGCATCAATCGTTCCACCATAAACAGAGATACCGTTTACCTTAGCGAATAGGATCCAATAACCAGAGGTACCTATACTCCAGTAATTCGCTGGAGCTATTAGCTTGCCGTCGATTTTGAAAGTTATAATGTTCTTGCAAGGACCCCAAAAAACTATGTTTCTGATTAAGTATGTTCCACGGGGAATGTAGACCATGGCTCGAGCCCGTGAGCCACATGCTAATGACCAAGCCGTCAAAAATGGCTTAGTCGAGTCTGTTCTCCCATCACCTCTAGCTCCGTATCTTTGTACGTTATACGATGGCATTGCGATTGATGGGTTGATAAGAAAGAAAAGAATAGAGAATAATGTGATGGCACAAGGAAAAGAGATGTTCTTGGCCATCTTAATATTTTCTAATTATTGATAGCTTTGTTTGATTATAATGATCTAGGAAGAAGTAATGAGTAAGGCTATATATAGGGATATAACATTTTTTTATATTTGATTGGACGTGTTTTATGGCTAATCGCGTTATATGCGATGTATTAGAATATGACTGTCATTTGATTCCGTGTTATTATTCGTTTGGGACGTACGTACAGACGTAAAAATATTGCAAAACAATATGTAGTACGTACTCAAATTCCACGTTCTCTCATATGCACTGTTTATTGTTTTCCTTTTCAAATTAATTCATGAGCCGGTTGTCAACAAAAAGAAGTAACTATTGACATTGCTTCGCTTCATATGAATCATATTCGACAAATTGACTTTCGTTTGATATGTATTTGCAAAATAACATTCAGTGGGTTGAAAAATTAACATGTGTGGAAAAACTATAGATTCCCTTTTTTGTTATAAAGATGATGTAACAGATTTAATTTTTTTTATAAAAATTCAAATTTAACAAATGAGAGTGGATATTTACAAAAGAGTGTGCCTAGAAGCAAAAAAAAAAAAAAAGAATAAATTACATTGGTTCATAATGTGATAAAATTGTAGTAAATACTTTGGTGAAATGGAAAGAGGGAAAAAATATTCATATATTAAATGTTGAATATTTTATAATTAATTGATATAAACTATTATCTAAACAAATTAATGTGATTGGCAGATATTGTATATAATCTACAGTTATTTAACATTATTTTTTTTTTCTCTTAGAACCTCTCGTATGATATTACGTTAGCATGACAGTTTTGTAAATCATAAAGCAGTAAGGAAGCAATAATTCATGGCATGTGAAGTAGAAAAATGATATGTACGGTTCACATGCGATGATAAGCAATAAGAACAGTTCAAGGCTTCAGGCAACTTTTAATACTACTTAAAAGCATGTGACATTAGAATGTGCCGACTATCTCTGTCGCTACTATTCGAGACATTTATTTTCTAAACTTGTTAGAAAATGAAAAAGTCAAGTGGGGGTTGGGAACTCAATGAGTTTATTAGGTTGTTTCATTTATTTTTTGTTTTTTGGCTATCATGCTGCCGTTGAGCAATTAATGAACATACAAATAAATCTTCACAATGGCCGAGATATCGTACTCTGCTGAAGAAAATAGTCAACTTCATCCTTCAGTTCTTTTATTGCTTTCTTGGATTAGTGTCGCATAATTCAAATATCAAGAAGTCTTTTAAGTTGAGAGGGTCGTTACCTTGTTCTACGTGAACCGGCTTGGTTACAGAAGCAGAACCACATTCGTAATGATGCAAATTGCTGAAATTATTTTTCTGCGTTGCTTTTTTTCTTGGCTAATACTAGTAAGCTCTATTTATTTGTTTTTGTTCTTGCGTTTTTATTGACCTAGTTTTATGAAAATTTCAAACGCCTTTAACAAAAAAGAAAATATCAAACGATGGAAAATGAACTACTTTAAAAACAATCGCCATTCATTAACTTTATTTTTAGAAAGCTTTGAGTCAATCGAGTACAATGTGAATTTCTGTCAACACCATAAGTTGGTTCAACGTTTTAATGTGCTGATGTAAAATACTACTGATCAAATTCAACATCCTGGATGATCCTACATTTTGAACGATCATTCAAAGTAGAATGATCCTACATTTTGAACGATCAAATCAGAGCAAAGAAGAATAAATAAAGAAAAAGCATATTTATATATGAGCCTTATGTTATGGAACTGGCATGTGACATGTGGTAATGGAAGGGAGGAGATCCGATCTTAGCCCTCAAAACGAATCTTAATTAAGGTACTACACAGTCAACGAAAAACCCATATCAACCCCTCAAGGCCTAAACCAATTTAAATACACAAGAAAAACAAAAATTAACTGTGTAATTAAAAATTGATCTTCGGCTTATATGATTTCTATTGCTCATATTGCTCTTCGGCTTAAATAAAATTCCACATTGCTCTTCTTATTTTTACATGATTTCTCTTGTTCATACAGGTTGACTATCGGTTAGTTATTTGTTTAAGCCGAAGAGCAATATGGGCAATAGAAATTTCACATATATTTTACATAAATTGAAATTCCAAGCAAAACCAAATTGGTACAAGCCCATTGAATAAGCGAACAATAAAATTGGTTGCTTCCCTTCATTTATAATTTTATATTCACACCAAGGAATTCACCACGTTTAAATTCGGATGAATCTAAGGTTATGAATTACATCAAACGAATCAAACAAACATCACCTTATAACATATCTACACCCAACAATTGATCTTCGGCTTTATAAATATAATCCAAATTATTAAATGTTGGATTCCTGATTCACAAACAATTCCTTGGAACCATAACTCCGGAGGCTCGTCCATGGACATTCCGGCAATACGAAGTCGATGATCTTCTCCTGTAAGTAAGCTTAATGTCTTGTAACCTAAGTCCTGTGCAATGATTGCTTCCACTACAGTCCAGTTTCATAGCTATTGGTGTTGTTGATGTTCCTTTTATGTTTGCAAAAGTCACTCCACTTATCTTCACACCAGAGCTCTATATGATCAATCATTATAAGTTTCCATTAGAAAGAAATTAAGACTATATAAGAGACTTGAGTTACACCAAATTTCTCAGGTTCAGGTTATTCACCTGACGTGGACAGCCTTTTCCATTAGGGCAGTAGTTTTGATCGATGATCACCGGATTATCCACATTTCTCATGATTAAATTTCGATATACCACATTCCTCACAAACCCTCTGCTTGGTCTAGCCCAAGTCTTTATCCTTACTCCATTTTGCGTCTTGGTGAAAACAGAGCTCGTGACGGTTACATTCTGCACACCTTCCTCGTTAGCGTAATCACCAAGACTCCCAATGCTGATACAAATTTACAAACAAACCCCCATGTTAATCAATGCCTTGATAATTAGTACTAAATCAGCATGTTAATTAAGTCTATTATTGTTCATTTTTAGTTACCTGATTCCATGTCCGGGTCCACAGTTCACACGTTCAATCCAAATGTTCCTAGATCCTTGACTAAGAGCAATGCAGTCATCACCAGTCGCAATGGTTCCACCACTAATGGTGACTCCAGAAGAAGACTGGATGTGGATACCGTCGGTGTTAGGGCTTCCACTTGGAGCCCTAATCCTTATGTTTTGAATCCGAACATTAGAAGAATGATGTACCGTGACGTGCATATTCTGGCTATTGTACGACGTTAGACCGCTTAATAGAACATTGTTACACCAACTAAACGATATAGACTGCCAAAAAAAAAAACAAAAACTTATCAAAATTTTGATTATTATTCCAAAATAGCTAGCTAAAGAAGAAATCGAAATCAATCATGTCCGGTTTTGATATAAACATACCCTTGCACCTTGAGGGCAATGACCACCTTTTTTTCTACAGGACCAATAACCAGCTCCTCTAGCATCGATGGTTCCACCATAAACCGAGATCCGGTTTACCTTAGCGAATAGGATCCAATAACCAGAATTACCTATACTCCAGTAATTCGCTGGAGCTACTAGCGTTCCATCGATTTTGAAAGTTATAATGTTCTTGCAAGGACCCCAAAAAACTATGTTTCTGACCAAGTATGTTCCACGGGGAATGTAGACCATGGCTCGAGCTCTTGAGCGGCATGCTAATGACCAAGCCGTCAAAAATGGCTTGGTCGCATCTGTTCTTCCATCACCTCTAGCTCCGTATCTTTGTACGTTGAATGAAGGCATTGCGTTGGAAGAGTTAATAAGAAGTAAGACAATGGAAAATAATATGCTGGCAAAAGGAAAAGGAGTGTTTTTTGCCATCTTAGATTTGTTTTTTCTCTAGTTTTTGATGGCTTTGTGTGATGAGAAGAAATAATGAGAAACTTTATATATATGTATGGACTTTTTGTATTAGATCGGACGATCCGTGTATTAATGACCAACCGCGTCATTCGCGATGCATTAATATATAAGTGACCTAGAGTTTACTCGATTCCATGTTATTTAATCATATAATGTAGTAATGGCTTTTTCTGTATAACTTGTTATTGTACGACAATTAGTCTATGAGCCGCATGAACTGCAAAAAAAAAAAAAATAGGAGTTTCCATTTCCACGTTATTAATATATATATATATATATATATATATATCCAAATGTTTAGTGAGACTCTCTTTCAGAATTGTTATATTTCTTAACATTTAAAGGTGATATATTAGTTTTTATGGTTTTTAGATTTGTTGATAATACATACACGGTATTTTCTTTTCTTTTTTTCTGAAAATATATAAATAAACGGTTTTCACGATGCATTGTAATCAAACTCGGGTTATAGAGAAATTTTGTTATATTTGTTTATTTGGTAATAAAACATTAACATTAATCAAGTGGAGAAGAAACCTAAAAACAAAAGTTATCTGTGAGACTGTGACAGTTGGAAATAATTGTAGTGTCACATGGAGGAAATTCTGCAGGATAATTGGGCGGGAATATATGCAATGCATGGCTCCTGCAAACCCTCAATAGTTTTAAGGTTTAAATAATTGTATGGTCGAAGGAAATGAAATATACTAATTTAGTCCTTATAATGGTTGATTTTATTTAAGAAACTAAATTGAACTGAGTGGCTAATAAACATCAAGGAACCAATGTGGAATTAGTGACTTTATAAATATATAAGCTATATCATATATCATAAAATATATATAGAATAAAAAATATATATATATAGAATAAAAAATAATTTCTTTTTGTTGCAAATAAGAGAAATCTGAAAGAGGAAATCAAATTTAATATGCGTGCGTGTTATAAGTCTTACATCACTGCCAAAAGATTAATAATTAACAGTATTTTTTTTTAATGAATATAGATCATTTTATTCATTATCTTGAATGAGATGTTCATGAGCCTTGAGAGAACAAAACGGTTGTGGTGTCACGTTATAGACAGTGTACATCTCTTTTTCTTTTCTTTATGCTTTGTATCACATTGTTTGTCTATTTCAAATCTATAACTTGTGCTACATAAGACTTTATTAAATATTTTTTTTAAAAAAAAAAACAATGCAAGAAGAAAAGGTTCTTGATCTATTGTGGGCCCATTTAAAGGCCTTGTTTACTTATCGAGGCCCAATTTTTCCGAAGTATAGAAGCATACTTTTGCGTAAGCAAGCTAGAAACATACTTAGTTTGCATATCACAATTCGTAACTCTAAGATTATATGGTGTGTGAGTTTTTTTCCCTCTCTGATATACCGACATGGTTATCTCCTCGCTCGTTTATGTACAGCTATGTATGACATGGTTATGTTTCTCAAAATCAGTCTCTAACCTCAACTAACATAACGAAACACGTTATAAATGTTTGGTCCATACTCATTTTCGGGTCCATACTCGTTATAAATAACTCATTTTCGGGTCCATGCTAAATTCTTTCTTTAGATATATCCGCACCATGTCAGTGAATACATGCATATACGTGACAATCAAAGAGAAACATGAATTTAACATGATGTCCTTACCCAATAAATGCATCAAAGCATAGATGCATACGCAATAAATGTTTTACGTGAAGTGAAATATGATATTTCTGAGATCTTGAAATGCATGTGATCAGCACTGGACAACATAATCATGATAACCATTTTTCAACGACAAAAAAAAGACATAATTATGATAATATAAAAATAATATTATAATATTTTTTTTTATGAATGGTTCATTTGATCGAATCATGTATTAGATCAGAAATATCTTCATACATAGGAGGGTTTGACATTTTAATTTTTCAGTTTAGTAAAGATCAGTTGAGTTCTTACGGGTTGAGTTATATATATGGTTTTAATTTAGTTTATTTTGTTTCTTTTCAAAATTAGGCCAAAATATGATTAGATAAAAACTTTTTTCTGAGTATTCTAATAATTGAGTAATATTACTACATTTTTATTATTTTCTAAATTGTTTAAAAATAAAATCCGGTTTATTTTTTATAGATCCCAAAGATAAATAACGAAAAAAAACTTAGCTAAATAATTAAAAATATAGAGAAGAGAAACAAAATATTTAGAAACATATGACAAAATTCAGGTAGAAACCAATTTAGAAATATATGACAAAATATTTAGAAACATATGGCACTACCGCACTACTTTTCAATTTTATTTTATTTCCTGCTAAGGGTAATTTTAATTTTTTTTGTTCTTTCTATTTGTGTATACGCGAATCAAAGTATAAGTAGTCTAGATAGCTATTAAAAAAAAAAACTGAAAGAAATTGACACATTGAAAAGGGCACATGGGGTAGGACCGTGGGAGCCAGATCTAGAATCGTAAGTCACAACATATAACTAAGAGTGGATTAACAAAGTAAATAACTTAGGCTACAAGGAAGACCCAAACAAACAAAAATAACTTAGACTAACTACAAGCTTATGCTATATTACATACGTAAATTTTCAGAGAACCATTCTTTTAGATCTACGGAAAGATTGAGTCACAAATCAATTTCGATCCTTGGACATGCAATTAGTAATTTAGTATTGATAAATGATATGGTGCCTCACTATCCTTTCGAAAGTAATTATCCGAAAAAGTATATTGGACTAGTTAATTACTTAATTAACCTCATCTCATCTTATATTTCTGATTCTCTCCATCAGCACGTCAATTAAAGTGCACGAACTTGAAAAATGTGATTAATCAAATGTTTGACTTATGAAAACATTCAAGTATAGGGATTTAATTTAGGGAAAATTGGAAGTACCTTTCGGTGTGATCATTGGCCAATTTCTCCTCCGTATTATTTTCTACTTGTCACGTTCCGTAACCATGTTGCTCCACCCCACCCATCCATTCTATATTTACGGACTAAAATATCCAATCATCCAAATTTGTTTCCCCATATATGCTTGTTCCCTATTTTTCTTTGTCTTTTTTCATAAACCTTCATACCATACATTGCAGACTAATTGCTTTGTTAACCGTTAGAATCCCAAATTGAAATATAAGCTACTCTTCAAAACCTATAAGAAAAACATGACCAATCATGATTATAATTTGACAATTTTGTTTAAAAAGAAATGGTTCTAATGACAATAAAACACAATTAAAAAAATTTCAGATATGGTCTTCAACTAATCACTATGAGTTGGTTTAGAATATTGCCAAGGATCATCTATATAAGCAAGAGGCTTAAACCAACTTGGCTGATACCTTAGGTCGCAGTCAACCATAAAAGAGAGATCCACAAACGTTGTTTTGACGGATTAACGCTGCATTTATTCATTGAATCCGTTTGGTTATGTAGGAACGGAAACAAAATACAAAATATGATCTCGATCCCTACGACAATGAAAAATCAAAGAGTTACCAAGTCTTCCACATATTAACATAACATCATTGTCGGAACAAAAAATTAACATATACTAAACGAACTGTTTGGACCAAGTCAACAGTTCTCAGTCCATGAACTTCTTCTTTGGTTTTCTTACTCTGCTTATCTAATTGCCACGTTATTTTCTTTGTCCCCATATGGAATTCAATTCTACTTTTCCTCTACGGAATATGATGGGTCAGATACCAAAAAGGAAAAAAAAAATTACTTTCAAGATTAATTTATGTTAGCATGAATATATTTGGTATTTCATTGAGTCATTAACAAAATAATCCCAGTGTCCAGATTATTACGTAGTACGGAAACTTTAAGTACTTTTAAATTTACTAAAGAAAGTTTAGGTACTTTTTAATTACTAAATAAACTTTAGGTACTTGAGCGTAATTAGACAAACTTCACGGGGAAATAATCATTTTACTGAGTTGTGATGTACTGATTTTATCCACACTACGTGATCTTCGCTAATACACTTTTTAAGTTAGATTTAATAAACAAATTAAGGTAAATTAATTTTGCGGCTTCATCACGTTGGAGGTGCAGCCAAAAATGTAAAGACTTTGCGTGTTCTTCTCATAAATTAACGAACTCTTCGCATTTCCACGTACGTTGGTTCGTGTATTTCTCCAATAAAAATATATTGACCATTGCAATTTCAAATTTCCTACCTTTTATTCTACTTCTCCTGCTTTCTCTTTCACACTCGATTTTATTTTCATACTTGTTTTCAAAGATTTAGTTTTTCCTTTTCTTGGGGTGTATAGGAAATTTAGGCAAACAACTGTTTTATTTAGAACAAATAAAAGAATGATGTTTTTGTAATCTAGTATCCTATAAACAGATTATCGATAATATTTATATAGATTATATGCTAATAACTATAATTTGGTTTTAATAACCGGAATCCAGGACTAAACTCGTATTAATCCTTGAAATCTGTAAAAGCCAGAGCTAAAGTGCTTTACAAAAAGTGTATTATATTTACCTACCATATCAATTATCATGATTTAGCTGAACATGTTCTAATTTTAGTCACACGACAAACTGATGACAACTAAAAAAAAATAAAAAAAAAATATTATATGAGCATAATATTCCATTTTAACATACCAACAGATCTTATTATATATTTGTATACAGATGTTTGTAGTAATATGCGTTTTGGAATGAAAACAATCATGCGAAACAAATTCACACCTAATTTCTTATCCATACAAAGGTTACTATATATGTTCATACCAAATCCAATATCACTCTTTATTATAAAAATAAATCAAATAATAAAATAATAATAATAAAAAAAAAAAGCCCTTCACATACATCACAAACACTATAAATACACACCTTAACCGATAAAACATCCCACACCACCACCACTACTCCATTCTCCCTCTCTCTCTGGACAATAGCGACATACAATGGCTTCACTTCTTTTCCTTTTCGTCTTCTTCTTCTTAATCATCTCCACTTGTTCTGCTCAATCCTACAACGTTTTGTCTTTCGGAGCTAAGCCAGACGGAAAGACAGACGCAACCAAAGCGTTTATGGCGGTTTGGGAAACTGCTTGTGCCTCGTCTGGTGCCGTTACCATTGTGGTTCCTAAAGGCCGGTTCTTGTTAAGGAGCCTTAATTTCGACGGTTCCAAGTGCAGGCCCAAGCCCCTCACGTTCCGTATCGACGGTACATTGGTGGCTCCGGCTGATTATCGAGTTATCGGAAATGAAGACTACTGGATTTTTTTCCAGCATCTCGACGGCGTCACCGTCTACGGCGGAATTCTTGACGCTCAAGGAGCTTCTCTTTGGGACTGTAAAAAATCCGGCAAGAATTGCCCCAGCGGAGCCACGGTACGTAACGTCCTTGAAATTTACCATTTTGCCGTAAAATTTAACTCATATTATGATTCCATTTATTTTATTTTTATCTAAAACATTCTGGACCATAAAATTTGACGTTTAGGAAATGCCGCTAGATATCACCATTTTTCATAATAAGAAGTAAACTAGTTTCTAAGTATGAATGTGAATGCTAATTATCTATTAGTCAATCGCAGAGTACTAATTACCAGATAAACAAGAAACAAAAAAGGCTCAATTAGCTTGTAAGAGAAATTGAAGCTTTCACGATTTCTTATCTAAAAAGACATTTGCCAAACTCATCATAAAAAAAAAAAACAAAAAAGGCTCAGTTGAAGTTTTAACAATTTCTTATCTAAAAATACAATTGCTAAATTCGTTTCCAAAATAAATTATATTACTAATGAGTAATGACACACTTTTCTGAATTATTAAGTTTTAACGGTTTCTTAATAACAATCCCACCATTCCTAATTCACGTGGACCAAAGTGACCAACCATGGATATTCATTATTCACATATCATTATCATAATATATATAAAAGATTTTATTAGTAAATGAGACGGTTATTATCATGTGAATCAACAGACCATAGGGTTTCAGAGCTCAAACAACGTCGTGGTCTCCGGGCTGACGTCACTCAACAGCCAGATGTTCCACGTCGTCATCAACGGTTGCAACAACGTAAAGCTTCAAGGAGTCAAAGTATTAGCCGCAGGAAACAGCCCCAACACAGACGGTATCCACGTTCAGTCTTCCTCCACTGTCTCTATCTTCAATACCAAAATTTCCACTGGCGATGATTGTGTCTCCATCGGTCCCGGCACTAACGGTCTCTGGATCGAAAATGTCGCATGTGGTCCAGGTCATGGCATCAGGTATATACATTTTTTATATTCCCATACTTCTCATAACTATAACTATAAGTTTCATAACTCATCATATTATATATGGCAGTCTCAAAAGAGATATTGTATATATCTTGAAAATAATACTCGTGGTATTTTTAAATCGAATACGAAAATTATATTTTTCATTGATATGCATTCATAGATCAGTTGGTTTGATAAAGTTTTTTTTTTTTTGACAAAATATTTTGGATGGATATTGCATTTGCAGCATTGGGAGTTTGGGGAAAGATAGTGTGGAGTCGGGTGTAGAGAACGTGACTGTGAAAACGGTAACGTTTACGGGAACAGATAATGGAGTGAGAATCAAATCATGGGCCAGGCCCAGTAGTGGATTCGCTAGGAAAATCCGTTTTCAACATTGTGTGATGAAGAACGTAGAGAATCCCATCGTTATTGACCAAAACTATTGTCCTCGTAACGAAAATTGCCCTCGCCAGGTACTTAACTGGATTGAGTTAAGTAATATATGTACATAAAATTTTTGAGTATTAATCGATTTTTTTCGCCATCATTTTTTGCAGGTTTCGGGGATCAAAATCAGCGATGTGTTGTTCGTAGATATACATGGAAGCTCGGCGACTGAAGTCGGAGTGAAACTTGATTGTAGTCCTAAGAAACCGTGTACCGGAATCCGACTTGAGGATGTGAAGTTAACGTACCGGAATAAACCGGCTGCATCGGCTTGTGTTCATGCCGGAGGGATAGAAGCCGGATTTCTTCAGCCAAACTGCCTATGACAAATATGAAAATACATCTTTTTATTAATTACTCCTATTATTATTACTTAAAAATTAAAAGTAGTTTAGAAAAAGGTAAATCATAATTTCCTAATTTGCATGAGCCTGTGGCGATTGACGGCCCCTGAGCCTAGAGCCTGGCCTTGCTTTGTAGAATATGGCTTATTGCAACCACTGATGATTTAATATGTGTTGTGTAAGTTCTGTTATTTGTTAGAATTAATATTATTTTAATTATCCGTTTGGGAATAATTTTTTTCTTTTCGAATTATTGGTTGAAGTTTTCTTTATCATTATTCATTGTATGGTTTTTCTTAGTAGTTATATGTTTCTTACAGTTGTGATTTATTCTATAAAAAAAAGATATTAAAAGACAAGTCTCCTCAATCTCGCGCCATTTTCTTTTGTTTGTTCTGGTACACTTGCATTATTTTAGTGGCTCCGTATTTTGCTCTTCAATGTAAAGAAATGTCTCACAGTTTTAACTTTACGTCGCTATAATTCAACTATTAATTTCAGAGTGAAACATTAATAAATATTAATTACTATCATTCGTTATTAATACATACTCCTTAAAATTACTTGGAAAATACAGACTATAGATTTTTTTGTTTGTTTTATTGAACGTACGCTAGTCCACAATTTTATTTTTTTTTAATATAAAACGTTGCCTTTAATATTCATCTTACCTTGCTAAATGGATTTTTCAAAATTGATTTTTCTGACAATGACTAACCAAAAAACAAGATATACAGTATATTACTTGTATAAAGAAATCAAGAAACTGAATCTTACGTAATGAAGTGTGAATTTAACGCAAGTGATAAACGAATCTCATGGCAACACAAGAAAAACGATACGAACATCCATTGTTTAATGCATGTTTTCTGTATTTCATCTCCTACTATATCTATTTAATACTTAGTTAGTTTTATGTAATGTTTTGAATGCGCATTGCCATTTGCCACAGTTCTATAGATTCTTTATTGGTAATCCTTTTTTGTCTAAAATCATTATATCGGAATCTATAAGAAAAAAAAGAAAAAAGTTGACTGATCATTAATCCACTGCTCATGTAATTTATAGTACATTTTTCTACGACTAATGATTTTTAATTGTACGTTTACTAAAAAGTCTGAGAAGCTATTTGTCTAATTGGTATGCAATTCGAATGATTCTAAATGTTTATGATTCTCTGTTATTCACCAAAGAGTTTAGGAATTGGGCGTAAAACTAATTAAGGATATTGCATGTGCTATAGTATATATATATGTATCCATGATGGTAATTTTTTACTTCACCAAAGTAGTTAAATTAGTGAATAGTAAATGACAATTAATAATACCCAAAAAAGGAAAATACAATCATGAGATGCTAAACTTTCTTCTTTTTGTTGTCAATCCATGATCAAAAATTAACAAACAAAAGAGATACCAAATCAATCCATAATTCATATACAATCAATTTTCAGTCAAATACATCAACCAATTATACACTAGTCAGTAAATCACCCCAAATCATTATTGAATCTCTGTCAAAACTGACTAAATACAATTTCGTACAAGTTGCCACAACCGTATATTACTTTTTAAAAATAACTTCCATAAAAATTGATCAGTACGTTACTATCATAAAATTCCTATAAATTGGCCTCTCACACAGACCTTGTTCTCCAACATCCTTCATCCTCAAAACACTAATTCACCTTCTCTAAAAAAAAATTATAAAATGGTTCAGAAAACTCCATGTATCCTTCTTCCTTTTGCTCTCCTCTTTCTTGAATTCATCTTATTTTCATCATTAGCCAAACCAATTCCAACCACATTCGTCAACGTCTTAACCTACGGAGCTAAACCAGATGGTTCAACAGACTCAACCAAAGCCTTCTTAGCCGCGTGGCACGTCGCATGTACCTCTGCTAATCCTACAACTATTATCGTACCAAAAGGACGGTTCTTGGTCGGAAACCTTGTTTTCCAAGGCAACAAGTGTACGGATGCTCCAATATCTATTCGTATAGCCGGTTCAATAATTGCTCCGGAAGATTATAGAGTTATCGCAAGCTCAGAACAGTGGATTTGGTTCGAGGACGTTACTGATGTTTCAATCTACGGTGGAGTACTTGACGCGCAAGGTACTAGTTTGTGGAAATGCAAGAACAACGGTGACGGAAATTGCCCTAACGGTGCCAAGGTTTGATTGACCCACAAGAAACAAACAAAATTTCTTAAAATTACATGCAGTTTTTAATTGATTTTTATTTATTTGTCAAATTGCTTTTGCAGACTTTGTTATTTACTGGGTCGAATAACATCATTATCAACGGTCTAACGTCGATCAACAGCCAGAGATTCCACATAGTTATCGATAATAGCAATAACGTGAACATTGACGGCGTTAAGGTTTCTGCTGATGGAAATAGCCCTAATACCGATGGGATTCACATCCAATCATCTCACTCAGTCCATATCACCAACTCGAGAATAGGAACCGGAGACGATTGCATCTCCATCGGTCCAGGATCCACTTATGTCATCATTCAAAACATTCAATGCGGTCCAGGGCACGGTATTAGGTAACACAAAAATTCATTTCTTGCCACATAAGATACCTAATTTCTAAACTACAGACCTTTAATTTGTGGATACTCGAAAACAGTATCGGAAGTCTTGGGAGAGTAGAGGAAGAACAAGGAGTGGAGAACGTAACGGTGAGTAACGTGGATTTCTTGGCAACGGAAAACGGAGTAAGGATCAAAACATGGGGTAAAACTAGCAAGAGTTTTGCTAGAAACATCGTTTTCCAACATATTAATATGAAGATGGTCAAGAACCCGATCATTATAGACCAGCATTATTGTCTTGACAAACCTTGCCCTATACAGGTAAAATAAAATTAAGTAACCATATCTTTTTTTTTTTTTTTTTTTTTGAACCTTAAGTAACCATATCTTATACACTTAATTGGATAGATTGAGTCATTTAATTTGTATATTTAATTTATAGGAATCTGGAGTTGAAGTATCAAATGTGAGATATGAAGATATACGCGGGACTTCTAATACGGAAGTGGCGATTATGTTGGATTGTAGTAAGGAGAAACCATGTACCGGTATTGTAATGGGCGATGTGAATCTCGTCTTGGTTAACCGGCCGGCTCAGGCTTCTTGCGATCATGCTGATGGATTAGCCAACGACGTCGTCCCGTTCGCTCCTTGTCTAAAGAGAGACTAATGATATATAATAAATAAATAGATGGATCTCCGAAGCGACGTCGTCCCGATCGCTCCTTGTCTTAAAGATGAGTTTGATGCAGATGAATCTGTGAACGACGTCGTCATGTTTGCTACTTGTTTGTTTGTGTTTTCATCTTTTTGAGGTTCTTTGAATTTTAAGCTATGTTTTGAACGTTTAAACTTTATAAAGTAATGATTCACGTCAGTATATTTTTTTCTTGCAAAACAAAAATCAAAAACTTTTCTCATAATTACAACCATTAACCGTCTAGATATTTTCTCCATTCGATATGGTAAGAGATGCAACAACTTGTTAAAAAGAAATATAATTAACTAAAAAGATATGTTGCCATGTTTGGTATATAGCGGATGATTGAAAATGAAATCCGGTGATGGAAATATGTGGATGTAGATTAAAGTAAATATATAACCTAATCGGGAAATGATAGTAAACATAAGTGGTAACAAAGAGTAAAAAATAGCCGACCCATTAAGTCTTTGTTAATTATATGGAGCATATCACATTTTGATACTATTATTATACTGATTAACAAATTAGTGGGATCGCACTATCATCTTCTCCACTTCACTAAAAAGGTCAAAAAGTCAAAACCCACCTTCTCCAGCTTGTATTCCATTAAACAAAAGTCTCCTTTTTAATTTATTTATTTTTATTGCTAACAACCTATTTGATATTTTTGTTTAGTTCATCTATTATCTATATAATCTGTATGGCCGATTAATATACAATAAAGGTTTACCCGCGTTTTACACCTCCATAACAAATTGTAAACCAACGAACTTTTGGTTAATTTCGTCTATGTTTACCGTATTACGGATAATAATCTCAATTTTTGATTTTATTATTTTTAGAGGAAAAAAACGGTCTCATCGTTTCCTTTCTTTTCATATCTTCGTTTGTTTCTCTGACTTGTCGTCTTCTTCCTCTCAACCTCCATTGACGGACAACCCTCCAAAGACGCAATGTGGGTTTAATCCATGGAATAGTTTAATCTTTGGAGGGTTTTTTTGTTGTTGTTGAGAAATTGCGTAAAGGAAGAAGATTTACAACAATGGAGAACATAGCGGCGCAGCTAAAACGCGGGATTTCAAGGCAATTTTCAACAGGTTCGATGCGTCGAACATTGAGCCGACAGTTCACGCGTCAGTCTTCGCTGGACCCTCGTCGGACCAACATGAGGTTCAGCTTCGGCCGTCAGTCTTCCCTCGATCCGATCCGGAGGAGCCCTGAATCACGGAGCGACGACGAGCCGCACATGTCGGTGCCGGAGAATCTCGATTCCACGATGCAGCTTCTCTTTATGTCTAGCAAAGGCGACGTCAGAGGAGTCGAGGAGCTTCTTGATGAAGGAATCGATGTCAATAGCATCGATCTCGATGGCCGTACGGCGCTTCACATCGCCGCCTGCGAGGGCCATTTAGGCGTCGTTAAGGCTCTTCTCAGCCGTCGAGCTAACATCGATGCTCGTGATCGATGGGGAAGTACGGTCTGTCTTCTTCTTCTTCCTCCATTAAGTCCTAGCATTCTGTTTTTCTTTAAAAAAAGTATTCGATTGTTGTGTTCATTGTCTGGATTGGGATTGGTTAAAGGTGACATTTTTATCTTTGTTTTTGACGTTTTCCGGTGAAATTAGGCGGCTGCTGATGCCAAGTATTATGGGAATTTAGATGTGTACAATCTCTTGAAGGCTCGAGGAGCTAAAGCACCGGTACTTTACTATTAAGAATTTCTTTTGTTTCTTGAAATTGGAGACGTTTGCTCTTTTTTTGTTGTTTTGTTCATGTGTTTGTATTATGAAAGGCTTCATTATCTTCACTCTTTTTAGAAAACCAGGAAGACGCCGATGACTGTGGCGAATCCACGAGAAATTCCCGAGTATGAGCTTAATCCACTTGAAGTTCAAGTCCGGAAATCTGATGGCATCTCAAAGGCATGCTCTTTTGTTATCTTAACACACATTTGATCTTGTAACTTTGGGAACATCACTGTTCTTAGATCATTTTAATTTAATTTGAATCACTCGTGTTTGATTGTTTGCAGGGAACATACCAAGTAGCTAAATGGAATGGCACGCGAGTTTCCGTAAAGATACTTGACAAAGATAGCTACTCTGACCCTGAACGCATGTATGTATTAAAAATAGTAGGCAACTCAACAAAGTTTCATCTTTTTTTTTTTTAATTTTGTTTCCTAAGGAATGATTGGGGTTTAACATGAAGAAACTAATGCTGCTTTTGTCTCTAAATTGTTCAGAAACGCATTTAAACATGAGTTGACGTTGTTAGAAAAAGTCCGTCATCCAAATGTTGTTCAATTTGTTGGAGCTGTCACTCAAAATATACCAATGATGATTGTAGTAGAGTATAATCCAAAAGTAAGCATATTTACTTCTTTTTGATTTCACCTTATTTCATCAATCATCTCAATGTCGTTTCGTGTGTTACCGTGTTTGATTCTGTTGCAGGGAGATTTAGGAGTTTATCTTCAAAAGAAAGGACGTCTTTCTCCTTCCAAGGCACTTAGATTTGCTCTTGATATTGCCAGGTATGTTAACTTCTAATGTATTGCTTCTAAGGTTCTTATAATTACTAGGTACCTCACAGATGTTTATTTTTTTGGTTTTGTTGGTGTCTCAGGGGAATAAATTACCTTCATGAGTGTAAACCAGATCCGATCATTCACTGTGATCTAAGGCCAAAGTAAGATAACCAAAAGCAAATGTCGATTAGATATGTTTAAAGCCTTTGGTTCATACTCATTGAGGTGTTTCTGTTCGTTTAATATTTTGAAATTTTTCGTAAGGTGCCAGAAATATTTTGCTGGATAGAGGAGGCCACTTGAAGATCTCGGGATTCGGTTTGATAAGATTGTCAAAAATTTCACCTGACAATGCGAAAGTAGCAAACCACAAAGCGCATATAGATCTCTCAAGTAAGGAGAATGCTTCATTCATATGCTAGAAAAATGTTTTTTTTTTTTTTTGCAAGATTTATGATCCTCAACAAAATGATTTCTTGATTGCAGATTACTACATAGCACCAGAGGTTTATAAAGATGAAATATTTGATAGAAGGGTTGATGCACACTCATTTGGTGTCATTTTATATGAGGTACATGTTCTCGTCTTGCTCGGTTTATTCTTATGTCTTGTGTTACTTTAATCTGTATGTGTGTGCGTGGTCAGATAACAGAGGGAGTACCGGTTTTTCATCCGAGGCCACCCGAAGAAGTTGCGAAAATGATATGCTTAGAAGGAAAGAGACCCGTTTTCAAAACCAAGTCAAAAAGTTACCCTCCGGATATGAAAGAGTAAGCTCAAAAACTATTCTGGAACAAGAATTATTCATGGCCTATGCAGGTTGTAAAAGAAGTGCCACTTCTTGAACCTGTTGTATCGCTTAATGTGCAGGTTGATTGAGGAGTGTTGGCATCCAGAAGTCGGTATTAGGCCGACATTCTCTGAGATTATTATTCGACTTGACAAAATAGTAGCTAATTGCTCTAAGCAAGGATGGTGGAAAGATACGTTTAAGTTCCCTTGGTAAGGTTTCGTTCTTCAGGTAGAATCTAAAGTTAAGACAGAGATGAAAGATTGTGGCTTTTAATGGTTCTTTTTTTTGTTCGCAGGAAATAAAGGGGAAGGAACAGAGAATCAACTATGTAGCCACCGAAAAACAAGAAGGGGAAACAAGACATAGTGAGACTTGTGGGAAAAAATCCGATTTACAGCAATTTTTCCTAGAAAGATGAATACCAATCAAACTCATTCGCCATGTATTCTGTGTGTAGAACTAAAGACAGAACAGGATTTCCTTTGATGGTTATATACCTTTGTATAGCTGTATAATAAACAAACCAAAAAAACTGCAGATCATTACCAAATACAAAAAAAAAAAAAAAATGTTTAGGCGACGAATTGTTTCCTTATTTTTTGATGCACAAGCAAACTTTCAAAATGATGATTGGATTCTTTACGGTTCAAAGATTTGAAGATTGCAATTCATTTACTCTCACATGGCTTTAATAAGAGAAGTTGGGAAGTAAACCAGAAGATGAACATACAACAGAAGAAGAATCAACTACAAAGATTATTTTGAGTAGAAGAAGACAGATCCATCAGGACATTACGAGCAGATACCTTTGCTACTCAACATGTGAGTAACTTATATGATTTGAATCTTTGATGCAAATGTGTTAATGTTGATATCTGTAGTGCCTCCTTCACTGAGTGACTTCACAGCCAAGTCTCTCCATTTCTTTGCGTTCTCCTTCATCTCTTTACTCTTCTCTCCTTCCATCACTTCCTTAATGCTAAGCTCGATCTCCTCTCTCTTCGCAATCCCAGTATCTTTCTCTGCCTTCACACGAACCCCAACCTTCCACACATCTTGTATGTACTTTGCATTCATTGGTTGATCGGTCCATTGAGGCATAGCCACCATGGGAACCCCTAAACTCAAAGCCTCCATGGTTGAGTTCCAGCCACAATGAGTCATGAAACAACCAATTGCTTTGTTTGACAGAACTTGAAGCTGAGGACTCCACTTCAAGACCAAGCTCTTGTCTTTATCCACTGTTTCAAGAAACCCTGATGGGAGCTTTGACTCCTCTGAAGCTCTGACCACCCACAGGTAGCTGAAGTTTCTTATCCCAGAAGCAATCTCTTCCATCTGCACACTGCTCAGCTGAGCCATGCTCCCAAAAGCTATATATACCACCGACCCCTGTGGCTTGGTGTCTAGCCAGTCAGCGCATAAGGCAGCCTCTTTCAAGTCGAAGAGGTTTAGATCATAGTCTGTGTCTGATTTGATTTGTTGGTCTAAGTACATTGATGGAACAGTCGGACCAATTGTCAACACGGGACAAACTTTCGACAACAACTCCTCCTCCTATAAACCAAAAATATAAAAGCAAAAAAAGACAGAGTAACTTGTAAAAAATCATGGTAGCCAGAGGAAAAAGACCGAGTAACAGGGACAAGAAAAACAAGTAGCTAAGGCAACTAAACAGGAAAATTATATCAAATCAGAGTAATTAAGACAAAAACAGAGTAATTAGGGAAAAAATAGAGTTATTGCAACATGCATATGCGAAAACAGAGCAATTAGGACATTAAATAAAGGGAAAAACAAGGTAGCTAGGGAGGAAAACAGGGTGGCTAGAGAAAAAGAACAGAGTGAATATGACGCTAAACAGAGTAGTTAGGGCAAAACAGAGTACACAGAACCAAAAACAGTGCATCTGAACATGAAGTAGGGAAACACAGACATGAATCATGGGAAAATACAGAGTAATATTTGGAGATAAATAAGGACAAAAGCAGAGTGATAAAGACATGAACTAACATGAGGGTCGAGCTCCTGGAAGGTATTAACGAGTACGAAATCAGCTTTGTCGAAGTTGGTGAACTGTTGAAGCACCATCTTAAAGTAAGCAAGATGGGACCCCGTAGGAGTGACAAAAGTAGGCAAATCTTGGAGCTCGAGAAAAGGCAAATCCTCGATGGGAAGTTTCACGCTTCCATTGTTCATGTAAGCAAGATAGTTATAATAGTTGACGCCGCAAGACTGCGTGAAGAAAGGAGCCGCAGCTAAACCGAACTCTCTTGCAAGGTCAAGCGCCCAAGGCATGAAAGAATCGTAGACAATACAAGTGATGGGGTCATCACTAGTCTGATGCTTGCGGATGACGTCAGCAACGGTTTTGGAGCCGAAGGTTTTGAAGTTTTGGAGGTATTCAGGGACGGAGGCGGCCGATGAGAAGCCACCGTGGTCGTAGCCGTCAGAGATTGTGGCTACTGAGACGGGACTAGATGGGTCGAGGTGGATTGTGTTGAAGATGAAAGCGGTGAGAGTGTGAGTGGTTTTGAAACCTTTGGACTGAAGTCGTTTGCAGAATTGGCGAATCGGTGTGATGTGTCCTTGGCTTGGGAATGGCACTGCTAACACATGCCCTCTCTTCTTCTCCATTTCTCTCTCTCTCTCTCTCTCTCTCTCTCTCTCTCTCTCTCTTTCTTCCTCTCAATCTTTGCTCTAAGCCAATGTGAAAAACAAAACAAAAAATCTTTGCTTTAAGCAAAACAAATAAATAGATGTTGGGGATATATATATTGGTAGATTCTGGAGGTTCTTCCCAGAGAAGACAAGAGCTTGTGATCAGAGCAAGAAAAGAAAATGTCTTAATGGAAAATAGGAAGTAATGAATTTCTACAGAAAATAAAACAAAACAGGAAGTAAAGAAGTGAGAAGATTCTCTACGGTTGTATAGTTATAGAATAAGACTTTGGACAAAATATTTATTATAGTAATATATCTATATCTATATTTTAGTGTACTAAGAAATCATTTCTAAATAATTTAAAATAAAAAACGTAAAAATTTAAACTTCAAATATGTTGTGGCCCAAATGTCAAGTGATATAAAAGTGGACTTACACCTAACAAAGGAAAAAATGATAATTTATATTTTGTGTTTGGTAAACTTTATATGGCAAGAATAAACAAGTCATATAGGTTAAGAATACTTACAAATTTTAATAATTTGCAATTTTGCATACAGGTAAAATATACCAGTTTTGGTATGAGATCAGCTGAAAATAGCCTTAACAATTAATTATTAGAAAAAGGGATATTCCAAACGAAGTGCCTATTAGCAAAGACAAAGAGTCTCCAGTCGAAACAGAGCCTTCGGCAGAGACTCTAGCTGAAGACCTAAACGGTGTCACTTTGCGTAACGGATCAAACTGGAACAACATAATGGGCCACGCAGATGATAAGAAAAAGCCCATTTCGGTTCGACGATCTTCTTCATCAACGGCTTTAACGCTCGCCGACAAAACCAAAGATGAAAAGCAGTCAAGCAGAGCATGAGTGAGAAAATAAGCATTACGGATAAAACATTCAACGTCAAGCTTTCAAATCGATTTTAGCCCCTCGATTCATCTTGCTCTGTCTATGATCCTTATGGTTTTAGTAAAGTGTATAGCCAGTATAGAGAATCGTTGAATGTGTATAAGCCTTAAGCGATATGAATACTATTTTTTGTTGATAATTTTATAAGAATTCGTTCACTGTTTCAAGAAATCCTGATGAGAGCTTTGACTCCTCTGAAGCTCTGACCACCCACAAGTAGCTGAATTTGCTTATCCCACAAGCAATCTCTTCCATCTGCACACTGCTCAGCTGAGCCATGCTCCCATGAGCTATATATACCACCGACCCCTGTGGTTTCGTGTCTGACAAGTCAGTGCATAAGGCAGCTTCTTTTGAGTCGACGAGGTTTAGATCATAGTCGTTATCTGATTTGATCTTTTGGTCTAATTACATTGATGGAATAGTTGGACCAATTGTCAACACAGGACAGACTTTCGATAACAGCTCCTCTTCTTGTAGAAGGAAATCAGAGAACAAAAATAGAGGGATTGGGTGACAAAACACAGTAGCTAGGAAAAAACAGGGTAGCTAAGTAAAAAAGAACTGAGTAACTAGGGCAAAAAAACAGAGTAATTAGGGAAAACAGTGTAATTATGACATAAATTTGGGAACTCAGTGTTATTATGATATATATTTTGGAAAAGAGAGCAATAAGGATAGAGTGATAAGTTAGGGCAAACAGAGTAATTTAGACTTGAATGAGGGGAACTCAACAGCCTAACTAGGAATGAATTAACATGAGGGTCGAGCTCCTGGAAGTAATTAATTAACGAGAAGGAAATCGGCTTTGTCGAAACTGGTGAATTGTTGAAGCACCATCTCAAAGTAAGCAAGATGATTGTGGCTATGGAGACATGACTATATGGATCGAGTTCGGTTGTGTTGAAGATGAAAGTGGTGAGAGTGTGAGTAGTTTGAGACCTTTGGAGTGAAGTCGTTTGCAGAATTGACGAATCGGTGTGATGTGTCCTTGGCTTGGGAATGGCACCGCTAGCACATGCCCTCTCTCTCTCTCTCTCTCTCTCACATGCCCTCTCTCTCTCTCTCTCTCTCTCTCTCTCTCTCTCTCTCTCTCTTACAACAGATAAAGAGAAATTATTATACTGATTGGCTTGTGAGGTTGTTGCTAGAGAAGACAACAGCTTGTGAGCAGAGAAAGAAGACAAACCCCGAGGTGCGTTTCTTTCTTTATAAAAGAAAACGTCTGAACAGTCTTATTTTGAAAGTTTATTTCATTGTTATATTTGGGAACTAAAGAAGATGGAACGTTAAGAGTCACATGGAAATGTAAGAGTATCTCCAACAATAATATGTAGTTAAGGGATGTAATGGAATTTTTTAATAGTTTTTGTGCACTTTATGGATTTAGAAACTCGGATAGATTTTTTCAAATTTGAAGTGTCCAATAGCAGTATGAGAGTTTCTAATTTTTTTTTTATTAATTTTTTTCAAATTCAAATATTTTATTAATAAAAATTATTTCAATAATTTGAAATTAAAACATAGAGTACAGAAAAAAATCAGAATTTAAAATTTAAACATAGTTGTCATCTTGAATATGTACCCATCTCGCTCATCTTCTACGATCATGTTATGAAGTATTATACATGCTTGCATAATCTTTCCTATTTTAATTTTATCCCACATCAGAGCTGGATTTTTGACAATGGCAAACCGAGCTTGCAAGACTCCAAAAGCACGTTCGACATCTTTACGGGTAGCTTCTTGACGTTTAGCAAACATGCGGGCTTTATCACCCTCAGGAAGTGGAATAGATTGGATAAATGTAGCCCATTTTGGATAAATTCCATCAGTCAGATAGTAAGCCAAATGATATTGTCTTCCGTTGACAAAGTAATCCACTTTTGGAGCTTTACCTTGTAAAATATCGTCAAACACAGGAGAGCGGTCAAGAACATTAATATCATTTAGGGTACCTGGAGGTCCAAAAAACGCGTGCCATATCCATAGATCTTGTGAAGCCACAGTCTCTAAAACGATTGTCGGTTTTCCAGCTCCTCGTGTATATTGTCCTGCCCAAGCAGTGGGACAATTTTTCCACTCCCAATGCATACAATCGATGCTTCCAATCATCCCGGGAAATCCGCGAGATTCTCCAATATCTAGTAGTCGTTGAAGATCTTCTGGTGTGGGTCTTCGTAGATACTCATCTCCAAACAGATATATGATTCCTTCTACAAAATTTTCCAAGCAAGAAATGGCGGTGCTTTCACCAAGCCGGAGGTATTCATCAACCGCATCAGCCGCAGAACCATATGTCATCATCCGAATGGCTGCTGTATATTTTTGTAGTGGAGAGAGACCGGATCTTCCAGTAGCATCTTTTCTTTGTTGAAAAAATGGAACTTGAGTACTGAGGGTATCAACAATACGCAGAAACAAATGTTTGTTCATTTTGAAACGACGACGGAATAGATATGGTGGATAAACGGGATCTTCCCGGAAATAGTCATTCCATAAGCGCATGTGCCCTTCTTCCCGATTTCTTTCAATATAAGCTCTTTTTTTCTTCCTTGCTCTTTGACGATCACCCCGATTAACAAAGAGATTTTGAAAAGCTTGCTCGTAAATTTTTTCAGAAGCTTCTTCAAATTTTTCTTCCATAATTTTTTCAAAATTATTATGAGAAGAAGATGCCATAAGATAGATGTGTTTTAAGAAAATATTGAAAAGGGAGTATTGTTGTTGATAAATGAAGTTGATATAGAAGATGTGTATATGACAAAGAACGATTTTAGTATAAGGAGAGAATGTGTTTGTGATTTTAGTTGAATGAGAGAAGAGTGATTTGTATGTGACTATAAATGTCTCTATTTATAGGGATAGAATGTGCATTTCATTATGTGGTTTACAGCTGAAATCGTCGAATATGTTAACAAGATTTACAAGGAAAAAAAAATATGTGGTGTCTTCATATACAAACAACACAATATGTGTGGTGTCTTCATACACAAAAATATGTGGTATCTTCATATACAAACAAACCAATATGTGGTGTCTTCATATACAAACAAACTAAAAGTAGGACTCAACATTATTGAGATACATTATTGAAAACGTCGGCTAAAGTTTTTAAAAGCATCGACCACATTATTTAAACCCTTTATTACAAATTTTTAAAAGCATCGACCCAAAAACAGGCCCAAACTTTAAAATCTCGGCTAAAAATTGGTAAGCCTCGACCAGTTCCTTCAAAACCTCGGCTAAAAATGTATCTCTCGAGCAAAATAGAATTGGTGGCCCAAAAGCTTTGAAGTGGTATGTGAATGTATCCTTTTTGTCCTGCAAACCAAAAATGGCTCATCATCAACAATAACAACCAATATCATTATTATAGAACAGGTACAAACAAACCATTGTTCTTTTTTTTGACTTTGCATTTATCAATATTAAAAATTAAACCATATATCAAAACAAAGAAACGACAATCATAATAAAACATGACCTTCTTTATAAGAGTCACACACATACAACTACATACTAAATCCGAAAAAACATTAAAGGAAAACATGAAAAACCCCTAAGAGAAAAACACATCCTTAACATAATTGAAAACATACAAACCGAGAATGCAATGATACAAAGGTTAAAAACCATCACTTAGACAACATTTCGGAAATGAGGTTGTTCTTAAGCTCAACTTCCATTGGAGTAAGAGGGTCGGTTCTTCCTAGGAGGTTGGCAAGAATCTGTTGTTTGTTAGTTTTATCTTTCAAGGCTAACTCCTTCTCCCTTATCTCCCAGATGTTTCTATAGATATCCATGGCTTTTTCATTCATCTCCACACTCTCAGCTTTGTCTTTTGTTTGTTTCTTTTTGCCTTTAGCCGCCTTTACACCTGGAGGACGAGTTACTCCTTCATTTTCTCCATGGCTGAAAGCCTGTTCTTCCTCTGTTCTTCTTTTTTTGAACATTCCACATCCTCTCCACTTCTGATCGTGTCTTAATTCTCTCCAGGCGTGCTCCATGGTGAACTTATGCTTGTAATCATTGTAGTAGATATCCAAAGCAAGCTTCATGACGTCATTTTCATTTTGCCCACTTGTTTTTTGTGCTGAAGCAGCTTCAAACGATCCTACAAACTTGCAAACACATTCATTTAGCTTTGACCACCTCTGCTTACAGTTGATTGGACCCCGCTTCTCATCAGGAGATATCTTATTACTCGCAGCATAGTAGATTGCAATCCTGCTCCAAAACGCATCAGCTCTTTGCCCATTCCCAATGATCGGATCCTTGGAGGTATTAAGCCATGCACTTATGAGCACAAGGTCTTCAGTTGGAGTCCATGGCCTCCTTGACCTTTTCTCTTTGACAGTCTCTTCAACTGGACTTGGAGCATCAGTCCATTGTGTTCCAGAAACGAGAGGTTGTGAATCACCAAGTGCAATGGTAGTTTCCATTGCACTTGGAACTTGTGGATGAGTTATTTGCTGGCTACTTAGTAGCTCCATGAAGCCTGAATGGTCGGAAAAAGGGTTTGTTGAATCCATTTCTTTTGGTGAATGAGTTTTTTTAAAGGATGAGAAAGAACGAAGGCAAGAGAGTGGAAGAGGTTTGTGTGTTTGTGGGTTCTTAAACAAAGCAAAGCAAAAGAGAAGTAAAGAGTGTGGAAGAGGTTTAGAAAACAAATGAGAGAAAGGAAAGATAGTGGAAGAAGGTATCAAAAACAAACATACATTACCTCCAATATATAGGCTAAGTATTGACGATGGAGTTAGCAACCAAATAGAGTTAGAGTTAAATTTATAGTTAGCATTCAACAGAGAGTTAAACGATCAAGACTTAACATAAGTTCTAGTTAGAACAGAAAACTTCTGTTCTTGTAGTTAGCATTCATTGTTTTTACCTAACCGATAACACCGTTGCATTGATCATAGGTGACATAAAGAATAAGAACAGAAATCCATCCTAATTAAACAAAGCATTGATTCCACTCTCTAATGCTAACCTAACACTACAGACACAGATTCAATGCCTATTTCCATCCATCACAAACCATCAATTAGAAACCACATCAACACCATCCTAATTAAACAACTGAAATGATTCTCGGATAACTATGAAGAGAAAATCGAACTTACTTGTACAGATGCATGGTTATGACTTTGCTTGATTGATCAAATGGCCCAGACTTGGCAAGCTCGATGAATTGACCCTGATTTTTTGGATCGATCACTTCTTATCTCGCCGCCACTTGACCGCCACCGCCTTCAAAATAAGACGCAGACAACTCGATATTGGAGAGGACGACTGGACACCGCCTCGGATGACTGGAGCTCACTTGCCGCCAGAGCTTCACGCCGAGAAGATTTGGATTGAAGATCAGAGATATCGAAGAGAATGGGTTTGCTCGAAGAAAATGTGTTCTTGGTTTTTACAAATGGAAATGAGAAGCTTCCTTTTCATTTAGAGGTTTTGATAAAAAAATTTAAAAAAAAAATATAAAAACGTTAGCCAATCAATATGCGCCACGTATGAGTCTCTATTGAGTCTCTATAAACTACAAAAGTAGAGACGTTTCTACTTTAATTAACTATTAAAACTTTATTTTTAACCCAAAAAACTTCTTAACAACTCATTAAAAACTGTTGTTGGAGGTGGTCTAAGTATTAAATCTACGGTTCTATAGTTACAAGAAGATCTCGACAAAATATTTATTACTATTAATTTTTTTGTATTAAATCTGAGTAAGACAATTACGTGGTGCATATAAAAATTAAAACGATGTGGTCCAAATTATAATCATGTTAATTTAAATGATGTACATGTTAAGCCTAATAAAGGGGAAACATGACTTTTTCCATCATCATGTTAATTTTATGTATTTGCTTAAACATGATAAATCAAGAATAACATCATAAAGAGTTAGAAGCAGGTGTAATTATATGCATGCAAGTAAAGAAGATATCACGGTTTAATATGAAATCAACTGAAAACAATCTAAACATTTAATCATTCGAAAAATGAACATTCTGCTAATGAATCGACGGAAACAGTGAGTAAGGAGTTGAAGGAAATTTTGGCCGAAGTGAAGCAGAGATTCCAACCATTGATTCATGGACCTGCGACCAATTGTGAACATTGGACAAACTTTCTACAACAACTCCTTCTCATATAACAAAAAAACAAAGTTGAAATAGCTTAATCAATGTCTTCCAGAGAGACAAAAACACCTAAACAATTTGTTGGACAAAAACTTAACGAAATGTTTTGCTTTCTTCTCAGAATCTGTATTCAACACAGGGTAGAATTATGGAGGAATTGTAAGATTGGGATGTAACCAGAAGATGAATAAACTTAAAGATTACACAAATTGAAAGGCTTATCCAAAAAAGAAATAAAGACTGACCCAACAAGATATTAAAAAAGAGATCTTTTCTACTTCATGTGTTAATAACTTATTTGCTCTGAACCTTGGATATAAATGTGTCAATATTAATATCTGTAGAGCCTCCTTCACTGAGTGACTTGACAGCCAAGTTTCTCCATTTCTTCGCGTTCGTCTTCATCTCTTCACTCTTCTCTCCTTCCATAACTTCCTTTATACTAAACTCAATGTCCTCTCTCTTGACAATACCACTCTCCTTGTCTGTCTTCACACGAACTCCAGCCTTCCACACATCTTGTATGTACTTTGCGTTCATTGGTTGATCGGTCCATTGAGGCATAGCCACCATGGGAACCCCAAAGGTCAAAGCCTCCATGGTTGAGTTCCAGCCACAGTGAGTCAAGAAACAACCGATGGCTTTGTTTGTTAGAACTTCAAGCTGAGGACTCCATTTCAAGACCAAGCTCTTGTCTTTATCCACTGTCTCAATAAACCCTGATGGCAGCTTTGCCTCCTCTGAATCTCTAACAACCCACAGGAAGCTGAATTTACTTACTGCTGAAGCAAGCTCCTCCATCTGCACATTGTCCAGCCTAGCCATGCTCCCGAATGCTACATACACCACCGACCCTTGTGGCCTTGTGTCGAGCCAGCTAGTGCAGAAGGCAGCATCTTTCGAATCAAAGAGAGTCAGATCGTAGTCTGTGTCTGATTTGATCCGTTGATCTAAGTACATTGATGGAACACTAGGGCCAACTGTCAACACAGGACAAAATTTTGACAACAACTCATTCTCCTGTAACGAAAGACAGATTAATTAGGACCTGAACAAGAACAAGACATGATAATGAGGAAGTTGTAAGAGAGAGATAGAGAGATCTAACATGAAGTTCCAGATCTTGGAAGGTATTAACGAGTACAAAATCAGCTTTCTCGAAGTTTGTAAACTGTTGGAGCACCATCTCAAAGTAAGCAGGGTAGGATCCAGAAACAGAGAAGAAAGAAGGCAAATCTTGGAGCTCAAGAAAAGGCAAGTCTCCAATGGGAAGATTCAAGCTTCCATTATTTATGTAGGAAAGATAATAGACATAGTTAACAGCACAAGACTGTGTAAAGAAAGGAGCCGCGGCTAAACCAAAATCTCTGGCAACGTCGAGTGCCCAAGGCATGAAAGCATCATAGACGATACTAGTGATGGGGTTATCACTAGTCTGGTGTTTGCGGATGACGTCTGCAATGGTTTTGGAGCCAAATGTTTTGAAGTTTTGAAGGTAGTTGTGGATGGAGCCAGATGAGTCAAAGCCGTGGAGGTCGTAGCCATCAGAGATGGTGGCTATGGAGATTGGCCCAGATGGGTCAGGCTTGATGGAGTTGAAGATGAAATTGGTGAGAGTGAGAGTGGTTTTGAGACCTTTGGAGTGAAGTCGTTTGCAGAATTGGCGGATTGGTGTGATGTGTCCTTGGGTTGGATATGGCACTGCCAATACATGTCCTCTCTTTTTTGCCATCTCCTTCTTTCTCTCTCAAAATGGTATGCTTTATCCAACAATGAATATACCTTATGAGATAATGCGAATATATATAGACAGGTTTTGTCAGGTTCTTGCTTAAGATGAGAGCGGTGGGAACTTGAGATCAGAACAAGATAGTTTTGTTTTTTTCTCTCTTTTTTCGTAAGAGAAAAAATGGGAATAAGAAGAGAAAATCATTTTGCGTTTCTTTCACAAATAAATGAAATGTGTGAATCAAAAGATTTATTTCTGTATTTGCTCTTCTGTTCGGTGTATAAGAAAAAATGGAAATAAGAAGAGAAAATCATTTCGATTTCACAACAGTAGTGTCAAAAAGATTTATTTCTGTATGTGTGAATCAATGAAATGTATGTATGAATTAAAGATTTATTTCTGTATGTGTGAATCAAAAGATCTTATTTCTAAAATTATCTACAAATGTAAAATACAAAAAATACACAAAGTCATAATTCCCTTTTCTTTATCATTTTGTTGTTAATTTCGGAGAAATAATATCTTAAAGAGATATAAAGACAAACGGAAATGGAGTAAGAAGTGAAAAGATTCTCTACGGTTCTATAATTACAAGAAGATCTGGACAATACGAAGAGGACCTTTGTGTAGTTGACGTCTTCTCCCCTAATATCTGACATTTCTGTATTATTTAAAATGTGAGATTTTGTATTTTTCACTGAACCCAAATTTTAATTTTTGTATCGCTTAGTTCCAGATTTGAACGCTAGTCCGTGCTCATTTATTATGTCTAGTAGATCACTCTATTTGACACCAAAGCAAACGTTAATAAGGACATTGTCTAATGTCTAGTAATGACCATTTGAAGCAAAAGTCAAACTAAAAACGATTCTTACAAAGTACAAACAATCATTTACCTATACGAATTAATAAAGGGACACAGAGAAATATAGAACAGAACCAGACAACTATATTTTGTAATTAAATTAATATTTTCATAGATTTAGTTAATATAACGTTTTCTGAAATTAGCTATTCCATTTCTCCGCACAAATAGATCACATGCTTTATGCTTATACGACAGAAATACAATTCTATTGGATAAATTAAATGTTCACGTAGATAAATGACATAGCACGGAATACAATCTAATGTTTTACAACAGTAAAGTGTCAAAAACAAATCTACATAAAAAATTAACATATTGTAGAAAAAAAAATTACGGAGTGACGGTCTGGTTCGACGGTGGTGAAGGTCTTTGTACGGAGCCGTACACTGATCTCTCGTTTACACGACCAACTTCTTTACACACTTGATCAAGAATCGTCAGAAAGTCTCTGACCACAGCGAAAATGCGAAAAGGGTGAGATTCCGAATTCCCGTGGAAATACTCTGTTACTTCTTTAACCATCTTCATGACATTGCTTCCATGGGATTGTATCTCCGTGATCTCTTTCTCACCTTTGTTCAAGAACATGTTCATTGAGTCTAAGAATCTCTCTACTCCCGTTTCTAGCTTTAGCTCCGCGATTGCTTCCTTGACTTTCGTTATTCCGCTGGCTATTTCCTCTGTTTCGTGGATGAGGGAATTTGAATCCATCGCAGCTGCTTTCTTGACGTTTATCAACTGAGAGCTGAGGCTTGAAACCACTTGCAACCCGAGTTTCTTGAGCTCTAGATCGTCTTGGAATGCGGATTGCTCAGCTATGTCATCGCCTATCGGGTCGTGAGCCGGAGTAGAAGAAACTCGAGCTCCTTCAGATTTTATGATTTCTTGAACTACGAAATGCAACAAGGTGGTTTTCCCATCCGCGCCTTTGATATCTACCAGCTTTAAAAGCGTGTCAAGCTTGAAAGCATGCGCATCACCTCTATTGGTTCCTATGTTCATTCGGTTCCCAGTTTTGAGCACCGCTTCTAGAAGCTTCAAGAACATCCGTGTATTCTTTAACTCACCACAAGCAGCCTGAAAGTTCGATCAAACGCACATGACTGTTCTGTATTTAGCAAAAAAGAGACTTAATGAGGACAAGTAGAGTTTTACCTCGAGGGTGTCGAAGGATCTTTTCAGGTACTCGGTTTCGGATTCGAAGTTGACTATGTAAAGCATTGCATCGATCCTCTTGAAAGCGAAAGGAATGTTCAGCAATGCTTTGAGGAATCTCTCCGCAGGTCCAATCTTGGAAGGAGATTCATCATCATCATCTTTAAGCGCCTTAAGTTTGTCTTCTTCTTCTTTGGTAGGTGCCATCTTAAGCAGGCATTCGAGTAGCTCAGGTCCCAGAGTATCCGAGTTGCCTAATTCATCAACAAGAAAAATGTTTAGACACCCTTTTTTTTTTTCAGAAAACTAAATCAGTCCAGTCATGCTTCAAGACTCTCAGACCAGTTTGAGGAATCATCAAAGCTAAAGATATGTTTGCAGCAGTGAGTGTGGCTGTGTGAGGTAACCTCAAACAAAATTTTGATTTTTGACATGGAAACTTCTGCATAAGCAACAAGAGAATGGGAAATTATTCACCTTCTACAAGCGCTTCGCATACTTCATCGGCCGTTACATTGAGAGCCCTCAGCAAAATCGCAATGTTGTGGGACTTTCTTGGATCAAGAAACTGATTCTCATGATTAGCAGATTGAACAACACCTGCATTTCCTCCATCTCTTGTTCTTGAATTTGGATCATTCGCCCTGAACAATGTCTCTATCATTTCTTCATTCACTCTGCAAAAGGACAAAAGAATCATATTTTAGTCCCGTAGGCAAAGAAGGGAACGAATTGTTTAAGACTATGAAAACGAATTCGTTATATCTTCTTACTGAAAAGAATTGGATTTGATTTGGTCCCACACCATACCACGGCCCGAGCTTGCTCTAACTTTGTCCCAATGTAAAGGCTTCAACTTTGGTTTCAAGGTCTCCTCTTTCTTTTCTGGATCAGAGTCCCCACGATGAGGCGAGAGCGACGTGGTAGCCGGAATCTCCAATAATTGCGGCTGAGGTGGAGGAGGTGGTGGTGGAGGTGGCCTCGCTGGACAGGGTTGCTTCGAAACGCCGTCGTTTAAGCTGTTCTGACTATGCAGCGAGAGACGAGGACTAAGCGACCTTGGTTTCGAACTTGTTGCCGGAGAACCATTCAACGACGAGGCGGAATTAGTCGGCGAAGATGAGTTCGAGCCGTTGATACTCCTGCTGCCAATCTGATCAACACTAGAATCCTTTAATACGCTAGCCCAGGCACGTGAAGGGCTCTGTTTACGACCGGAAGATCCTCTCGGAGAGAAAAACTCGTCGTTTTCGTTGTCCTCTCCGTCAAAGTCGGGTCTTTTAGGGTTTAACTGATCAGTGATGTGGTAATTGGGAGTGAAAGCTGGGAGCTTTGGTAAAGGAGGGAGAGGACGGAGCTCCGGAGAGCCTTGCTTATGGTACTGTGAGTAAGAAGAAGAAGAAGACGAAGAAGCAGGAGCTGGTAATTCCAAGACGCCCGTGACACTGCCGGAGACGGAGATGGGAGATTTCTGCTGATCCAAACCGCCGCTTCGGGAGTTCACTAGAGTACCTAAGTAGAGAAACTCGGAGGAAGTGTGAGAGGAAGTGTATTTCGGTGGTTGTTTGTGTTTCAGAGAGCCGTCGGAAGGAGCGGCGTTGAAGAGCTGAAGAGAGTCTGATCTGGTGGATTTAGTGTCATCTGCAGGAGAGGAGCGGCGGCGATGTCGGGTTCGACGGAGGAAGATGATGAAGACGGCGAAGAGAGAGAGGAGAACAGCGGCGGAGACGACGGATACGGTTATGGCGACGACCTTGGCGATGTGGCGGTTGTTGTGAGGGCTTTGATGGGTTTGTTGTGAGTTGGAAAGAGGAGAGAAGAGATTGTTTGGCGGGAAAAGTCGGGAGTGAAGGCCGGAGGAGGGAGGTGGTGGTGGGGGAATGAGCCGCCGTTGGAAGGATGGGGTCGGAAGGAGGGGAAAAAAGGGTTAGGTTTTCGGG